>NW_027529427.1:4423602-4602918 GCF_008692635.1 Crocuta crocuta | reverse complement strand
TCACCCCCCAGCGCTTCAGGGGCCCTGTTTCCGGAGGGAGGGCCAACTTCAGGTTCACCCCTGCCTTCTGCCTCTCCCTCTCAACCCTCTCTCTGCTGCAAGTTGGCTTGGGCCTGCGCCCTTACCTGGACGAAGGAGGTGGGGTTGGAGTTTATAGGGCCAAACATAAGGGAGGGCATTCCGAGATGATGTGAACTCTGGCCACACATGCCCTAGGTTTGAGACCTCGGCTCTGCCACTCACTTAGTACCGGCCTTCACTGAATGCCTGCTGGGGCGTTCATATAATATTTCACTGAATCCTCTAACTCCACGCAGTGTTTTGCAGATGAAGACTACCTATATGCCTAAATGTGGTCAGCAGATATTTTAAGTCATGCCTCTATTTGTTCCACAGAGAGCTGTCGATTTCCAGCCAGAGAGTGTTGTAGGTGCTGGGACATAGCAGGGAACAGAACAGAAAGTCATTGCCATCAGGGTATTTCTGGTGGGTCTGTCTGGTGGTTGAGGCTCTGGAGATGAGCGGTCCTATTACTGTCTGATCTCAAAACCCTTTGGAATATGCCTGTAACCCGTAGTTTGGGAAATCCTTTGCTCGCCGATCTGATCCACCAGCAACCACAGCTGCGGCAGACAGAGATCGTTCATGAGAGATCTTTAACTGGAGGGAGATCCCACTTCACTTTTTCCAGATGAGGAAACTGACATTCTGAGAAGAGAGGGTACCAGCCCAAGGTCAAGAAGGTCTAGTAAAAGAATGGGGAAGACACCAATGGCTTCTCACTGGGAGACCTACATACAAGGTGTGGTGAAGGTACAAAAATGGGTGCCAACAAGCAGTCAGACTAGAGGCCAAGAGCCGGGCCTACAGAATCAGACCACCTGGGTTCAAACCCCAGTGTATAAACCTGAACATCTCCTACTTAGATTGACTACATCCCTCGGTGGAAACATCACCAAGCGCTGCAAATGGAATCATTAAGCTATAAAATTTTATGTTCTGGCAAAGAAATGAATTATCTCTAAATGGTGACCAGCACAAAAAGAAACTCACTGATCCAAAGATGTTGCCTCTGAAGTCCATACAGAGGTACCTCCGACTCATCACACCTGTTATCACCACAAAGCCAGCATCCTCCGATCTGATCATCAGGGCACCTGTGGAGAAAACCATCCAGGTCAAAACCTGGCTGCACATCCAATTCCTATCTCTGGGCACTTCCTGAAAACCCACCTCCGTGAAACTTCCCTTGATTGATTTTTTTAAAAAATTTATTTTGAAAGAGAGAGCACGTATGTGTGTGTGTGTGTGTGTGTGTGTGTGTGTGTGTGTGTGATGAGGAAGAGGAGAGAGAGAGGTGAGTGCAGAGCTCAGTGCACTCACGAACCAGGAGCTCATGGCCTGAGTCAAAACCAACAGCCAGATGCTCAACCAACTGAACCACCCAGGTGCCCCTTCCTTGATTGATTCTAAGGTCGGTGATGATTTCACTTCACTTTACTCCTCTTGTACTTACTTGTTCAGCTCCATTGCTTTGGATTCTCCCCTCCAAACTACCCCCTCCCCTGCCTCCTGCCACTATTTGTCTCCTACTTCCTCCTCTTGTCTGTACAGAGCACTCTGAGCTCCTGCCCTGGACACATGTTTCTCTCTCTGCCTGCACCGTCTTTATTTTCCCTGTTGCCTGGCTAATACCTCTTAATGTTAGTGGTGGTCATCACATTCCCCCAAGCCTTCTGGCTTTTCCAATTTTTAAATCCATGCAGTGACGTCTTTCAAGGATCCAGCTTGCTTATAGAGCCTGGGCTCCACCCAGGTAAGTGTGCAATGCAATCGTCAGTGACACATCACCCAGCACCCATTGTGTGTCAAGACCTGTATTAGAACTGATCTTCCCCTCCCTTCTCTGCTTATTGAAATCATTCATCCTTCAAGGGCAGGGTCAGATGTCCCTTTCTATGAAGACTTTCCTAATCTCTGTAATCAGAACTAATGCCCACACCTTTATTACCACATGCATTTCATTCACCTTGCCATAGCTATGTTTACTAAGTGCCTCCCCTTAAGCGAGCTCCTTAGGAGCAGAGAGTTTATATGTCGAATAGATACCACAGGTGCATGTGATGTCTTCTTGGATCTTCATTGCGATTCTGTGTCCTTTTCTTGCTTGGTGGTGTCCCCTCCAGTGCTGTCCCTCATGGTCTTTCCATGTCCCCGCCCAACAACCAGGCTCCAACAGGGACGTGACATCCACATATACTACTTATGCTTCAAATAACTGATGACAGCCTACCCTCATGGGGACTTGCAATTTTAACAATTTACAGTGCATTGTGGCAAGGACTGGTTAAATGCAGCCTAAAGCTTTCTGTTTTGTGGCAAGTGTGCAATTCAACAAGACTTCCACCCGAAATGCTTTTTAATTACCTGACATTTTCTGCTTAGAAATCATTTCTTTAAGTCTTTGGGATCACTTGCATTTGCCTACCACAGAATTCCCATGCGTTTCTCCTTTGGCCTCACAGCCCCCAGGCAGGTGTTCGAGATTCTTTTCCAGAAATTTCCAGAAATTCTTTTCCAAAAATCTTTCCAGAGAGATTGTAAATGCCCAGAGCCTGTGCCCAGTAAGTGGCCGAGCCTCATGGGGTGAGTTACACCTGTGTCTCCCCCTCTTACCCTATGTTGGCTCAATACAGAGACCTCTGAGGAGAGTAGCAGACAATACTTAGACGCTAGCTGAGTATAGAGCCTCACGTGAACTGAAATTGGAATGATGTAGGACAGAGGGAATGAGGGCGGGAGCAAGCTCAGAAAGAAGAGAAAGTAAGAAGGCTGAGGAGAAATGTTGTTTCCAAACTTGGCTAAGAGTTAGCCTTGAGGGAAGTTTCTGGAAGTGGGGTGGAGTATGGGAGGTGCCGAGGATATTTAAATTGCTCCATAACAAGGTCTGCCTATGTGTCTCAAATATATGGCTAACTCTATGGCAAGCCCTGAGGGAAACAAAAGGAATGTGTAAAAAATAAGTTTTTGCCCTGACCCACTTTGGGGAAAAAAGTATACTTAGTGCTGTGCTTTTTAGGTACTCTACATATTTGAAATTCTCAAAACAACTGTAATGTTGTTAATATTATTAGCATTAACATGGATCATAGCAGCATCCCAATTTATGTGAAAAGGGAACTAAGGCAGGATTCAAATGCAGGATGGTGACTCTAACATCCCCTTTCCCCAACCCTGCAGCTCCAACAGGAATCACCACAAGCCTGAGAAGACAAAATCAAGTGGCAGACACATGCTGTGACCCATGGGAACCTCAAGTCATGCCGTGCCCGAGTAGGGCAGGGCAGGGGTGCTGACCAGGAACTGGGGTACCTGGATTCTGGTCCCACCAATGCTACTTGCTGACTTTGTAGCCTTGGGCAGATCATTGTTTTAGCCTTGGGTTGCTCAGCTGTGTAAAGAGAATAATAGTAGCGGTCCTGCCTACATTATGGGGCAGATCAGATACAAATGCAAACATGGTTGGAAAAGTGACTTTCTTCAGAAAGTGTTGGGCATGTGCAGGCAGGCACATTACGTGGCATGTGCTGGCCTGCCGTTTACAGCACGCGACAGCTCTGGCAGCCGTGTGGGCCTCATGCTGGGGGCCGTGGGGGCAGCGTGCATGCCGCCTGTGCTCCTGAGGTCCAGGGCTGGTCCTAGGAGAAAACAGCCTGCAGGGGAACAGAGAGAAGCTGCCACAAAGGATGCACAGACTTGAATCAAACCAACATGAGCCAATGAGAAAGTGCAGAAAATGTCAGAGACTGATCGCCTTCCCTTTGCTCGTTCAGAAGGCAGGTTTTCACAGGCTGCCCAGATTCTAGAGCAGAATTTGGCAGAAGGAAGGCACAAATCACTGGCTGCTGGAACCACAACCTGTTGCAGCCAGATGGGCTCAATGGACCCTGGAAGAAACATGGGGTTGGAGTCAAGGTGTCCTCAAGGTGACCTTGAGCCAGTGTAATTCTTTAACCTTAGTTTTTCATATGTAGGGAATTCATTTACCTCGTTTGGTCATCTTGAGGATGTCATGAGATAATATTCTTATCCACAATAAAACACTTTCTAAATGCTAGTAATTTTACTTTTGCCACATGCCTCCACTCTGCACTACAAGTAGAAAATTATCTGCTCTATTCTATTCTCATAGCCAGTAAATGATAAATGAGATGATAGATGTAAAGTGCTTTGAGATCCCCAAAAGAAAGAGAATAGTTTGCAAGATTAAAGAGACAGGACAATTCAGCTTTGGGTAAAGAAAAGTGCCAGTGGGAAAAATGGAAGAAGGAAACATACCAGGATCCCCGGAGTGATATTAACCAGAGCACTGAGCATCTCCTTTGCTGTTTCTACAAAGTAAGGTTGGTGAGGAGTAAGAAGGTAGCCCTCTTCTTAGTGGGACAGAAGACACAGAGGTCAGAGAGGCCTCCTGACAGCAGTGCTAGGAATCCCAAGGGAGGTTACAGAATCTTGTAGGGCAGATAATTTCACGACGACCAACAGCTCAAAGATGGGTTGGACACCCGACTATTAATCAAGAATTTACTAAAGCACAATAATCAAATGAACCAGATTTCACCAGAAATATGTAATAATTAGGAGGGGGGGAAACACCACACACCTTCCAGCAGGATGAAAGCAAATCCTTCACCAGTCTGTGAATTACCTGTGCTATTCATCTACATGCCTCAGTGTTTCCTCTTAACTATTCAAGTTACTTTTGACCTTAGTGTCTACATTTATTTTGATAATACACACTAACTTATTTGAATAGTACAGAGGGTTATATAAACTGGGAAAAGTAAGTCTCCCTCCCACCACTCTGACCCACCACCCCACACAGATTTGTGTCAATTTCTAGAGACACGTGCCTGGCCACCATCTACATCTGGCAAAACAAGACCCATTTCTATTTTTTTTAATCTGAAATCAGTTCCATTTATTTTGCTTCTTCCCCGTCATTTTAATTCACTCCCAGCTAGTATCAGTGCCTTCTCCAGCCCTGATGTAGGTAGATATTTGAGGGATAAATTCTACAACTCAGTCTGTCTGCTTCATAATGTAGGTTGAGTGTCACGCACTGTACTGCACACGGCTCACTACAACCAGTGAACACTGTCTACTCCATGTCATGCTCCAAAGAACATGTCTTTGGGATTCCCTTTGGTGAAAGGTTCTGTTAAGTATCCGTTGAAAAAAATGAGCAACACTTTGGATGCATCAAGTATATCCAGATTTCGTTCAGATTTCTGACATCATTGGACTCAAACGTGGCTTCCCAAATGTCGACTCCTGAGTCCTACAATATCCCCTTGAGTTCTGCTATTGGAGACAACTTTGCTATTTGGAGAGAACTTTGGTCCCTCCTCTCATCTCCACTGAGCACCTGAAGAGCTGCGCCTGGCTGCCTTTGCTTGCTACAGCTTTCAGGGCCTTTGATTCCACAAAGCAAGGCCACAGCAAAATTATCCATGAATTCATTACAATAATAGGGCAAATCATTATTCCTATAAGAAGTTTCCTTTCATTGAACAGAGACAGTGATTACTCTGTACTGCATCTGCTTGCATTCTCTTGTATCCTGAGCATAGTTTTCCCACATTCTCCTAAAATAGAAGACCTTGTCGTTTTCAATATGCATCCCCCCTCCCACACCACTGTCCCCTATATAGGTGCATGCAAAGGGACCCTCATTGGAATCATAGCCAATTGATCAATTGTTTGTGGACTGTGATCCAGTTTGTCACAAACCTAGTCTTTAAAATCATCCAGTAGCCTCACTGTAGCCTCATGTTGCCAAGGAGTTCCAAGGTAGCTCAATTTGCTACTGAGTGGAGCTTTCAGCTCCACAGAGAGGAGTTACCAACTGACACCAAACTGAGTACTTGCAAAGCCCCTAGTAAATATGCTGGGGGGATGGATGCATGGGTGCCTGGATGCATGGATTGTTCATGCACTTGGTCAGACCCATCAAGGCAATATACCTGACAGTCTGTCTTTAATACATTTTTTCCTAAGAAGTTTTACAAGGCCAGAATATTAGAAGCTCAGAGTTGGAATGAACCCCTGAGTTCATCTATTTTAATCCTCAGTCTGATACAGGAATCTTCTTGACAACCTCTGTTAGCCCTGTCCAAAATTTATGAGCTAAACTCAGCGTCAATGACCTGTCTGGCTTTTCCCCTCTCTACTTTGTTGCCTTTCTTTCTGTACATTCTGTACATTTTTGGACTCTTTGGGTAGGACAAAGCAAGAGTAGCTTTGAAGAGGGATTGTAGTTAAGACAAATTATTCATGGGCACCTAGGTGCCTCAGTTGGTTAAGCATCTGACTTTGGCTCAGGTCATGATCTCATGTTGTGAGTTCGAGTCCCAGTTTGGGTGAGGATGTGCCCCATTTCTCTCTCTTCCCTTCTCTCTCTCTCTCTCTCCTTTTTGGGATTTTCTCCCATCCCCCAGCCCTGCCCTCGCTCACTTGCACTTTCTCTCTCTCTCTCTCTCTCAAAAAAAAAAAAAAGACAAATTATTCATGTTGGAAGGAACAAACACTAATTGGGGAGGTAACAAAATCATCTCTGCAGGTTTAAACACACACACACACACACACACACAAATAGATTCGAGGCAAGAAGCTCGAATGTGTGTTTAAACACACACACACACATAAATAGGTTCGAGGCAAGAAACTCGAATGTGTGTTTAAACACACACACACATAAATAGGTTCGAGGCAAGAAGCTTGAATGTGCATTTAAACACACACACACACACACAAATAAATAGATTCGAGGCAAGAAGCTAGGAGGCTGGATTAGCCCTCTGGTCTTGCCCAAGACTCCACAGGCCCTTTGGGCGGGGGGGGAGACAGAGGAACTCCCCCTTTTCCCAGCACAGGTGAAGCCCCTACTCACTGTAGATGGTTTGATGGGGTGTGCCATCCACATGGCCGTCCTTGTGGATCTGCAGGTGGTAGCTGTTCCTGGCCGTGGCCGTGTACAGGTGGGTCAGGCCACCCCAGCTGGAGCCCAGCAGTGGGGAGGTGTTAGGATAGCCTCTGACTACCCAGCACAGGACAGAGACCAGGAGCCCAAGGCGGGTCCCTGACATTGCGGAGCTCTGAGTGGCTGGCTGGAGTTTGAAACCTGACACTGCCTCCCTGACTCCCTGGCCTTTTTCTCCTCTCCTTTGTGGGTATCTGGCATCAGGATCCTAGGCTGGATTCCCTCCTTTTTTCCCTCGGACTTTTAAAGGGTAGCTGTGTGACATCAAACAGGAAAAACTCCACTGTCCACATCCTCTGTGTTGTAACCAGCCCATTGGAAGAGAAGGCAGAGACCTTGGAGGCTCACGGAAGGCACGTTGTTCCAGACACACACACACCCCTCAATTTCAAGCCAACGCTCCAAGAAGTGAATGATGTGTGGGCAAAAGTTATCTACGACTCTGGGTTGTCTGTTGACCTGCCCCACTTCCACCAGGAAATGTGAAGGCAGTCAGCGGTTCCGAAAAAAATTCAGCTTCAGTTATGCAGTCAACAGACTCCTATGCAATTAATCTCCCATTGAGTCTACTCATTTTGGTTTTCTCCATCCTTTTAATTCCAATCAGCAGCTATGTATCCAGGGCTTTCTCTGTGCACAGCACCAGGTGGGTGTTTTGAAGGTACAGAAATAATACAGGACACCAGTAGGCTGAGGGAACCCTCTGAGACCCCTCCTCATGAAGGTATGAGAGCTGGAAACAGAGATGCAAAACCCAAAGTTGCCACCTTGGGAAGATTTAAAAATAGGAAGAAAGGAAACCAGGCCTTGGGGTCACCAGTGCTTTATGAAATTCTGAGGTTTGATTTCTCAGTTTTCCTGGTTTGGACCGCCTAAGGACAACTAAATTGGTATTATGTTCCCTCCAACAGCACAGAGACTAATTCAGAGACTTCATGAAGCTGGGAAGACTGGGGCTGAGCACAGGGGATCAGAACCCAGAAAGATCCCAGGAGCAGAATGGCTAGGATGTCCTTGCAGTTAATGTCTCCTGGGTGCCCGGATCCCGGACACCAGACACTTCCCTGCAGACCCTGCTCACAGGGGTGCCTTCTGGGAAGCTACATTTGATGTGGGGTGATGGTGACAGCACTTCAGTCCAATGGGGAGCAAGCCTCTGGAATGCATACCAGAAAAATAAACCCACAAGGAGGCTGCTCCTCTTCCATATTCAATTTACTGAATGCATACAGGCGTTAGGCTGGACATCATGGTTGATAGATGAGAGAGCAAGGTATGATCTCTGCCTCAGGGAGTTCACAAGCTAATGGAGGAGGCAGAAACAAGAAGTGATTATCATACAAAACATAATGGGATGTACAATCATACAGGTGCAGGCAAAAGAGATGCCATTTGTTAACCTACATTTGTGTAAGTTTTCATAGTTTATAAAGCATTTTGACATGCCTTAGCTCATTTTTTTAAAATGTTTTATTTATTTCTAGGAGAGAGAGAGAGAGAGACAGCGTGAGCAGGGGAGGGTCAGAGAGAGAGGGAGTCACAGACTGAAACAGGCTCCAGGCTCTGAGCTGGCAGTCAGCACAGAGCCCGATGTGGGGCTCGAACCCACGAACCGTGAGATCATGACCTAAGCGAAAGTCGGACACTTAACCAACTAAGCCACCCAGGCGCCCCGACATGCCTTAGCTCATGTGAATTTCACTGTGACTCTGTGAGATAGTCATAGCAGGCATTATCAATATTTTGATTGTATAGATGGAGAAATGGCAATCATGGGTTCATACATCCAAAGTCACAACAAAGCAGATAAGCAGACTGGGTGGCTCAGTCTGTTGAGCATCCGAGTTTGGCTCAGGTCATGATCTTGTGGTCCATGACTTTGAGCCCTGCTTTGGACTCTGTGCTGACAGCTCAGAGCCTGGAGCCTGCTTTGGATTCTGTGTCTCCTTCTCTCTCTGCCCTTCCCCTGCTCATGCTCTATCTCTCTCCCTCTCCCTCTCTCTCTCAAAAATAAATAAACATTAAAAAAATTAAAGTCACAAAGCAGATAAATGGGAGAGCTAGGTCAAGGTCATGTGTTTCCCTAGGCTTTTTCTCCAGGGACAACCAACACATCTTGAGAGCTTACTAAGGGCTTTACTTGTAGCAACTCATTCTGTCTTCATAATAACCCTTTGAGGAGATGCTGTTACCTCCTTTACACACATGAGGAAACTCATGCATGTGGTTTGAGTAATGTGCATAAGATGTACAGCCAATATGTGGAAGCAGTTGGATTTGAATCTGGTAAGTCTGACCCCAGACCTCCTAAGGACTTTGCTAGATGTACAACACATACAACATGTTAGAGCAAAGGTGACTGGGAGCCAGGAGTTGGGTAAGAAAATGCAAGTAGCAATTTCTCTAGTAAATACAGGCCTTTACCCAGGATGTGTCTCCAGGATACCAATCAGAGGGTGCTATCTCCCCAGGTTAGGTAGATGATCTAGGCCATATAAGACAGTCTTCTTTAATAATGGTGACAGAATGATTCATAAATATTGTACTAAATCTTTTTTTAATTTTTTTTTACAAATAGTTTATTGTCAAATTAGTTTCCACAGAACACCCAGTGCTCATCCCCACAAGTGGCCTCCTCCATGCCCATCCCCACCCCCACATCCATCAGTCCTCAGTTTGTTTCTCAGCATTCAAGAGTCTCTCATGGTTTCCCTCTCTCCTTTTCCCCCACCATTTCCCCCCTTCTTCTGCCCCATGGTCCTCCGTTAATTTCCTCCTAATCCTCCTATATGTGCAAACATGATATTTGTCCTTCTCTGCCTGACGTATTTCGCTCAGCATAACACCCTCAAGGTCCATCCACGTTGCTACACATGGCCAGATTTCATTCTTTCTCACTGCCATGTAGTATTCCATGGTATAGATAAACCACATCTTCTTGATCCATTCGTCTGTTGATGGACACTTAGGCTCTTTCCATGTTTTAGCTATTGTGGAGAGTGCTGCTATGAACATTGGGGTACATGTGCTCCTATGCATCAGCATAGGAATTTACCCAAGGGTAAATGCTATTGCTGGGTCATAGGGGAGTTTTATTGTTTTTTTCCTGAGGAACCTCCACACTGTTTTCCAGTGGGGCTGTACCAGTTTGCATTCCCACCAACAGTGTAGGAGGGTGCCCGTTTCTCCACAACCTCGCCAGCATCTAGAGTTCTCTGATTTGCTCATTTTAGCCACTCTGACTGGCATGAGGTGGTATCTCAGTGTGGTTTTGATTTGTATTTCCCTGATGAGGAGGGATGCTGAGCATCATTTCATGTGTCTGTTGGCCATCTGGATGTCAATATTGTACCAAATCTTAGTGAATTGAAGAAATAGTAAGCTTTCAGAATTGAAATACAGATCACTCAGGAATGTTTGCTTATTGATAACCCCATATTTCCTTTCCTGGTTGCAAGAGGTAGAGAATGGAAGTACCTGTGAAACAATCAGCAGGTACTGAGAACCTTCTCTGTGCAAGAGAGAAGGAAGGAGGGAGTTCCAGGAAGACAAAACAGAACAAACGTCCTCGAAAGACTTACAATATAACTGAGTAGAGGAAAACCTTGCTCAGTACAAAGTACTGTCGGAGAAGAGCTAAATTACCAGGATGTGAATGAAATGCTAATGACATTCATCAAAGGGTGAGAGCACAGTGGGTGGACACTGTGGTCAAGGATGGCTTTGAGGGAAGTGAAACTTGAGGGGATGATAGGATGACAGGGAAGGGGCGTTTGCCAGCACCGGCCAGAGCACGGTGGGAAGGCAATGCAGGTGTCTCAGGAAGAGTACACGGTTATTCACTCCGTTCCTGCAGCGCTCAGAGGCTGCACCTCCCTGGTTGTTTCAGCTTGTCTTATTCGGAAAGAGAATTGATGGGACAACTTAATCCATTTCCAGACTTCCCTCCAAGAAGAAGCCTTGAACGCCTGAACTGGATCTGAAGGTAAAAGACAGCCCAGGATGGTAAGTTGACTTCTGAGGGGAATGGGGGCGGGGTGCAGGAAGAAGAAGCATTCCCCACTTGGCAAAAGCAAAGGAGGGTACAAGAATCTCAGAATAATCTTTTCCATTGAGTTAATGGAAATATTGACAGTGGAGGAGAGGATTTGCCCATTAGTGTGCACACATGGCAGCTTCTGGCTGAATTCCCTACCAGTGTTGTTTCAAACCTGCCTGCCCATTAGAATCACTGTAACTACCCCAGCACTAGACCTACTGAATGTGCAGCCCAACTATTGCACTTTTTCCCAAAGCTACCTGGAAGGTCCTAACACTCTCCTTGATGTTAATGACATTGAAGGACTTTTCAAGAAACAAGAGGTTGTCAAGAAGATTCCTGTATCAGACTGAGGATTAAAATAGATGAACTCAGGGGTTCTTTCCAACTCTGAGCTTCTAATATTCTGGCCTTATAAAACTTCTTAGGAAAAATGTATTAAAGACAGACGGTCAGGTATATTGCCTTGATGGGTCTGACCAAGTGCATGAACAATCCACGCATCCAGGCACCCATGCATCCAACCCCCCAACATATTTACTAGGGGCTTTGCAGGTACTCAGTTTGGTGTCAGTTGGTGACTCCTCTCTGTGGAGCTGAAAGCTCCACTCAGTAGCAAATTGAACTCCTTGGCAACATGAGGCTACAGTGAGACTACTGGATGATTTTAAAGATTAGGTTTGTGACAAACTGGATCACAGTCCACAAACAATTGATCAATTGGCTATGATTCCAATGAGGGTCCCTTTGCATGCACCTATATAGGGGACAGTGGTGTGGGAGGGGGGATGCATATTGAAAACGACAAGGTCTTCTATTTTAGGAGAATGTGGGAAAACTATGCTCAGGATACAAGAGAATGCAAACAGATTCAGTGCACAGTAATCACTGTCTCTGTTCAATGAAAGGAAACTTCTTATAGGAATAATGATTTGCCCTATTATTGTAATGAATTCATGGATAATTTTGCTATGGTCTTGCTTTGTGGAATCAAAGGTCCTGAAAGCTGTAGCAAGATACATGCACATGCAAAGCCAGCCAGGCGCAGCTCTTCAGGTGCTCAGTGGAGATGAGAGGAGGGACCAAAGTTCTTTCCAAATAGCAGGCAGTTTCCAGAGCTCAAGGTGATATAGTAGGACTCAGTAGTTGACATTTAGGAAGCCACGTTTGAGTCCAATAATGTCAGAAATCTGAATTACATCTGGGTACACTTGATGCATCCAAAGTATTACTTTGAGTCCCAACCATACTCTGAAATTAGACACAGAGACCAAGCCCCCCTTCAGTGGCCTGCTCAATTTCCATTTCCTTTCAGGATTTCCAGCCTTACTTTGCAGCCTGAGATGTAAATGGGTCTCTAGTCATGAACACTACCTCAGCACACTGTCCCCCTGGGCAGCCTTTTTCCGGAGCCTGGTATGTGTGGCATCTCCTTAGAAGTTTCAGAGGGTGAGGGGGAGAGTCCAGAGTAAGTTGGTTCCTGCTCTTTGCACCTAAAGGGGACTCAGCTCAGGTCAGAGAATCTGGGAGCTACTGTGACCTTAGGACCCAAATGTTAAGCACTGATACCGGATGGGAGCAGGGAGCTCAGGGTGGAGGCCAGCGCTTTGTGGTTTTGAGTATCACTGTCCTTGGTGTGGGGGCACACCTGCTCTTCTCCAGCTCGGTCTGGAAGCCCCTGCTCTGGCTTCAGTAGAACTTTCCCCAAGGGCTTTGTGGAGCCTTCTGTCTCAGCCCCTGCATTCACAATCATAGGATCAAGGCTTTAAATACGGGGGTGCCTGGATGGCTCAGTCTGTTAAGCACGCAACTTTTGATTTCGGTTCTGGTCATGATCTTGCGGTTTATGGGATCAAGCCCTGCGCTGGGGTCTTCACTGAAAGAGCGGAGCCTGCTTGGGATTCTCTGTCTTCCTCTCTTTCTGCCCCTCCCCTACCCCTTCTCAAAATAAATAAATAAACTTTAAAAGAAAAGGCTTAAATATGGATTGGGGACTCTATTTCCACAAGTTCATTCTATTTCCACATCTCCTGACTTCTTTTTCTCAGAGCCCTCTGAGAAGGCACTACAGAAGAGTATCTCACCAAGGTCATATCTCTTTCAGTGGGAAGACTTGGCAAAAATTTTCAGAAAATAACATTATCCTGACTGTGCTAGGCTATAAAGAAAAAATGTTGAAGGAATCAGGTTAAGGAAGAGCAGGAGCTGGGGGTGATTTCAGGGGTGGCTCAGTGTTTTCCCTTCTTTTTAATAATCTGTCTAAAGGCTCCCTCTACAGATGGTAGGACCATAGGCCACCGCTCCCTCATCATTCCTGCCTCTTCATTACTTCATCTCCATCATTGTGGGAATGGTTTCACCATCTTCTTGCTTGTTCACTCCCTGGGTCAGGCAGATGGATGTCTAAGTCATCCTGGACAAATGGTTGTTTCTTCTCAAAATTGTGTGGGGAGGAGCCACAGCCTTCCTAAAAAATACCATTCCCACATCTTGTTCTTCCTTAGAAGCTTCCTTAGGAGACTGAGAGGGCAAGGAGAGAGCCTTATGTAAATCTTTGCACCCAGAGGGTGCAGATTCTCTCTTGTTCTAATGTATCCATTCAGTCAACACATAAATGTTTACAGAAAGACAATTTTATGGCTAGCACTTTGTAGAAAATCTTTAGGGGAGCCTAAGAATGGAAAAAGTACCATCCTGACCATCAAGGAGCTTACAACACACTGAGCAGAATATAGTTCATATTTGTCCAGCACTTGACAACCTACAGCCGACACATTCACATCTAGTGTCTCATTTGATACTCATGACAGTCCTCTGAGGTGGGCCAGCAGGTCACTGTAGGAGAGTCCAGAACTGGTTTGACTCATGGGACCAATCCCCTCCCCTTCCCTTCTTCCCTTCCAAATGGTTTATTTCAATTTCCCCTCCCAAGACAAAATTTCCAGCTTACTTTTGTCATGGTAGCCTTTCCAGAACAAAGACCCCTGGGGGGACATGTCTTCAGGGCAGGCCTTTTTCCAAGAGAGCCTATAATTCAAGTCTAGAACTCAAGAGTGAAACATCAAGGCCTGGAAAGGAGGTCAAATCCATAGAAAATGTTGAGGTGCTTCTCTAAAAGTTTCAGCTGGCAATGGCTTTCCCTTATGCCACTCCTGCCAAAGAAATCCCCTAGTTTCCAGTGACCTTGTAAATTTACTGATGGTTTGGTAGTGACTGTTGATGAGAAGTATAGCAAATAGCGCCTGAGTGCTATTTATGTGATCCTTTTGAAAATAAGCCTCAATTTTCAAATGCATGACATTAAATTTCACCACCTATTTTGAACTTATTACACAGAAGGTTTAAAAATGTTTTTATTGGGGTGTCTAGGTGGCTCAGTCGGTTAGGCATCTGACTTCGGCTCAGGTCATGATCTCATGGTTCGTGAGTTCAAGCCCCGCATTGGGCTCTGTGCTGACAGCTCAGAGCCTGGAGCCTGCTTCGTATTCTGTGTCTCCCTTTCTCTGACCCTCCCCTGCTCATGCTCTGTCTCTCTCCATGTCTCAAAAATGAATAAGTGTTAAAAAATTACAAAAAGATATTTTTATTTATTTTTGAGAAATAGAACATGAGTGGGGATGGGCAGAGAGAGGACAGAGGACCCGAAGCAGGCTGTACACTGACAGAAGAGAGCCCGATGTGGGGCTTGAACTCATGAATGAGGGATCATGTCCTGAGCTTAAGTCAGGTGCTCAACCAACCAAGCTACCCGGGTGCCCCAGTATAAAAGCCTTTTATAAGAATAGCAAATGTTGGGGCACCTGGGTGGCTTAGTCGGTTAAGCGTCCAACTTTCGCTTAGGTCATGATCTTGCGGTTCGTGGGTTCGAGCCCCGCGTCGGGCTCTGTGCTGACTGCCAGCTCAGAGCCTGGAGCCTGTTTGAGTCTGTGACTACCTCTCTCTCTGACCCTCCCCTGCTCACGCAGTCTCTCTCTCTCTCTCTCCTAGAAATAAATAAAACATTAAAAAAAAAAAAAGAATAGCAAATGTTTGAGAGTATTGATTGAAAACATAAGCATATATCTAATTACAAAATGCTCCCATTAAGCATACCTGAGCACTTGTTTTCTTAGAAGTTTGAAGCTTTTCAAGAGTATACAACAGCCATACCGAGTATCAGAATTCTAGAGAAGAATTGGAAGAAAGAGCTCAGTGACAGTGATGGAAGATACACTGGGGATGAGAAGAAGCAAGAAAGCGTCAGGACCATTACAGCCAGGAGCATCCCTCAAGAGCCAAGGCTTCCCACCATGAGTGCGGCTCTGTAGGCTGCAAGGGCCCAGAGCTGACCACCTGTAATGGGGCCTCTGTGCTGTCGTGTGGGTAGGAGTCATGTGGTGCCCTGTGTGAGCCGCTGCACAGTCAGAGGAACTGGGCACTGGGAGGGCACACAAAGCAAAGAAATGGAGCACAGAGGATCTTTAGGGCAGTGAAACTCCTCTGCATGATGCCCTGATGGCAGACACGGGACATGATGCATTTGCCAAAACCGATAGAACGTGAAACATAAAGAGCAGGAACCCTAATGTAAACTACTGACATTGTTTATAATCATGTGTCAGTATTGATTCGTCAACTGTAACAGACCCAGCACCCTAATGCCAGATGCTGACGATAGGGAAATTTGTGTGCAGGACAGGGGGGAGGAGAGGAAAGCATAGGGGAACTCCCTGGGCTTCTTGCTCAATTTTTTTTGTTAACCTATAACGTATAACTAACTGCTCTAAAGAATAAAGTATATTTTAAAAAATGACCTGTGTGGCTCAGTTGGTTAAACCTCTGACTCTTGATTTCAGTTCAGGTCATGATCTCATGGTTCATGAGATGGAACCTGGCCTCAGGCTCTGTGCTAACAGCACAGGGCCTGCTTGGGATTCTCTCTCTCCACTTTCACCGTCCCTCAAAATAAATAAATAAACATTGAAAAAATTTTAAATGGCCAGCGATGGTGTTTGCCTCCACAGGTGTTAAAATTTAGTCATTACTTAGAACGAGTCATGCCAGGATCAGATCAATGAAAGACACTAAAGATTCATTCCAGGATCACATTCATGAAATGTGCTAAAACAACAAGTATTTCACTGTGTCCAGCTAGTTAGTTACCTTTCATTCATTTAAATAAGACACAAGCAACTCTCTGTCACAGGCCATCCCTGTTACATGGAGCAAGCTTCCCTATCAGAACTGGAACTCATTTCTTTTTAAATCTGTATGGCCTTAGGGACATCCCTTACCTCTCTCAGCACCTAAGTTTCTCCAGCTGTAAACTGGGGAAGTGGAATGTGGGATGTTTGGAGGTTTCCCCGGGAGGAGGACAGGTTCTTGTCTTCCAGCCCCTAGCCCTTCCCAAATTGTCTGCTCCGTCGCCTGCTACACTTGATCATCCACCTGCAGATGGGAATGGGAGGGGTTTAAATTCTCTGCCAGTGGACTTGTATCTTTCTGCCTGCTTTGCTTATCATGCCCATGCTGGATTAGGGATAAATTCAGGGGAGGCAAATGCCTTTAATATAATATTTCATATCATGTATATGATGATGTGTATTTTATAACTTAATACTATAGGTCACTATTACAGCAGTCTCAGCTGTAATATATTGTACTCAAATGTAAATTCCAGTATATAAATAGAATCCTCATTATACGTTCCGGAATGAAATACAGATGCCTTCAGTATGATCACTGAATCCATGCCGCACCACCATGCCATTGGTGCCGGAACAAGACGCTTACGTGACAGATCAGGGGAGGTGAAAGTGCCTTCCCCAGGGAGCCCATGTGACTGGAGGTCGGAGAACAGCTTGAGCCCAGGGAACAGAGGTGCAGAGCTGCAGCTTCCAGCCCCTTTTCCTTCCCTCCCCACTCCTCACCCCTCCTCCTTTCCGCTACCGCCCTTCTTCTTACTGGAAACCCCTCCTGGCCTCCACCTCCACTGTGAAGATAAGACCTCATGTGTCCTGGGCCGGGAGAGGCGCGGCCTGTGTGAAATGATTTCAGAAAAGGTTCACTTTGGGTGATAAGCACAGGGTTATGTTTGTTCCACTCAGAGCAGAGCCAAAGACTTAGGTCAGACGGAGGAGCTGGGGAGCGTGGGAGACACAGCTTTTGAATTAATGATTCTAGGCATAAAACCTGTCCATTTGTTATTCCCACCCCCAATTCCTGTATATATTCACACTTCCAGGGGCCATCTTGACTCTCTTTCTCTTTATCACTCCTTACCCTCCAAGAAAATCTTTTTTTTTACTTTACATTTAAATAGAACTTTAAACCTTTTCAAATCTATTTTTATAATGGGTATCTGACTTGTCCCTCACAGAAATATCTACTTTGTCTATTGCTACAAGTCAGTAGGAAAGTAGGTCTCCCTTTGGCTGGCCAGACGTCATGTCGTGACGTTCTTGCCCAAGTGACTGAGCTCTCCCCACTCAGAGCATCCCCACATGTTTCCTCCTCAGGTCTTTCTGAAACAGAAGCCCATCTGGAGTTTTCACAGTCTGTTTTGTGATTTCTCAGTCTATTCTTTTTCCACATCATTTTCTTCCCCTTCCTTACCAGTTTCCCCTGCTTTCCTCTTTATGTGGGTCATAGAAATATAGAACTTCATAATAGATGTTGGGAGCCTTGGAGATTGTCACTGTGGCCTGTTTCTACAATGAGGAAAACTGAGGCTTGGAGATGACTTGCCCAAGGTCACACAGCTGCGTTAGTGGTGGAGCTCAGTGTTAGTATCAGGCTTCTGAACCTCTCAGCAAGACTCTCTTCCACCACAGGACACCTACATTTATTAATTGAAATAAATTCATTGGAAAGGGACCAGCCTAGATTCCTAGGCTGCCTTATGAGTAGCTGGTGACTCTTTTCATCTCCTCAGCACAGGTGTCTCATGCTCCATCCATGCCACCTGCCACACGGGGTGCTGTGGAGAAGGGTGCGGTGGCTGTGTGTGCCCTCAGGGGGTGGGATGCTGTGGAAATAGAGAAAATTGCATTTGGGCACTGGATGAGCCATTTGCAAACGGATCCATGCTTCCCTATGCTGGCCCAGCGAGGGGAGAGTGTGGTTTCCCATAGTTTCACTTTCCCCCAGCTCAGGGACACTAATTCTTCTTAGTGTTAACAGTGAAGGTTTTGGAATCATTCATCGCACAATTATTTTGCCTCCAGCCCTGGTGTTACCCTTACTGACTCAGGGGAAGAGCAGACCTTGGAGGCAGGAGTCGGGAAAGCTTGCCTCTGACAAGCTCATCTTCACCTTTATGGACCTCGTTTCTGTTCTTCGTTGAATAAAAGAATTCAGCCAGAAGACAGTTGTTCTTTTCTAGGTGAGGAAAGAAGGAACAATGTCTAGAGCCCCTGGTTACTCTGCCTGCCAGGCTTTGCCACTCTGTACCTGTGTCATCTGTCTGTCATCCCACTCTGTACTTTGATCAAAACCAGAGGGAAGACAGATATGCTTCTCAAGCGAGGATTCTGCCCAGGGAAGGGACAATAGAAACTTTGGACGGCAGAGGAATTGTGTGTGTGTGTGTGTGTGTGTGCCTGCCTGTGTGCACATTTGTTGCACGCACCCACAGTCGCGTGCACACACACACACACACACACACACACACACACACACAGTCTGCCTGATCTGATTGGTGCTCAAAGGCTGCCTGACGGAACCCAGCCCACCCTCGCAGGATGCCTGGGGCTTGTCACGCAGCCCACGTCGGGGAGCAGACATCCTGGTTCCCACTCACCTCTTTTGAGCCTGTGACCCAGGCCAGCCCACCGTGTTTGAGACTCTGCACATCCGGACCCGTGTTATCTCAGGATCCTGGGACTCCTTGGCTCCCCTGCCCTGCCTCCTTCCCTCCCTGCGGACACGTAGCCACCATGCACTTCTCAAAGGGCTATTTCTAGCGGAGGGGCTGTAATTCAGCCCCAGCGTGTCAGGTCAGGCCAGGCTGTGCGCTGCAGCTGGGACGAGCGGCCTGACACGCTGTGGGTTCAGCAGAATGCAGGATGTAGGGGTTTCCGGAGGCAGGCATCCCCCCAGCCTGCTGGAGGTCATGGTTGCTGAGACGTGGGGGTGGGGGGCAGACAGGATGCTCCTGCTGCCTGATTGGGAGGAGCTGGGTGTGTAGGGAAGAGTGAGGGAGAGCGCAGCCTCACACCTCCAGCCCTTACTCTCTGTTTTCTGGCGGCCGCAGACTTTCCCCTGCTGACAGCGAGGCGTGGAGCTAATGCAAACCCTGGGTTAGACGGTGGGGGCAGGAGCCCAGCGATGCCCCACACTGGACCTGCTGTTTTTGTTGTTCCTGCGCTTCATGAGGCCTCCGTGTCCTCATACGCAAAGACGAGATAATCTTTGTACCTGCCTCATGAGATCGCTGACAGGATTTAATCGTATGACACATACGATAATTTCTCATCAAGCGGTCACGTAGCCCTGCTTGGTAACGTGGTAAATGTTTACCGTCCTTATTGTTTCTTTTCCAAACCCCAGCCTCCTGCCACAGCGTCGGGTAGTTCCTACGTGGCTCTCACTTCGTATCAGAATTCCTCACAGGGAACTTTCGGAGTTACTGTTATTTCTGATGTCTGGCATATTTTAGGTGCTTCACAAGTTTTTATTGAAAGAAGGAACCAGTTTCTCCTCAGCTTGACAATGACCTTGGGATGAAAACAGAAATCAAACAAAAAACCTGGGTTCAAATCCCAGCTGCAGCCCATGGCTAGCATTGTGACCTGACTGGCTAAGCCTTGGACACTCATTCCCCACATCCTCCGGTCTCCAGCCTCTCAGGTGGAGATAATGCCTCCTGGCCGGTCTCCTTCCCAAGGCTGTGGGGACAGATGTGCAAAGGCTGTAACATGGCCTCAGAAGCAGCGAGACGCTGTGCAGCTCCAGAAAGATTATTCTTTGTCTCCAGTTACTTCAGATTCCCCACTCCAGGGAGACAGATCTGTTCTACTTAACTCCCTTTTACATTACCATGTTCCCAGAGCCGAGGTTTATCCTAGCTGTGTCATAGTCTGTCCCTTCCTTTTCCCTTCTCTCCCTCAGGAAGGGAGAGAAGGCTCCCTTTCTTTCAGATCTGGGGCAACTCACCTCATGAAGGAAGCCATTCCCAGCTTCGTCCAAACTCAAGGGCTCCATTCCATGCAACATTGCAACACTCCCTGTAGAGAGGCATTGGTTAGGACCTAGCCTTTTTCTCTGGGCTTGTTCTCATATTTTTGAGGAATTCATTCATTCGTTATGACTTTAAGGCAACCATTGAGTGATGCTCACTTCGTTGGTGTCTTTCAGACAAGACCACATGACCTCACTTTAACTTCATCTCAGCCCTCTCAGCTCTGTGAGAGAGGAGAGATGGGTTATTACCTTCATTTTATAGATGTTCAGAAACTTGAGACCTCAAAAAGACAATTGACTGACTCAAAGTCTCATTGTCAGCCAATGAGCTGTACTCAGCTCTTCTGTCTTCTTTGGGTTATAGTGGTGAATCCTGAAGGCAAGTTGGTATTACCGGGGTTCTTCTGATGGGCCACGTTGCATGAGAGCTCAGACTTTATGTCTTATAGACATGACGTTTTCAATCTTTGCCGCCCTGTTACTGGCTGTCATCTTGGATAAGTACTTGGACTCTCTGTGCTTAGTTAACATGTCTGTAAAATTGGGACATTCTATCTACCTTATACACAACATACTTGACCCATAGTTTGTACTCAACGTTCTCTTCAATCTTTGTATTTCCTCAAAGTACCCAACAGCCTCTGGTAAGTGTGTGCACATTATATTTCTATTCCTACCCCATGAAGCTATTTCAAGGTGAAATGAACTGAATATTTATCCAGTTATTCAATGAATATATAGTAAATGCCTTATATGGACATTGTGCTAGATTCAGAGATAAATGGGTGAAGAAATATTATCCTTGCCTTTAAGAAGCCTACAGTATAGTGAAGAAAGGCATCTGCTAGAGGGAAAGCTACTGTGATTTGTGTCATGAAAGAGGTGTGCTCAAAGGCCTCTGGGAGCCAGGAGGAAGATCCTTAAAACTGGCCAGGGAAAGTCAAGTTGGGCTTCACAGAAGGGACAACAGCAGAGCAAAGTTTTGAAGGAGTAAAAATTAGCCATGTGGGCAAGGTATCTTAGAATGGAGATGATTTTATTTTACTTTTTAAAAATTTTATTTTATTTATTAAATTTTTTTTTCTTAAATACTTTATTGTCAAGTTGGTTTACATATAACACCCAGTGCTCATCCCCACAAGTGCCCTCCTCCATGCGCATCACCCCCCTTTCCCTCCCCCCTCCCCCCTCAGCCCTCAGTTTGTTCTCAGCATTCAAGAGTTTCTCATGGTTTGCCTCCCTCCCTCTCCCCAACTATTTTCCCCCTTGTTCTCCCGCATCGTCCTCCATTAACTTCCTCCTAATCCACCTATATGTGCAAATATATGGTATTTGTCCTTCTCTGCCTGACTTATTTCGCTCAACATAACACCCTCAAGTTCCATCCATGTTGCTACAAATGGCCAGATTTCATTCTTCTCATTGCCATATAGTATTCCATTGTATACATATACCACATCTTCTTGATCCATTCATTAGTTGTTGGACACTTAGGTCCTTTCCGTGTTTTGGCTATTGTTGAGAGTGCTGCTATGAACATTGGGGTATATGTGCCCCTATGCATCAGCACTCCTGTATCCCTTGGGTAAATTCCTAGCAGAGAGAGACACAGAATCTGAAACACGCTCCAGGCTCTGAGCTAGCTGTTAGCACAGAGCCCAATGCGGGGTTCGAACCCATGAACCATGAGATCATGACCTGAGCTGAAGTCAGATGCTTAACTGACTGAGCCACCCACATGCCTCTATTTTAAAAAAAATTTAAATGTTTATTTTTTAGAGAGAGAGAGAGAGGGAGGGAGGGAGAATGAGCAGAGGAGGGGCAGAGAGAGAGGGAGACAGAGAATCCAAAGTAGTCTCCAGGCTCTGAGCTGTCAGCACAGAGCCCGACATGGGACTTGAACCCACAAACTGTGAGATCATGACCTGAGCTGAAGTCGGACACTCAACTGTCTGAGCCATCCAGGTACCCCAAAGTGAGATTATTTTAAAAGGAGAAATCACATTAGAAGGACAGAATCATGAAAAAAACAACACCCTTGGAGAGCTATGAGAATTGGAATGACCACAACAAAAAGGTGTGAAGTATTGATAAAGAAGGGGGAAGGGGGGCACAGTTGGATTACAAATGGACTTTTGTGACACATTAAGGCATTCTGAGCATAACTTCAGCCTACGGGGACACTTCAGCAATTTTGGGCAGGGAATCATCATGGTCAAACCTGTGTTTCAGGATGATCATTCTGGTAGCAGTAAGATGAACCGATTTGAGAGAAACAAGTCTTATATGTAAGGAGACCAGTTAGAAATTTTTCAGAATATTCTAGATTAGAAGTGGTAATAGGCTGAACCAAGTCAAAGGCCATTTGGGGCTAGAAAAAATAGGGTTATGAAAAATTTAGAAAGAACTGAAAGAAATAAATGATTGTACTTGGGGGTCAGAGAAAGGAAGGAGTAAAGGATCATCCCAGAGTTTCTGAGTTGAGTGCCTCCAGGGGCTGATGGCACCATCACCAGACTAAGAAAACACCACAAAGGAATATATTTGTAAGAGAGATGAGTTTGATTTTGTTGGGTTTGTGTTCATCAGGATATGTATGGCTGTTGAGAGAAAGATCAAGTCTGGTAGTAGAGAAATGGGAGTTGTTCTGATATAGTGATAGTTGAAACAGTATTAGGGTTGGAGCATCCCCCGGGAACACATGGGCTAACGAAAAAGGGCCCTGGGTATCCAGGGAATACCAACAGCTGAGAAGAGAAGTGGAGGAAGAGGAGCCCACAAAGATCAATAAATGTTACTCCTAGGGTTTTAGCTGAGAAGCCTGAGTGTCTGATTCCTGGGTGAACTAGCTTTGGTTCTAGTGGACTCTGAACAGAGGAGGTACAAAAGATGCAACAGGCAAATGTACTGTCTTCATTCTGAGGCAGAACTTCTGTGAGCTGCTCCAGGTAGTACATAAGTTCAGAGGGCATCACTAACTTTAACTTGAGATCTTGACCGAAGATGGACAAGACAGCCTCTTCTTGGCCTCTTACCTCTAAGTTTCCATCTTGCTCTTGATCCTTGGGGTCTTATCTCTCCAATTCCCAAAGGAAGAAATGAATAAAGGCATTTCAATAAAGGGAAGAATTGATGGCTGCTTTCCAAAAGGCTGGAGCAGAGCTGATCTAGTCTCTTCTCTCTCCAGCCCTACCATGAACTCGCTAGGTTTCTAAGAAGCCAAGAGAGAAGGAAGGAATAAGAGGTATCTTAGTGGTTGTTCAGTGAGTACGGTTTGATTTACCCCCTACTGTTTTCATGTGTAGTTTATTTATTCCTAGTACTAAAAAGTTACAGTGTCCTCAGGAACTCAATGTATACCCCTCAAAGGAAGGAGTCCACTTTTTTTGGTATGTATGTATTTATGTATTTGAAATATAATTAACATGTTATATTAGTTTCAGGTGTACAATATATTGATTCAATAATTCCATACGTTACTCAGTGCTCACTATAAGTGTAGTCACCATGTGACTTATTTATTTTATAACTGAAAGTTTGTACCTCTTAATCCCCTTTGTCTATTTCACCTATTCCCCCATCTACCTCCTCTCTAGCAACCACCAGTTTTTTCTCCGTATTAAAAAGTTGTTTTTCTTTGTTTTGTTTTTTAGATTCCACATATAAGTGAAATCACCTGACATTTATCTTTTTCTGTCTGATTTATTTCACTTAGCATAGTACCTTCTAGGTTCATCCATATTGTTGCAAATGGCAAGATCTCATTCTTTTTTATGGCTGAGTAGTATTCCACTGTGTACACACACACACACACACACACACACACACAATGTGTGTGTGTGTGTGTGTGTGTGTGTGTGTGTGATATCTTCTTTATTCATTTGTCTATGTATGGACCCTTGGGTTGCTTCCATACCTTGGCTATTATAAATAATGTTGTAATAAACATAAGGGTGTACATATCTTTCAAATTAGTGTTTTTTGTAATGTTTATTTATTTATGAGAGGGAGACAGTACAAGCAAGGGAGGGACAGAGAGAGAGGGAGACACAGAATCTGAAGCAGGCTCTAGGCTCTGAGCTGTCAGCACAGAGCCTGATGCAGGGCCCGAACCCATGTACTGTGAGATCATGTCCTGAGCTGAAGTTGGACATTCAGCTGACTGAGCCACCCAGGCATCCCACAAATTAGTGTTTTCATTTTGGAGCAGAAAATACTCAGCCGTGGAATTACTGGATCATATGATTATTTTTATATTTAATTGTTTGAGGAAACTCCATACGGTTTTCCACAGTGGCTGCACCAATTTACATCTCCACCAACAGTGTGTGTGAGTATTCCTTTTTCTCCACATCTTCATCAGTATTGTTATTTCTTGTCTTTTTTATTCTAACCATTCTGACAGGTGTAGGTGATATCTCAAGGAAGTCCATTTTGTTATTGAGTTATATCCAGGATTCCATTCCCAAGGGTGGAGTGAAGAGGAAGTGTTAAGCTCCCTGTCAAGATCAGAGTGTGTTAATGATTAAGAATAGGGAAAGAAAAACTGGAGAGTGGGGTCTTAAGGAGGCCAGAGGAAGCAAGATTTCCAGAAAGAGGACATGATTAACCATGTCCAATGCTACAGAGAGGAGACATAAGCTAAGAGACCAGAATTAGCCATTTTTCTTTCATGATTTTGCAAAGAGCTGTTTCAAAGGAGTAGGATTGGAGACTAGATTATGTGGAATGAGGATAGTACAAGAATAGGAAATGAAAATAGAAAATGTGGACATTTTTAAAGTACAGAGAGACAATAATAGAAATGGATGTAGGGTGTTGTTCCTGGCTAATTAGTTAAGAAACTCAAAAGGAAAATAATGTGTTTATCAGATAACAAAGAGAAGAATTTTGAAGGAGTATCATCATCAATCCTCATTTGCTCCAATCATAAGGTTTTCGGCTTTGGGAAGACTTATATGGCTAATGTGTAACTGTCTTGTCCAGTCAGAAAAATGGAAAATCAGGGATTACATTTTCAACTTAAAAATTATTGCCTGAAGCAACTTAAATGTCCATCAGTAGACAGATGGACAAAAAAGATGTAGTATGTATATATATATTACACAGCCTTAAAAAAGATGAGATTATGCTATTTGTGACAATGTGGGTGGGTTTAAAGGGTATTATGCTAAGTGAAATAAGTCAGAGTGACAAATATCATATGATTTCACTCAAATATGGAGTCCGAAAAAATGAATAAACAAAAAAACAAACAAAAGGTAAAATAAGACCTATAAATACAGAGAACAAAGTGATGCTTGCTAGGAGGGTGGTAAGTAGAGGGATGGGCAAAATGGTTGAAGGAGAGTTGGAGATACAGGCTTCCAGGCATGGAATGAATAAGTCATGGGATTAAAAGGCACAGCATAGGGAATACAGTCAGGGATATTATAATGGTTTATGGTGACAGATGGTGGCTATGCTTATAGTGACCACAGCATAATGTATAGAGAAGTTGAATCATCATGTTGTACACTGAAACTAATGTAACATTGTGTATCTTTTACACTCAAAAAATTTTTTTAAGTTATTTCCTCTGCAAAACTATACAACTAGAAGACAACACAGGAGAAAGTTTAGATGATGTTGGGTATGTGATGACTTTTTAGATATAGCTCTAGAGGCATGATCCATAAAAGAAATAATTGATAAGCTGGACTTCATTGAAATGAAAACTTTTTGTTCTGAGAAAGACAAGGACAAGTTGCAAACTGGGAGGAAATATTTGCCAAAGACACATCTGATAAAGAACTATTATTCAAAATACCCGGGCGCCTGGATGGGTCAGTCAGTTAAGCATCGGACTTCGGCTCAGGTCATAATCTCACAGTTTGTGGGTTCGAGCCCAGCGTCAGGCTCTGTGCTGACAGCTTAGAGCCTGGAGCCTGCTTCACTTCAGATTCTGTCTCCCTCTTTCTCTGCCCCTCCCCTGCTCATGCTCTGACTCTCTCTTTCTCTCTCAAAAATAAACATCAAAAAATTTTTTAAAAACTCAAAATATACAAAGAACTCTTAAAACTCTTTAATAAAAAAATAAACAACTTAAAAAATGGGCATAAGACCTGAACATACACATCACCAAAGATGATGGCAAATTAGCATTCAAAAGGTGTTCTCTTCATAAGAAAAAAAATTTTTTACTAGTCTCCATGCCCTAGCATAGAGCCCCAAACAGGGCTCAAACTCATGACCTGAGATCAAAGCCTGATCTGACATCAAGAATTGGATGCTTAACTGACTTAGCTACTAAGGCACCCTATGAAAACAATTTTTGTTTTCAATGTACTGTGACAAATGTTAACTAGAATTATTGTGGTGATTATTTTGTATTATATACAAATATCAAATCATTATGCTGTATACCTGAAATTAACATAAACTAACATATAGATAGGTAGATAGATATAGATAGATAGATAGATAGATAGATAGATAGATAGATAGATAGATAGATACATACATTATACTTCAATTTAAAAAATAAAGAAAAGATGCTCCAGAGCACCTATCATCAAGGAAATACAAATTAAAACAACACTGAGATGCCACTACACACCTCTTAGAATGACCAAAGTTCAGAATACTGATAACACCCAGTGCTGGTGAGAATGTGATGCAACAGGAATTCTCATTTTATGCTGGTGGGGATGCAACATGGCACAGCCACTTTGGAAGACTGGCATTTTCTTATGGAACTAAACATTCTCTTACCATATGATCCTGGAATCATGCTCCTTAATATTTATCCAAAAGAGTTGAAAGCATATGTCCACACAAAAACCTGCACATGGACGTTTATAGCAGCTTAATTTATAATTGCCAAAACTTGGAAGCAACCAAGATGTCCTTCAGTAAATGAATGGATAAATAAACTGTAGTATGTCTAGACAATGGGCTATTATCCAATGCTAAAAATAAATGTGCTATCAAGGCATGAAAAGACATGAAGGAACTTTTAAATATATATTAGTAAGTGAAAGAAACCAATCTGAAAGCTACATACTGTATGATATTCTGGAAAACACAAAATTATGGAGATGGTAAAAAGATCAGTGATTGTCAAGGTTGGGGTAGAAGGTGGGGAAAGGGATGAATAGGCAGAGCACAGAGGATTTTTAGGGCAGTGAAAACACTCTGTAGGATACTATAATGATAGATATAGGTCATTTGATGCATTTGTCCAAACCCATGGCATCTGTAACAACACCAAGAGTGAACCCTAATGTAAACTATGGACTTGGGGCGATTATGATGTATCAATGTAGAGTCATCAGTTCTAACAAATGTTCCACTCTGGTGCAGGAGATTGATCATGGGAAAAGCTATGCAAACAATATATGGACAATCTCTGTACCTTCTTTTCAATTTTGGTGTGAAACTAACATTGCTCTAAGGAAGAGAAAGTCTTTAAAAAATGATTTCCTCATTAAAATGTCCACATACCTTACAGCTTGGTAAGTTTGGCAAAAGCAAAGGAGTCAACTTAGAATATAAAAAGCAGTTGCTGTATGAGGCTGTGTTATTTGTTCTGTGATACAACTTCAGCATGTGAATTTATGTAATAAATATTTATTGAGTGGAGCGGCTATGTGTGACACTATGGTAGTAAAAAAGTGATAGACATGACCTCTGCTCTCAAATGGTTAGCATTAGCAGGGAAGAAAGATAATTTAATTAGTACAGTATCATCAAAGTGGGATAAGTGTTACTATAGGCATAGAGCACATACCCATGAGAAGGGCTGGCAACGGGTCCCATTCAGACATGGGGTGGAGGAGTGTCAGTGAGTAACCAGGAGGAAGTGATGATGGCTATACTGTGATCTGGAAGATGAGCAACCTTGGAAACTATAGAAAAGTACGGAGTTAAAAAAATATCCATAATCTCTCTGAATGTAATTACAGCTTGGTGTACTTTCTTCCGATCTTTCTTTCTTGAATGTTTTTTGTTTTGTTTCATGAAAAAAAAAAGTTGCTCAAAAATATTTAAGAAAATACAGTAAAAAGAACAAAGTAAAAGAAAACCCCACCACCTGTAACTATCCATCCTTCAATGAACATTATTCCAGACATATCTGTAAGAATCTTTAATGACAGAAGAGTAGGTGGAAATGTTAGCACAAGTACTTTTATAAAAATGGGATCATGCCATATATTCTATTTTTAAAAGTTTATTTATTTTATTTTGAGAGGACATGTGTGAGCAGGGGAGATGGAGAGAGAGAGAGAGAGAGAGAGAGAGAGAATCCCAAGCAGGTTCCAAACCGTTAGTGCAGAGCCAAACATGGGGCTCGATCTCATAAACCATGAGATCATGACTTTAGCTAAAATGAAGAGTTGGATGCTTAATGAACTGAGCCACTCAGGCGCACCCATATATACTATTTTTAAGCAAAATGTTTTAATTAGATATTCCTTGGATTTAACAGAAGAAAAAGAAGAGATGGTGGTGAAACTGGTGAAGATATTGGTAAACTTCAGTTAAATGTATCATTTGCACAAAAGATATTGTTTTGATAAAATCCTTCTGCATTTGAGAAAATAGATTAGGGGCGCCTGGGTGGCTCAGTCAGTTAAGCATCTGACTTCGGCTCAGGCCATGATCTCATGGTTCATGGGTTCAAGTCCCACATTGGGCTCTGTGCTGACAGCTAGTTCAGAGCCTGGAGCCTCTCTTTGGATTCTGTGTCTCCCTCTCTCTCTGACACTCCCCCACTTGTGCTGTCTCTCTCTGTCTCTCAAAAACAAATAAAACATTAAAAAAATAAACAAAAGATTATAAAAATATTATGAAAAACATTAAGAGGTTAGAATAATTGCCTAAATATTTTGGGAGGGGGGTACCGATTTAAATTAGGCAATTTTGATTGGGTAAATGCTATGAAAATAAGGAAAAACAAGAAATAAGAAAACAAAATAAAAAATTAAAAAATAGTAGTATTTCTTATGTATCCTCTTTCTCTTCACCACTCCCTAATTTTGTTAATTATATTGTTAAATTGTCAAAAATTATCAAAAATGTATCAAAGTTTACATTGTCAAAATTTGTTGTGTAATCATAATTTCTACAACTGTTTAGTCTTTGTTCAGCATCTAATGGTTTCAGTGCTTACCATCGGCACTTTTTCAGCTGTTTCTCCTTTCCTGAATTTTAATTTTGATTAATATTTATTTATAAAATTGTATTAACATCATCACTCTCCCTGCCCGCTGCAAGTGGAGTTCCTAGTTTTTGTCTTCTTAAATTCTTTCAGGTGGGAGAAATTATGAGTTTTGACCTCTTTGTGAAGTGACTTCTTGGTGATTATAATTTTGGAAACAATTTTCTTTTCCTCAAAACATTGTAAATATCGAGCCACAATTTTCTTTTTTTTTTAATTTAAATTCCTTTTTCCTTTTATTTTTTATTTTTTTGCAAATAGTTTATTGTCAAATTAGTTTCCACATAGCACCCACTTGTGCTCATCCCCACAAGTGTCCTCCTCCATGCCCATTCCCCCTCCCCCCCACATCTATCAGTCCTCAGTTTTTGTCAGCATTCAAGAGTCTCTCATGGTTTGCCTCTCTCCCTTTCCCCCACCATTTTCCCCCTTCTCCCCTTCTTCTCCCCCTTGTTCTTCAGTTAAGTTCCTCCTAATCCTCCTATACATGCAAACATATGATATTTGTCCTTCTCTGCCTGACTTATTTTGCTCAGCATAACACCCTCAAGGTCCATCCATGTTGCTACACAGAGTCACAATTTTCTGGTGTTAAATATTGCTCTTGGAAGTATGAAGTCATCTCAACTTTTCCTCCTTACAGGTGAACTGTTTTTTTATGCCTGGATTTTTTATTTAGAAGGACTTCCCAAGTTCCAGGAACTATTTACCTATTTTTGATGCTTGTGTTATATCAATTTAACACTTCATATCATTTTCAGGTGGTGTGAGAATTCTTAAATTTTAATAAGTGAACAGGACATATCTTGGTTTTGAAGCTTGTGTGTCAGTTTTTCATGAAATCAATTGTGTTATTTCAATCTGCACGTTTGACTCTTCATTTCAGGGAAAATTCTTGTATTATATCTTCATTATTTCGATTCCATTTCTTTCCTTCTCTACATCAGGGACAGCAAAAATCTTATGTTGAGTTGTCTTTCACCTTCCTTCACATCTCTTATTTTCTGTCTAATTGCTGTTAGTTCTTATTTTTGTCTTCTTTATTACTGACACCCAGCTCAAGCCTTTCCAGTAACAAATTTTCTCATAGGTAGTATATCTGTTCTGTTTCTTATCTATTTATTACTTTTATAATGATCTTGCTTTGCTTCTCTATTTGTTTTCTTAGCTCTACAATTTCTCTTCTTTTTTTGTAGTGTTAGCCAATTAAAAAAAATCATCTCATCTTTAAGTTCTTGTTTTCATTGAGTTCACATTTTCTTTCATTGTTTTTTAGTGTGAAACACTTGTGAAGGATTTTCTTCCTTACCTTGTGTTGTATTTTATTTCAAACTGGGGTTTTTGTCTTTATTTGCATGCTATGATTATTTTTCTGCTTTTATTTTGCTTTTTTCCCTATTCCTTTCCCCTTCCTTCCTTCCTTCCTTCCAACTTCCATAGTATGTTTGCTTAATTTCCATGCCCTTTCTTTTTACCTTCAGCTAATGTTGAACTACATTACCTTCAGCTAATGTTCAAACTACTGGGTTTGAAGATGAGTCTGAGGATAGTTTTGAAATATCTATGTAGGTTTTGTTACTTAACTCTTTGTTCCCTTCTAAGATTTGGTTACATGTTTTGTATTGGGGTTATTTCATCTTCTGGTGTTTTTCAGTGCATATAAACATATTTTAAAAATTGGGTTTATAAACTATTTTAAAAAATTAAAAAATTTTAAAAAAAGCATTTCTCCCACAAGGTTCAAGATCAAATAAATAAATAAATAAGAATTGGGTTAACGCTATTGTCATGGATTAAATGTGGGTTAAATTCTTTGTCATTCCTCTTATTCAGAGGTAGAGTCTATATCTTCTTCCCTTGAATTTGGGCTGGTTCAATGACTTGCTCTGGTCAACAGATTATGGCTGAAGTGACATTGTGTAACTTCCAAGGCCTACCCTCAAGAGATATGAAGCTTCTGTTTTTGCATTCTTGGAAGGCTTCAGCTTGGAAGCCAGCTATCATGTAAAGAGACCACCATGCTGTGAAGAAGCCTTAGCTAGCCATGTGGTGAGAGACAGGGAGAGAGAGAGAGGGAGTTTGGAAGAGCACAATGGTGCCAGACATGTGAATAAAACCTTCTTGGACCTTCTAATTCAGCACAGTTGCCAGATATATGCAACTAAGTAAATGACCCCATCTGATGACACCTGGGGTAGAAGAACCAGCCAGCTGATGCCTATGCAAATTTCTGATATACAGAATTGTGAGAAATAATAAATGATTGTTGTTTTAAGTCACTAAGTTTTACAGTTTGTTATTTAAAAATAGATGACCAAAACAACTCTATAAATAGATATGTTATGTGTGTGTTTTAAAAGCTTTTTAACAACTTAATGATATATCTTTTCCCAAACTTGTAAATATTCTTGGAAATGTAGTTTTGGGGGAATGGCTACACAGTATTTTGTTTTTGGGATTATAAATAATAAGGATTTGATGAATATTTTTTTTTAATAGTTTATTGTCAAATTAGTTTCCACATAACACTCAGTGCTCATCCCCACAAGTGTCCTCCTCCATGCCCATCCCCCCCTCCCCCCACATCCATCAGTCCTCAGTTTTTGTCAGCATTCAAAAGTCTCTCATGGTTAATATTTTTGTACATAATTCTTTGGATATAAAGTTTTGATCTCTAACATTGCAATCATTCTTTTTTAAAAGAAAGTTTACTTATTTTTGAAAGAGAGAGAGAACAAGTGGAGGAGAGGCAGAGAGAGAGGGACAGAGGATCTGAAGCAGGCTGTGTGCTGACAGCAGAGAGCCAGATGTGGGGTTTAAACTCTCCAGTCTGGAGATCATGACCTGAGCTGAAGTCAGACATTTAGCTGACTAAGCCACTCAGGTGCGCTTAACACTGGGCATTCTTAAAGCTCTTGAAACACATTGTACAGAGTTTGAGTTTTGATTCATTCAGCAATGGAGATGGGCTTGTACCGAGACAGTAGCTTTGGTGGTACATTTAAGGCTTCCGCCAGTTGCCTTGAAATAAGAGGAAAGAAAGTGTGTTCACAAGTCTGTTAGTGTATGACCTTGACTTCATCAGCACAGGTCTCTCATTAACAAAACTAGTGAAAACAAAGTTTGTTTCTGATTGCTATTATATTGGAATGATGCATACGCAGAAGAACAATCTTGCTCAACTTCATGACATTCTATGTCAAAGAATACCCTGAATTCTATGAACATATTCTTTACACTCCTCATAGGTGAAAAGGAATATGTATAATTCCATAGAAAAGGCAAGAGGGTTTAAAGAACTCTTCTCAAGGGTATTGTTCTCAGTCTTCAGAGAGCATAAAAATCAACTAGCAAGCTTAAAAGATACAAATTCTCAAGCTCTACAACCAAAGAGTCTGATTCTGGTGAGGTGTCTACAAATCTGCATTTTAAACAAGAATCACAGGGATCCTGAGGCAGAATCATAATTTGAAAATACTATCCTAAGAGAAGAGAACTAACATCTTTTTGAGCATGGTGATGGGGGTGGGGAGTAAAGGGAGAGAGTTTTATACTCTGGACTAGTAACCAGGCAAGAATGTTATATACTTAATCTCATCACTTCATTTAATCATTTAAATTATTACCCATGTCATTACCCAGATGAGAAAGCTGAGGCTCAGAGAGGAGAATGAGTAGCTCAAGGTCAAACAAACCTAGTAAATGCAGAACAGGGGTTTAAGCGCAGGTTTGTCTGGATTTCACACTGCAGTCTGGCAGCCTGGGCAATGGGACCTAGGAGATCTGGCCATCAATGCATGAAGCAAATGCCTGAAGTAATTAAGTAAATAACTAACAACTTGAGTTTACTTGGCACGTTTCTTTAGAAAGTTTCCATTAAATAATGTCCCTTCTATAATTCCTTGTGCTTATGTTTTGGATACTACATCATGATGCCCCCTGACATGTACATCAGGAGAGGGCACTCAGCAGAACAGAATTATTTGCCTTTCTCCACAATGCTCTGGGGTCAGCAAAAGATAGAAAATAAGAATCTGTTGAGAACTCCACTGGTCTTAGTTCACCTTCTGGTATTAAAAAATGCATTCTTTTTAGAAGATGTGGTATATATATACAATGGAATATTACTTAGCAATAAAAAAGTATGAAATCTTGCCATTTGCAACAACATGGATGAAACTAGAGTGTATTATGCTAAGTAAAAAAAGTCAGTCAGAGAAAGACAAATATCATATGACTTCACTCACATGTGGAATTTAAGAAACAAAACAGATGAACATAGGGGAAGGGAAGAAAAAATAAGAGAAACAGAGAGGGAGGCAAACCATAAGAGGCTCTTAAATACAGAGAGCTAACTGAGGGTTGCTGGAGGGGTGTGGGCTGGGGGATGGGTTAAAATGGAAATGGGTATTAAGGAGGGCACTTGTTGGGATAAGCACTGGGTGTCATTAAAAGTTCTTCAAAATCACAATTATTTTTTTATCTGTATTATTTTTATGGTCACCAAAGTAACACATGCTTGTAAAACATTCATGTTTATGAATATTCTGACCTCAAGAAAAAACCACTACTGACAGTCATCAGCTTTATCAGAATTTACTTAACTATTTCCATTTTGTTGGACATTCAGGTTGTTTCCATTATTAAAGATAACATTTTGATGACTATCCTTGCACGTAGATCCCATTCACATTTCTGATAATTTCCTTTGTGTAGATTCCTAGAAGTGGAATTACTGGGTTAAAGGGCATAAACACTGTCAAAGCTTCTGATGCATATTGCCAAATCGCTCTCTGGAAAGGCTGCACCATTTATACAGGGACCAGCATTTCATGAGCCTGACCGCCTTGCTCTAACCTCACCAGGATTTCTGAACTTTTCTGCCCTTTTGCAACAAAGCAACATGGCTTAGCAGAAAGCATAGCAATGGATGTCCGAATAATTCTGACTAGTGGTCAGAACTCCTAGTTTTATGTTCTGACTCCAAAGAACTTGTGTGTGACTGAGGTGAGCCATTGCTATTGTTAGTTCAGTTCAAAAATATTGTGTGCTAGTGGTGGATACCAATGCATTATGGTATTTATCTTATGACCTGGCAGTTCCCTCATGACTACATACCCAAAACAAATCCATAGTTTATATTCACCAAAAAAATATATAGAAGAATACTTATAGTAGCTTTCTGGCCAAATAATACAAACAACCCAAAATGTCCATTAAGGGTAGACAAGACCTTCTTTTTTTATTGAGATTTCAATGGAATACTATCCAACAATGGAAAAGATGAACTTACGGTACCTGCAGAGACATGCTTGAATCTCCCAGACCCCATGTTGATTGAAAGAAGCCAGAACAAATGAGATCATGCAAAACTAGCTTATGGCGACAGAGATGAGAGAAATGGTCACTGCTGGAGAGGTACTGACTGGCAGGAGGCAAAGGGGAAAAAAATATTGTGTACTGTAGTGGATACTGTTGGTTACCTGCCCAGCAATTGTTTCCCCTCTACTCCTTTCTAACACAACTCTGAATTTATCACATTTACATCCCCCTCTGGAGCTTCAGGGGATGCTGACTCTATTCCAGCTTTAATAGATGCTGGTTTTTAAGCTTTCTGGTCTCAGGACCCCTTTCCACTCTTAAAAATTATTGATTTCATCTCTAATTTATATTTATTCATAAATTTATATTTACTATATATAATCTACAATGTCAAAGAAGCTACCATCTATTAATATTTATTGTTTCTGACACAATACTGAGGGACTTAACAAGCATTAAACTTAAACAAATTTTTTAAACTTTTTTTTTAAATATTTTTATTTATTTCTAGGATAGAGAGAGACAGCGTGAACAGGGGAGGGTCAGAGAGAGAGGAAGATACAGACTCTGAAACAGGCTCCAGGCTCTGAGCTGGCAGTCAGCACAGAGCCCGACGCGGGGCTCGAACCCACAAACCGGGAGATCATGACCTAAGCAAAAGTCGGACGCTTAACCGACTAAGCCACCCAGGCGCCCCAATTTTTTAAACATTTGATTCATTTTTTGAGAGACAGAGAGAGATAGAGTGTGAGCGGGAGCGGGGCAGAGAGAGAGGGAGACAGAATCTGAAGCTGGCTCCAGGCTCTGAGCTGTTAGCACAGAACCTGATGCAGAGCTTGAACTCACAAACTGCAAGATCATGACCTGAGCTGAAGTCAGACATTTAACTGACTGAGCCACTCAGGCACCCCTAAAATTTTTAAAAAATTTTTATTTTAGAGAGGAAGAGAAAGTATGAGCAGAGAGAGAGAGACAATGTTAAGTAGGCTCCATGCTAAGCACAGAGCCTGACATGGGGCTCCATCCCACAACCCTGGGGTTCTGATGTGTGCTTTGTGAAATCAAGAGTTGGACTCTCAACTGACTGAGCCACCCAGGCACTCTGGAAAACATTTTGAATTAAAGATAACAATAACGAGCCCATTATATGTTAACCTCATTAGCATATTTTAATGAAAAGAACTTTATTTTCCAAAACCAAAATAGTTTCACAAATAGAGTGGCACTGTGTCACATTTTGCAATTCACTTTTTACTGTCTCGCTGGATTCTCATATCTGCTTCTGCACTCAGTCCATCATATTATCCTATAGCATGGAGTCTCCATAAAACTCCACTGTGAGAGACGAAGACAGAGAAAGGCAATGCTGTTATGAAAGCAGTTTTGGCCTCATGGCCCCCTGAAAGGATCTGAGGTACCCTAGGAAACCCCAACCACACTTTGAAAGCTGTCATGATGATCCCAATTGCCCTTACCAGTGACAGAGCCCAGAATGACCAATGAGGCATTAGGAGAGCTTGTTGGCAGGCCCCAAAGAAAAACAGAGGAAAGATGTAATCATGTCTGCATGTGGCGTTAGGAAATGCTACACCTGTTTTTCTACCAGCCTGAGGATGAGGCTGACACATGTCAGATGGCACAGCCAAGGGACAGCATGCAGACAAGGCTGATGTCTCATGGGCTAAGTGCAAGACCGCCCTTATTGTGAGAGATAAGCATTGAGTTAGAAAAGGCAGAGCAACAGAATTTGGTATGAGGAAATGGAGGCAACCTCAACGGAGGAATGGTTGAGTTGAGGAGGTGTGGCTACAGACAGCCAGAATCAATATTCTTGTCCTTCCAGGCTGGGAAGCTGGACTCCGTATGTGCTATGAATTAACTGACACTAAGTCTTTTCAGTAGAATGTTGGAATAGTAAGTAAGTGCCCAGTGAGGGCATAGTGTCAGGGAAAATTCAGAATATTGATTGGTATGTTGGCTATTTTTTGTGGTCTTTAGTAAATCCTATAAGAAAGAGACAAGTTTACTGCTTATTGCCATCTGAAAGCAGAGAAGGAGGTAGGGATCTTATCTTCAGGAGACAGTGAGGACCAGGACAACCTTCCTGTCTGATGCTTTCCCAAACACCTCTCTTTGAGCTTCTCCGCCTGACACTCTGAATGGAGTGTGGACAAGTTCAGCTTTGTGGTGAAGACAACCTGCCTGAGGATATTTTTTGGATTGTCTTCAGGCAGAGGCCTTTAAATTAGGTGCAGGATGATGGGCAGGGTACAAAGGCCACTGTTCAGAGTCTCAAAAGACTACATCCAGAGAAACTCTTTGACCCATAGCTAATAAGTCACGGAACTGACCAGAAGCAAAGTGATGGAAGTCTACTAAATGTTAAGGAAAATGTTTTCCCAGAGAAACCCTAATCTTGGCTCAGAAGAGCCATGATCTTTTATTTTTTTAAGTGTATTTATTTATTTTGAAAGAGAGAGAAAACAGGAGCAGGGTAGGGGCAAAGAGAGAGAGAGAGAGAAAAAAAGAGAGAGAGAGAATCCCAAGCAGGTTCTGCACTGTCAGCACAGAGCCCTGCATGGGGCTTGAACTTACAAACCGTGAGATCATGACCTGAGACAAAACCAAGAGTCAGATGGTCAACCAATTGATCCACCCAGGCACCCTGAGCCATGATCTTTTTTAATCTCTAGGGCAATTCCCACACTTCGAACCTGCAGCTGGAGGCTGTGTACCTTCTCCAGGGGCCACCTTAGATGTGGCCACTGAAAATTTCACTTTTTCAAACCAAGGATCTATCTCCAGCAGACCTCTATGGAAATGGAAATACTCCCAACACATAGCAATAATAATGATAATAGTTGCTTTCCATGTACCAGATATTTTACCTATATTACCACATTTAATCCTTACAATGACCATACAAAATTGAGATCATGATCTCTGCTTTGCAGGTGAGGAAACTGAAGCTTGGTTAGCTTAAGAAACCTATTGGATTATTTCTGACTGTAGAACCTGATTGTCTTACTCCACCGACTCACTAACTCTAGCAGCTTTGTCTACTGCTTCTCTTAGTTCCAGTGATCCAGACAGCCTGCCATGAACTCTGGGGGCAATGGGGGTAAAAATGAAGTCCTCTGATTCCACAGAACCTGGAAGTGAGCTTGCTAAGAGGTAAGTTAAATCCAGCACATTAGTGACACAAAACATTGCTTCACTTCAAACTTTCTTTTATAATGTTTTTTTAATTAAAATTTTTTTATTTTAGAGAGACAGGGAGAGACAGCACAAGTGAGGGAAGGACCAAAAAAGAGAGGGACAGGGCATTTAGCCCTATATCCTGTTTTCTTCAGCAGGTCCAAAAGATAGTTTCTCAGAACAGTGGAGAAGGAAGGGAACTGGCAAATATCCAGTCCAGCCCCTCATTTTTCAGGTGGGCCCAGAGGGGAAATGACTTGTCTACATTTTCACAGCTGATTAGTGTCACAGCAAGAAGTAGAACCCAGACCAGAATATATTATTCTTTTGGCTCTTAGCCTTAAATGTCAGGAACCTATATGCCTATATGGTAATTCATGCATTAATGTATCTAAATTTCTTTCCCAATCCTAACCAGAACATCAATCTATATTAACATTTGTCAATAATGTATTCTATAACTTTATCATCTGCATAAAAGATGATAGCACTTATTTATTTTACAATTTCTTTTGAGAAGGGAGTTTGCCTTTTTAATGTTTTTAATGTTTTGAGATTTGCTGTATAAAGTCTTTATTTTCCCCAATTACACTAACCTATTTTGCAGACTTTGATCATATCATAACATAAGCTGCCATTTTTTGAAAAGTCTTTTTAAACTCAGAGGAAGATTTTGGCTGATCTCAAAGAATCATGGGATTTTATTTTTCAAAAATATTTATTTTTGGGATAGTACATGAGGGGGAGGGGCAGAGAGAGGGGCACAGAGGATCTGAAGTGGGCTCTGGGCTAACAGGTTGGCAGCAGCAAGCTCAGTGTGGGGCTTGAACTCATGATCTACCAGATCATTACTTGAGCTGAAGCTGGACGCTCAACCGACTGAGCCACCCAGGCCCCCCAGGAATCATGGAATTTTAAAGCCAGAAAGGACTTTCAGAATTTGATACAGCTGTTGTCTAGGATTGGTAAATTGTTCTTCCTCATAAACTTTAAAAAAGTTTATTTTGTACTTATATTTTTGGTACAAAAATTATTTTGGATGCACTTTTCATGAAGATAGCTACTACATAGGGTGACACTGGTTCACAATAAGTTATCTTCTGGAAACCGTCTTCTTGTATCTCCCCATTTGTGGTGTCTTCCTGGTGAGGCTGATTACCATCAGAGGATGGGGCATATTTCTACAAGTTCTTGTTCTGTAGTAACTACATCCCCTGCACAGCACAACGCTGGTCTGAGCACACAGAAGGCACATCATGAATGTTTACTAAATGAATGGATTAAATGCATGGATGCAGTCTAATGAGTGAGAGTCGCCTTTCTTTATGGTAAGGAGAGGACAAGACGTCAATAACATGCTAATTCCAGAAACAGCAACAAGGATACCATTCCAGTAAAGAGGAGACAAGACTTGTTTCCGGCTAGCATTTGCCAAAGTTGGTCCAGGAAGGAGGACAGCAATGATGATCATTTCTCAGAAAATGTTTTTGTCTAGTCCAGATACAATTGTCCTGGGAAGCGAAACCATGCAGAGAGAGACGCAGAGGCCAGGTGTCCGGCTGACCACCCACTCTTTCTCTTACCCCAAGTTTCTCCTTCTCTTCCCACCCCTACTTGTCAACACTCTACCCCAAAGTATGGTTCAGATTCTAAGAATCTTTGGAACTCTAGAAGGGCCTAAATTATTAGGACAGAAGGAAAGAGAGGCAATATCCGGAGACCTTGAATGTCATACTGAGGAGCTTGACTAGTTATAAATTCTCCATTTCCTTGCTAATGAGGAGAGGCTGATGGAAATGTGGAAAAGTAGACACTTCAGAAATCATGTGTGCATAAATCTGGGAATAAGAAAATCCTAGCACTTACTCTTTGGAGCACACATCCAGTGATGTGAAGAGGTTTTCTACAAAACTGAATGTGATAGAGGCAGGCTGTCTACAAGAGGCCAACAAAGAGAATCAATCAGTTTATTTAATTTAGTGAGATCTGAGTGAAAGAGAGTCATTTTATTAGAGTTTGGTTAACATGACCTGTTTGATTTAGTTCTGAATGTTCAGTAAGTTGTCTTCTGTGCATAAGCCATCGATTTGACCATTTTCTGAAAGATTTGATCATCCTGGTCATCTTAAGGAGAACAATCAGGTATAAATGTCAGGCAACAATCTGGACTGAATCTATGAAAGCCTCAAATATAGAACTACGCTGTGGTGGAACACACTTCACAGCAACCTTTGGCACTTGGGATGGAATTTGTTGTACCAATTAAGATGGGAAATGTTGGATGCTTGTAATTGATTTGTATTTATAAAACTATGACCGGTGTTAATTCTTTCCTCTCCTCCACTTGAAGAGGGCTTGAGAAAATTAAGGGTAATATTTAGCTTGAGGCTGCATGTGGCAGGAGGTGGGGGAGTGGTAGGGAAAGGGAAGGAGGGAGCCAGTGATCCTCTAAGTTCAAAGAGGAAGTTGAAGCTCATTATGAGAATTATAGGGAATATTGGGGACAGCACCAAAAATGCTGCCTCAGAGGCTCACACGTGGGAGCCAGATGTATTTCTCGTGACGTCTGAAGAATCAGTGTCATCCCCACATAGTTGGTTAGAAGTGACCTCAAGTTATATATCCCCTCTGGGTCCCGGTTTTGTCATCTGTGAAAGGAGGGGGCCACCTGAGTATGCTTATCTTCTGCCCGGGTATACATTACATCCCCTGGTAGGTGTAAAACAGAGCCACCCAGCCTCTACCCCAGACAAAGGATTCAGAAGTGATTCTGGATGCAGAATCCAGAAACGACTCAGGTGAAACCTAAGCGTCAGCATCCTGTAAAAGCCCCACAGGTGATTCTCATGTGCAGCCTCACTGGTAACCACAGACCCAGATGATCTCTGCGGTCCTGAGCAGCAATCACTTGCAGATTTTAGTGCTTTGACCAATGCATAGCTGAATATGTATTGCAATTATTCTTTCTGGTTTGTAAGGGAACTCTGAAGGGTTGCTGTAGAAATGTTTTAGAACTCAGGATGAACAACAATGCTCTTTTTTAAAAAAATTGGAGAGCCTCAACTTAAACTTGAATAATCTGGTACATAGGTTCTTTTTCACATGGGGGATGTTCACATAAATATGTTTCTTATGAGTCTGGAGAGTGGCATGGGAAGAGAAGCATATTCAGCTTTAAAAAGGTTTGGTAAGGGCTCCTGGGTGGCTTAGTCAGTTAAACATTTGACTCTTGATTTCAGCTCAGGTCACGATCTTATGATTCATGGGTTCAAGCCTTGCATCAGGCTTCATGCTAACAGTGCAGAGCCTGCTTGGCATTCTCTCTCTCCCTTTCTCTCTGTCTCTCCCTGCTCATACTCTCTCTCAAAATAAATAAAATTTTAATAAAGTTTTTTAAAAAATTTTTTACATTTCATTATTTTTGAGAGACAGAGAGAGACCACAAGTGGGGGAGGGGCAGACAGGGAGAGGGAGACACAGAGCTTTCAGCACAGAGCCTGATGTAGGGCTCGAACTCACAAACCGTGAGGTCATTACCTGAGCCGAAGTCGGACACTTAACCAACTGAGCCGCCCAGGCGCCCCATCAAAATAAATAAAATTTTTAAAAAAGGGGGTTGCTAATTCACTGGTTAACCAAGCAAACAGGGACATTTCAGGAATAATTGGAATAATTCTTTAGTCCATCCAATCATCTCTCTAGCCAACAATCGTTATTGGATGCCTGCTTTTTACAAAAGCACTGTGCCAGGTCAACTTTTTGAGACTACGCTGTGGGTGAATTCTCTGTCAGAGAGATTTTACTGAGCAGAATAAGCCGAGCTTCAGTGCTGGGGTAGCTTTTCTTCTGCTCTGAAATTGTCATTGTTGTCCCAGTGAAGAGAGTACAGCCCACCTTCTGTACCCATATGGGCTTTTCTGCCTCTAGAGTGGCAAAGTAGTAGCAGCTAATGTTCAGGAAGTGCTGACTGTGGCCGGTGCATGCTTCACATGCATCAGCTCATTTTATCCTACCAGAAACGGGAAGACAGAAGGCTCTTTGGTTAGTTTTATAGGTAAAAACACTAAGCCTTAGAGAGGTTAGCTCCCCCAAAGATACACAGTTAAGAAACGAGAGTTGGAATGTCGGACAGGATGCTGCTGCCCACTCTGTACTCATATTAGTGCCCAGATCCAGAAAGGCCTCTAGAGTCCTCTGTCTTGCCATCCCAGCCCTGCTTCTCTTTCAGGAACCAGTCGAAGCCTCGTGTGTGCCGTGTGACATCCCCTGAGCACTCAGAGCCACGCGGCTATTTTCCACCTGCTCGATGGTGCTGTTCGTTTTCCTGGAGGGTTTGGACGCAGCTTTGTACTCTCCACCTCCCTGTACCGTGCCCAGCTCAGAGCTAAACCTTTGTGAAGACCCAGCAAATGCATTATGATTGATTAAAAACTGAGTAGATTGATAAATATTCTAGGGCAGGGGACAGTGCATTCCACTTCCTGGAGACCTCCCTTGGGGCCTGAGCACGGTGTTGAGCACAGAATAACAGTCAGAAAATGACAGGATAGAGACTGAGCTGAGTGGAAAAAGCTACTGGTTGTGGGTAAATTGCCTCACTTGAGAAACTTCCAGAACAGGTGCCCTGAGGCAGGTATGAGTAATGTCTGAAGACTTTTAAGAACTGAGCAAGTACTTGGGGCATGGTCAGTCTTCGGGGAAGATACAGACTTGTCGCCCCCCACAGGTTCCTTGCAGCCTGAGGAGTCAGTGTTCCGCCCAATTCCTAGAACTGTTGGCCCAAAGAGAGATGCTTACGATAAATCACAGCACAGGACTAAAGGTGACAGGAATCACGTATTTGACCCGATGTTTATCTTGTGGGCTGGCCAGCCACACTCGGCCAATTATTAGCATGTCATCAGCTGTGTAGGGCTTTCCCCATGAGCTTCCTTTCCAATTACTCACAGCCCCTCTGAGAGGAGGGAGGAAATGAGGGCACATGGGGGAGGGGATCTCTCCCCAGAGTGCCATCACGGCAGGAGGGCAAGGGGTCTTACAGCTACTGGCTGTTTGCTGGCTGGACTAGAAAACCTGGTGGCCCCACTTACCCATGGTCCAGGTCCCAGAGCTTGGTTAGTAACACACACCATTCCTCTACATCATTCACGACGGCTTTGCTCTCCCAACAAAGAAGAAAGAGCTCACTCTGTGCACGCATCAGCACCACTGATGTTCTAACGACTTTTCTAGCCCATCCCATATACTCAAAGCATATCCATCTGTTTGTTTATTCTTTCAACCAACATTTTTAGTGAACACTTATTGTATGCCAGCAGGGGCGGGTAGGGGTTGGGATGCAGAGATGACTAGAGAATCTCTTTCTGCCTTCAAGGAGCAACCAGCAAGTGGGGGGAGTTGGCAAGGTCTAATGTAATAATGGTGCAACATGAGAAATGTGTGCAGGGAATAGAGGGAGTGAAGAAAAGCCACCAGGAGAGATGATGATGTTGGAGCTGGGTCGTGAAAATTGCATTCTAGGAGGAGGGTCACCTCCTGCAATAAGTAGAGACTCAGGAGGAGCAGGTATGGGAGAGTGAGTTCCTTGTGACACCAGGGGTGGTGCGTAGGGGTGGGTATGGAAAGTCGGCCAAGGTTAGACAGTGACAGTGGTGCAAACCCACCCATCTAAACCGAGTCTAGATCTTATTCTACAAGAGACATGAGCCAAGAAATCTCATCCTGGTGGCAACATGAAGGTGAATTGCGGAGAGACAATGGAGAAGGCTTGAAGATCAGATGGATAATGATTGCCGTGGTCCCCAACATCCCCAACATGATGAGGCATGACGAGGCATAGCATTGACACTGAGATTTCACCAGTTTGACAGAGCAGTAGTGCACACTAGGTAAGAGCCTGAGCTCCAAGTCAGACGTTCTTGGGTTTGCATCTTTGTTCTGCTTTTTTACCTATGTGAGCATGGGGCAGTTCCTCCACATCTCTGTCCCCCAGTCCCCCATCAGGCAGCGAGGAATGGTCATAGCACCCACCTTACAGAGGTGCTATGCGAATGAAGTATGCACAATGTCTGGCACAGTGGGCGCCTTATCATGGTGACTTTCCTTACAATGAAAGCAATGAGAGGAGTGACAGATGACTGTATTCGTCAGCCAGGGAGTGGTACCATCACTAGCCAGAAGAGACTGTATTCAAGAGGAGGAGCAGGGTTAAGAGAAGGGTATAGAGAAGGGGAGAGATATGGGTTGAGTATAGATCTTGAGGGGACTGGTTATTTATATCTAAAAAGGCTAAGATGAAGCACATTACCTTGTGCCATACCCCCTATAGTCACTTTCCTGCCACAGGACCTTTGTACTTGCTGTTTCCACTTATTCCAATAACTACTGCTTGCAAAACAAACAAACGAATTATCCCAAACAATTATCCCAAAACTTAACGGCTTAAATAGCATAGTCAATTTATTATCACATCTCACAGTTCTGGAGTTGACTGAACCCAGCTCTTTTTTAAAGTCTCTCATGTGGATGCAGTCAGACCTTGATGAAGCTGGAGAGATATCAAAGGCGTCCTCGCATCCTTGAGGATAACACCACACTCAGAGCATAGATATAAATAATGGTGTAAAGGAAATTCACATATATCATTCGATTCTTTTTTTATTCACTTGACATTTACCTGGCTTGTAAAAATTCAGCTCTCTTTTGTGTTTTACTTTTTTTATTTTTTATTTTTTTATTTTTTTTTACAAATAGATTATTGTCAAATTAGTTTCCACATAACACCCAGTGCTCATCCCCACAAGTGCCCTCCTCCATGCCCATCTTCCCCCTCCCTCCCCATCAGTCCTCAGTTTGTTCTCAGCATTCAAGAGTCTCTCATGGTTTGCCTCCCTCCCTCTACCTAACTACTTTCCCCTTTCTTCTCCACCATGGTCCTCCATTAAGTTCCTCCTAATCCTCCCATACGTGCAAACATATGGTATCTGTCCTTCTCTGCCTGACTTATTTCGCTCAGCATAACACCCTCAAGGTCCATCCATGTTGCTACACATGGACAGATTTCATTCTTTCTCATTGCCATGTAGTATTCCATGGTATAGATAAACCACATCTTCGTGATCCATTTGTCCGTTGATGGACACTTAGGCTCTTCCCATGTTTTAGCTATTGTTGAGAGTGCTGCTATGAACATTGGGGTACATGTGCTCCTATGCCTCAGCATTTCTGTATCCCTTGGGTAAATTCCTAGCAGTGCTATTGCTGGGTCAGAGGGGAGTTCTATTGTTAGTTTCCTGAGGAACCTGCACACTGTCTTCCAGAGCGGCTGCACCAGTTTACATTCCCACCAACAGTGTAGGAGGGTGCCTGTTTCTCCACATCCTCGCCAGCATCTAGAGTTCTCTGATTTGCTCATGTTAGCCACTCTGACTGGCGTGAGCTGGTATCTCAGTGTGGTTTTGATTTGTATTTCCCTGATGAGGAGGGATACGGAGCATCGTTTCATGTGCCTGTTGGCCATCCGGATGTCCTATTTGGAGAAGTGTCTGTTCATCTCTTCTGCCCATTTCTTCACTGGGTTGTTTGTTTTTCAGGTGTGGAGTTTGGTGAGTTCCTTATAGATTTTGGATATTTATATCCTTTGATTCTTAAATCCACACTGTGCATCTGGTGTTACTGTCTTTATTTCAGACGAGGTAAATGAAGCTCAGAAAGACCAACTGATTTTCTACCAGCTAGTGTGGACCTGAGATTCAGGTGAGGTATTCTGAGTGTCAACGTCCTATTCTTTTCACTTAGATTCCTACTGCTTGCATCTGTAGGTATAAATGACTAATATGGGGAAGGCAAGGGATTTCCCGCGGATGTGGAGGGGATTTGGACAAGGCTGCCAGCTAAACTTGAATTGCAGATAAGGAACAAGTTCTGTTTATGTAGAGGTATGACCTAAACATTGTGTGGTGGCACACTGATACTAGAACATTATTCACTGTTTACCTGAAATTCAATTTTAACTGACATATGTGCTTCTCTTTGTTAAATATGGCAACCTTACATTTGGAGTATGAAAAGATGCACAATGACAGAAAGCAGGCATCTGAAAGTAAACTTTATACAGTTTAAAGTACGGTGTTAAGCTAAGCCAGCATCCTCGCTCCGGTGGACACGTGTGAAAGGGTGCGTCGTATCCCGGATGCGGGATACATTCTGGGAAGAGGAAGCTTGGAGGGAGGGGGAGAGGGGCTGAAGAATGCAGCCTGATGCCATAATACAGATGAGCCTTGATGGCATTATGCTGAGTGAAACACGCCAGACACAAAGGGCAAGTATGGTATGACTCCACCTATGTGAAGTACCCAGAAGAGTCAAGTTCATGGAGACAGAAAGTAGACTAGTGGTTACGAGGGGCTCGGGGGAGGGAGGGGCAAGAAGTTAGTGCTTAGTGGGTGCAAAGTTTCCATTTGAGAGGATGCAGAGGATGATGAAAATCTGGGATGGGTGCTGCTGTTGGCTGCGCCACCGCGTGAGAATGTACTTCATGCAACAAAAATGTGGAGTGAAAAATGGTTAAAACAGTACATTTTACATTATGTCTGTCTTACCACAATTAAAGAAATAGTTCGGACTGAGATCCCGCCATGGCCAGAAAAGAGCTCTGGAGAGAATACTGATACTATAGCATTATTCACTGCTTATCTGAAACCCAATTTTAACTGGCATCTGGGCTTCTATTTGCTAAATATGCAGTTTGCTCTCGCCAGGGTGGCTCAGGACATGAAAGATGGAGGCGAAGCTCAAGCTTCTTGCTGCTCAACATCCAGACTGCAGGGGCCAGGTGTTTAGTGCCACCCCCCAGGGGGTGGTTAACGTGACCCAATTAAGGTTGCAATGGACAGGGGCTCAGGGAGCCTCTAAAGTGGGGCTCATTCCTCTGCCTTAATGGGAGAGAAGAACACAACGTCCCTCTCTCTCTCCTCCCTCTATCCCTGCTGCAATGAGCTAATGTCCCAAAAGAGCCCGGAGCTCTTCTCAGAAGGATGCTCTATAAATACAGCATCATTCTGCCACTGGAAACTCCAGGGGTGAAGGACAGATCACCAGAGGGATCCCAATGCGGGAGGCTCCCTGGGGAACGTAAATTTAGCCTAAGCAACTCAGCTCAGGTCACTGGTTCAGACAGCCCTGTGCTGTAGAACCATCAGGAGGGTACTGTTCATTCTTTGCAATTGGGGGACTTTCCTTCCCCCCTGACTCACAGCCTAGGAGCATGATGGCTTCGTACAGGGTTTTGGACACAGAGTGTGAATTTTTATGGGCAACTGTTAGGACATCCCCCATGCTAGTCCTTGCTGTAGGGTGCAAGCCTGCTAAAATCAGACCAGACAGAGTAGCTGCCTAGACGGACCTTACAAGGAAGCCACAAGGCCAGGGAGGCAAGGGGTAAATACAGACGGTTCTCAATCTGCCCTAGAGATGGGTCACCAGGGGATTCTGGGAGCTTTATCTTCACCTGCTGTTGTTAAATGGACCAACACAGTAGCTCTCTCTACTGTGTCACATAAAGCAGCACATTTCATAGCAAATATTTTTTAAACATTAAAAAAATGTTTATTTAGGGGCGCTTGGGTGGCTCAATCGGTTAAGCGTCCAACTTCAGCTCAGGGCATGATCTCACAGTTCATGGGTTCGAGCCCCATGTCGGGCTCTGTGCTGACAGCCAGCTCAGAGCCTGGAGCCTGTTTCAGATTCTGTGTCTCCCTCTCTCTCTGACTCTCCCCTGTTCACGTGGTCTCTCTCTCTCAGAAATAATAAAACATTAAAAAAAATTTTTAAGTTTATTTTTGAGAGAGAGAGCATGAGTGGGGGAGGAGCAGAAAGGGAGACAGAGGATCTGAAGCAGGTTCCACGCTGACAGCAAAGAGCCCAATGTGGGTCTCGAACCCACGGACTGTGAGAGCATGAACTGAGCTGAAGTTGAACGCTCAAACAACTGAGCCAACCAGGTGCCCCATAGCAAGTATTTTATAACGTCATGTTTCCTATTTTATAGTGAAATTCATAGTTAATATAATTTATGCACACCACTTTAAGAACATCACTGGGATGCTTGCTGCAAGAGAGATGAAAGGGAAGTTGGTATTTCAACCTTTAAATGCTCAAACACAACTACATGAACAGGCCAAATAAAGAATTCAGTTGCCCGTATGTACTCATAATGGATAAATGTGGATTTCACTGTGGCAGAAAATGTTCTATTAAAAATTACATGTTGGGGCACCTGGGTGGCTTAGTCTGTTAAGCGTCTGGCTTTGGCTCAGATCATGATCTCATGGTTAGTGAGTTCGAGCCCCACATCAGGCTTTGTGCTGACGGCTCAGAGCCTGGAGCCTGCTTCAGATTCTGTGTCCCCCCCTCTCTCTCTCTGCCCCTCCCCCACTAGTACTCGGTCTCTTTGTCTCTCAAAAATAAATAAACATTTAAAAAAATTTTAAAAATAAAGCTAATAGGTCTTAAATATTTGTTTAAGAAATCAACTGGTGTTACATTCCCTTCAACACCCATCCATGCCACCCATGCTCTAAAGCACCCTAATTACTTGCCTGTAGCAGCTAACATTTATTGACCCCCCCCCATAGGCCTAGCACTGTACAAAGCATTATAGGTATATTATTCTATTTAATCTTGACAAGAACAATCAGTGCTAAAGGAGATCGGCACTGGTATTATCCCCATTGCCATGGAGGAGGAGACTGAGGTTTAAATAGCTCACCTAAGATCATACAGCTCTTAAATGGCATAGTTGAGATTTGACCCTCCTGGTCTGCCACTCAAGATACTGTAACCCCACACTCATCTGAATTTAGCTTGTGCTTTTATATCTTGATAGGGCCCTTTGCTCAGAGTCCTCTTAGTTTAGAATATCCCTTCCTCTTCTCCATGTGCCTTTCATCCTTACCTCAGCTGCAGTGGTCCTTTCCTGACTCTGGTTACTCACTTCCGCCTCATCACTTCCTCCTCTGCAACTTCACATGTGGTCTGACTTAAAGCAGCATTAGCTGGGCAGGTTACTGTCTTCCACTCAGGTCTATGAGCTCTTTCTAGGCAAAACTCTGATATATTTATTTCTAAAATTAGCATCTGAGTCCCAACTCACAGCTGGCATTCAATGGCTCATTTTTGAACATCTAGGGATGAAATCTAGTGAGAAGTAATCATTATGTAGGAAATAACCACAAGGGGGCAGTACCAAAGGGTCTGAGAAGGTGTGCCCTGCCTTCCTTCTGGGAAATAGGTGTTCTGTGTAAGAGACTCCAAAGGACAAAGGAACCAAACTATAAACTAATTGAAATTTGCTTAGTCAAAAGAGTAAACAACAATGTGAAGTGCGGGAGGAAAATAAGAAAAAGTTAGAAAAAGAACAAATTTTTGAAAGCTTTAACTTTTCAAGTTTTTTGACAATTTGAAAAACATGAAGACATGGCTTTTTCTGCTGGGTGTTTTTTTCTTCTTAATAAAATATTTACATCTTTAGTTTCCCAAACAAAATTTTACTAACATATCAAGAAACACATAATACATTCTATAAAGGGAAACATACATTTAGATCTGTAAAGAGCGCAAAAAGCATAATTAATGTTATTTTCTATTATTTTTTTCCAAATTTTGCTACCTCTCTCCCTCCACCCTTCTAATTGTTGTTGACGGTTTAAAATATGGGTTGCTTAGCCAGACAGAGATCCAGCAAAAAAAGAGAACTACAGGCCAATATCCTTGATGAATACGGATGCANGGGTGTGGGGGGGGAGGGGGGAGATGGGCATGGAGGAGGCCACTTTTGGGGATGAGCACTGGGTATTATATGGAAACCAATCTGACAATAAACTATTTATAAAAAAATAATAAATAAAATAAAATTAAATAAATAAAAAAATAAAATATGGGTTGCTTATTTTTTTTAATTTATTTGTAATTGTTGTTTTGCTGGTTGCTATCAATTAAAAATGAAGGGAAGGCCATACAAATTTTGAAATGTGTTATTTTCCTAACTGTGGGAGATCAGAGGGAGCCCACAGCTCACCCTGGAGAAGGATGAGGCAGAATTGGATGAAGAAGAATGGAGAAGGGCCAACGAACGCTGGGGTGGGGTGGGGGCATAGGCTCAAGAATTGGTGGGATTCATCCATATCAAGGGTCAGAAAATAAGGTTTTGAGAAGTGGATTTTTAGGAGGAGACTTTTAGGTGACTTTTTAGGAGGTCCCAGTGTACCTTAGCAGGTTGATGAGATGTTGTAGAAGGCTGGATATGTGTCCCCAAAGTTGAGGGACACAATAAATGCTGTGTGATTCTGCCTGGAGAATCTCCAAGGAAGGAGAAAGGAGGGTTCAATGCTGCTTCTGTGGTAAGGGTGAAGGGCAGGTTGCTGCTGCTATGGAGTTTACAGGGTCCAAGACTGTATGTGTATGTTATAGGGACTGGGTGCGGGTCGTGTATGACAGAGGCATTACTTCCAACTTATTTAATATAGCCATATAAAGAGGTAAAGGGCTGTGACAGAAAGAAGCTGCAAGTGGACTGCTGGCCTTTAAGGTGATGGAATAGTAGTAGGCAAATTCCCCACTCCTTCCCACAAAAGATGAATTCACTGGGTCTTGAATGTTACATGCAAGAATTCTCCTGAGTTGGACAGTCTTTGAAAAATCTAAAGCAGGCCCTAACGAGAGAAAGAGATAGGGGTTGGGAGAGAATGAGATTGAGAAAGGGGGGTGGGGGAGAGAGAGAGAGAGAGAGAGAGAGAGAGAGAGAGAGTTAGTTTTAGGCATTTACCAGGTCAATTTATAATAGGGCCACTCAGGTGAGAACTTTGCTGCTTACTTTACCATTCCTTCTGGCCTCCCTTCTGTACCCCCAAAGGGTCAGGAACAACTGCTAACCAGTCTGTGAGGAGGTGCCCAAACAAATGAGAAGACACTGGCTGGGACCATACTTAACCTGCATACATGCAACAGCTCCGGCTGGGGTTGGAGGAAGAAGTCTTTGAATGAAGACCAAAGTGCAGATTATTTTGGGTTATAAGTTCTAAATTGTAGCTGTGTTTTGCAACTTGAGTGGGAAAAAAACTTGAAAAAAAGGGTTGCATTTGTACCTTGAAATGCATATGGCTTTGTATTAGCTATGAGTGGCCAGGAAAGCCTTGTGAGTACCTGAGTTTTCCTCCAGGGACACTAGCTCCATGGAGCAAAGGGGCCAAGGAGAGACAGAAATAAAACTTTTCCAGAATAGCATCCCATCATGCTCATGTGCCACATACTACCTTCATTTTACATATGAAAGACTGAAGAGGAATATAAAACCTTAACAGCAGTAGTCTTTGGGCTGTGAGATGATGAGTATTGAGGTGGGTTTTTTTTTAATTTCCTGAGTTTTCTACATTTTTTACCATGTTTTAAAACATGAACATGTTTTAATTGTATAGCTTTAAGGAAATGAAAATAAACTGTGCTCTTTGGGGGAAAAAAAAGAAGAAATTAAGATTACATAGGTAACAAACAGCTATGGGTAAAGTTCTGAAGAAAAACCCTGCTTGGCTGGCATGGTCCCTGGAGGTAGAGCCCTGGTCCAGGTTTGAGAAGGTACAGGACAATGGTGAGAAAGAGTAAGGTCCTGTTGAGTTTGTTCCCCTTGATCCTAGTAGCCTGCCCCTCATGCCACTCTGCTGAGCGAGGAATGCCTACATGACATCCCAGTGTAACAGTTCCTAGTGCCTATCTGCCAATCCCTACTCTCTGGAACAATTGTGAAAACCCACTGCCCTGATCACATTCTTACAAAGACCTCCTGGAGACTGGGTTTGGGTGTAAGGGTTGATAATGACATCCAAAGCTCCTCTTCCAACCTTTCCTTCCTAACCTGGGTCTTTGATGAGAGTTAATTTACAAATATCAGGACAAGTGAGAGGTGTGTTATACTTTAGAGCAAGTTTCTCAACCTCAACACTATTGATATTTGGGACGAAATAATTCTTTGTGTTAGGAGGCTGTCCTGTACATTGCCCGATGTTAGATACCATCCTTGGCCACTACCTGTGAGATGTCAATAGTGCTACACATTCCACACCTGTGAGTTGTGAGAATCTGAAGACAATGTCTCCAGATATTGCCAAGTGTCCCCTACATGTTCTCCCTACATCACCACCAGTTGAGAGCCATTACCTTAGAGGTAACTGCCTACTTCACCTACTTAAAAGAATAGGGCCCTCAAGTGAAGCAGACCCCTGGGGGTCTGGTAAATGGACTGACTGACAATTTCCTTCCTGGAATGTTGTTAGAATGACATCATGTCTGAGGTCAGATTTCCCCAGATGGCAGTGGGGCACTGTTATGGACAGAATTCACATGTTGGAGCCCTAACCCCCAATGAGCCTGTAATTGGAGATAGAGTCTTTAGGGAAGTGATTCGAGTTAAATGAGGTCATAAGGGCAGACCCGAATCCTGTAGGCGGGGTTGGTATCCTTATAACAAGAATGAGAGAAACCAGAGAGCTCTCTCTCTCTCTCTCCATGTCCACACACAAAAGAAAGACCACATGAGGACACAAAAAGAAGGTGTCTGTCTTCCCTATGGTCCTTGGAATTGCAAGTAACTTTGCCTCATGAAGATATAAATGGGCTGTTAGATGGAGAATGCTCCACCAAAACCAGATGGGAGGGCTCTAGTGTTCCTTATAGAAATAAGTAATGATTAATCATTGATATTTATAATAAACACTACAACTGGCCAGTCAACTGACCCCTCAGCCTTTCAAAGGGCCACAGTGAATACGTTCCCTTCTCTCTTTCAGGGCAGCCTGAGGAGGAATGCTCAAAAATGGAATAGTTTGATTGGCTGATTTTTAAAACCAAATATTAAACTCTTTTTGGGGATTGTCCAAAATTTTCTGTTGAAATTTTTTTTAAAAACATGCATCTATTTCTTAACAAATACATTGGGCAACTGAAGTTTTTGCAGATCTTGAACATTTTGCTCTGAGCATCATTTCCTATTGTATGATGCTGTAGGAGAATATGGTATAGAAATTTTGACTGTGTGTTGAAGATACCAGAATGTCCTTGAGATACTGTCTTCACAACAGATATTCATCATCTGGTATTAGCTTTTCTTTTTTTTTTTTTAATATTTTTATTTATTTCTAGGAGAGAGAGAGAGAGAGAGACAGCGTGAGCAGGGGAGGGTCAGAGAGAGAGGGAGTCACAGACGGAAACAGGCTCCAGGCTCTGAGCTGGCAGTCAGCACGGAGCCCGACGCGGGGCTCGAACCCACGAACCGCGAGATCATGACCTAAGCGAAAGTCGGACGCTTAACCGACTAAGCCACCCAGGCGCCCCTGGTATTAGCTTTTCTTGGCATTTTGGCACTTTCTCTTAAAACCTGAGGAAAGGAGGGATGCCTGGGTGGCTCAGTTGGTTAGGTGTCCAACTTCAGCTCAGGTCATGATCTCACTGTTTGTGGGTTCGAGCCCTGCATCAGGCTATGTATTGACAGCTTAGAGCCTGGAGCCTGCTTCAGATTCTGTATCTCCCTCTCTCTCTGATCCTCCCTTGCTCATGCTGTCTCTCTCTCTCTCTCTCTCTCTCTCTCTCTCGGAAATAAATAAAAAAATTAAAAAAAATTTTTTTTTAAAAACCTGAGGAAAGGAGTGGAAGCAGCCATCCTGGCCAAACATTATTTGTGGAAGGAGGTTGCAGCATCCCTTTGCCTATGTTGAGAACTATTGCACTGGGCCTCAAGGCCTTGGTGATGGACACAGACACCAGCAGAGGAGCTTCTTGGTTGGTCCATCTAGGGATAAGAGTGCTCATCAGACAAAGAATATGAAATCTCTTGAGATTCATCTCGGAAAATGGTGGAGCCTGCTTCCTATGTTTTAGAAGAATCAAGTTCAACTTATGAAGAGCTCCCTTTGGTCAGGACTGCTGTGTGAAACGACCAGCTTTCTTTCCATCCACTGTCACCACTCTATCTTGTTACCATCACCTCAGCCCAGAGCACTCTTATAGCCTACAGTGATCTTCCCCACAGAGGGTGTGCCTCCTCCATGCCTCTCTATATCTGACAGTTCCACTGTCTTTCTAAAACCCCTGTATGGTCCTGTTACCTCTTAAACTCTTCAAGGATGGACCTCACATTGTTTTTAGATGAAAATTCAAGCTCCTACAGTGACAGAGGCCAAACACAAGAAACCACATTTTGTGTGATTTCTTTGCAAGAAATACCCAGAAAATGCAAAAACTATGGAGACAGAATGTAGATTAATGGTTGCCTGTGGTGGACATGGTGAGTTGGAGATTAAGAGTACATGTGCACAAAGAATCTAATTGGAGTAAAGAAAATGTTCCAAAATTCATGTATGGTGATGGTTGCACAAATTGGTAACTTTACTTAAGAATCATTGAGTTATACAGTTGAAAAGGGTGAATTATATATGAAAAATTAAAAAATATTCAAGCACCTTACTATACTTACCAGATGCTCCATGATACATTTCCTAATGGCCTGGCTTGAGCCCATCTCACCCCCGCCCTCCCTCTGCATACCTGCCATACTGGCCCTGGTTGAGGTCCTGCAAGGTGCTATGTTCTTCCCCTGGAATCCCATCTGAACCTTTGAACACCTCCTGTGCCCTCCCTCCCCTGCCTGCTGGCCTCCACTCTCCCTGCCCCAAATCTGGCCGATATGCTTCAGAGCCCACCTTTCTCTGGAATGGATTCCCTTGTCCACCCAGATGAGCTCAGGACCCTGTTCTGTGCCCCTGTAGTTCACCTGGACTTTGTTTCTCATGCCACTCATCACACTTTGCTGTGATTATTTGTTTAATGTCTGTCTTCCTTGCTGATATATAAGCCCACATATAATTTGTCACAATGATATTCCAAGGCACATAGTAGGATCTTAGAAATATCAATTGTGCAGATAAATACAGGAGTGAGGTGCAGAGGCCACAGGATCAGGCAGCTCTTCCAAGAGTACAAAGATTTATTCAGAACCCAACATTGCTCAACCGAAGGCACATTTTATTCTCTCCCAGAGACTACACAAGGAATAGAAGAGGAACCTGGCATGATGGGTACGTGGTCGTGAGATCACAGGTGTGATGATGGAGAGGCACAGGAAGGGTAAGTGGGACATGAGAGAATAAACTTGTGAGTCATAGGTTCTGGTCTGGCTGTGTGATCCTGGGGTATGTGTTACAAATGTAGAATCCTGAGCCCCACCCAGTCAGTCCTCTGGATCAGTATCTCTGCAAGCGTGGCCAACGAATCTACATTTTAACATACTCTTGGGTGATTTTTTTTTAATGCAAGTTTGTGAGAAGGTGGGAACTGGATCTACTTCATTCACTCACATGTCCCCAAACTGTCCCCAATGCAGTGCAGAGATGGGGTGCTCAGTAAGTATTTCTTGATGGGTGAATAAATGAATGAGTAAATGGTACAGTCACAGAAATGTGGGTATCTTGCTTTGACCAAGGCAGAAGAGGAAGAGGGTTGCTGCCTCATGATGGTCTATGGTAGCATCCTTCCCCTTTGGGGCTGAATTCCCCATTTTTAAAATATGGAGTTCAGACTAAGTGATTTCTCCCTGCCTTAATAATCCACAGCACCATGAATCAATAATATTGACAGCACCATGAATCTATGCTTTCTGTTTCCCTTTGCCTTCCTCCTTGAGAGAAAAAGAATCAAGATGAAAATCAACCACAACCCAGAGATTTGTTGTGAGTTTTAATAGGAGGGGTGGAGTCAAACAGTTTAGAGAAATGTATAAAAAGACCTTTTACTTTTTGCTGGAACATGATATGGTTTGTGCATAGCACATACACATTAAAAAATAGAAGCATCACATTTTACAAGCACATAACTGAACAAATTCTGAGTGTTTTCTACTCACTTTACCCAAACTTGAGGACAGCTCTGCACTGGGACCCAGCCTGAGGTACTTAATTGATTTATAGAAAGGGGAAACCACATGAGGACACAGCTGTCTGAATGCTGCAATCTCAGTAGTTCAATGAGGTATACAAACGTGGTTCTCTGTTGGCTCTCAACTAGATTCAGGATCTGTTTTGGGTAAAATCACTCTCTCCTCCCATTCTGGGAAGAGGAAACACAAGCTCAGAAGTACTCGCAGAATGGAGTATTTCTATCTACTCTTCTGGCCTTGTTCCAAACATTCTGGGAGGTAGCAGAATGAGTGGCCATTCTTGGCCTGGAGGAGAAAGGTGCAGATTTGAGAGACCCACTTTCTGGACATAAAGTGGCATGCAGCAGAGAATCCCTCCCCAGTGCCATCTGACCTGGAGCCTTTGGGGACAGAAAGATGTACGAGCTTTCCAGCTTCTGTCTACATGAAAAGCAGCAGAAGGAGATAGATGGGAGAGAGAATACCCCCATGTCTTAGGGCCAGCAATAACCCTTGGTAGATATATTTGCACCAGTGGCCATGCCACCAAAGAGGGAAGGATAGTGCATATACAAAGTTGGGAGGAAGGATGGGGCATCTGGGTGGCTCAGTTGGTTAAGTGTCCAACTTTGATTCAGGTCATGATCTCATAGTTTGTGGGTTTGAGGCCTGTGTCAGGCTTTGTGCTGACAGCTCAGAGCCTGGAGCCTGTCTCAGACTCTGTGTCTCGCTTTCTCTCTGCCCCTCCCTCACTCACACTCCGTCTCTCTCTCTCTCAAAAATAAATAATAAAAACATTAAAAAAAAAACAAACCTGGGAGGAAGGAGAACTACAGCTCATGGATTCTCATACATCCTCCTCTCCTAGGATTGCACAGAGTGATAACTTGGAGGCTCTGAGGTCTAGGACAAGAAAGGGGCCCAGCACCATCATAAGAAAAATTCCAAGCTTCTCAGCATAGGACTAGGTCAGGAGAGACTTTCAGGCCTGGGTTATGGCCTGGGAAGATCCTATGTATCTAGAAAGGAGAGAGGTTCATAGCCTGGATCAGATGAGAAGAGACAAGAGAAAATATTCTCTTTCCTAAGTCATAGAATGGCCCTCAACAGGGCCTTGGAGTGTGTGTGCTGGATGTGTTGTGGGACATGGTGGAGGAGGGGAGAGACTGTGAAGGGTAATGGTAGGGTATTAATTACAAAATTAGATGTTTCTTTCCACAGGAGGTTCAAAAATCATGGCAAGTGGGAAGGGAAGGGCAGTGAACGATGAAGTGAACATAATCAACAGCTTCGATGAGGCAGTGGTTTCTGGTTTCCTCTGAGGTCCATCCATTGCCCTGAGGAGGGTGAAGATCCTACAAGGAGCCTGGAGCTTCCCTATTGTTTCTGAGCTTACCTTCTCCAGCTGAAAAGTTCATCTTCGAAGATGTGCTCTCATTTTTATCATTTGTTCTTAAAGAAGAAATAAGGCAGCATCTGGGCTCATGGAAACCCAAGTTTGTATGAAGCTGCCAGAGAAAGTTCTGGATAGGAGAGAAGCCAGTGACTACCAAACTATGTAAACCAGGGTCGTAGCTTAGGATCTGGGAGAGAAAGGACCCAAGTTGTTTGTAATACATGGCAGCAGGAAGGTGAGGTTCATTCTGTTTCCCTGCTGCTGACTTTTGGATCCAACAGTGCTGAGAGCTGATTCCAGGACTCAGTAGACATGGTGATCAGTCAGGCGACAACTCTGCATGCCTGTGCACAGACACAGCAGCAGGTGAGAAGGGACTGAGCTTGCTGATCTTCCTTTGTTCCTGCTCCTTAACTCACTTCTGTGGATGGAGAGTGACTTGTCCTAAGGCACTTTAAGGTCAAAGAGAAAGCTCTTGGGAGAGAACTCTTCTGGACAGGAAGGGGTTTAAAGAGTCAACGATGCAACCCCACATCGAGGAATATATTCAGAATGTTCAACAACTGGTATAGGCGTTGGTACCAGTTTGAACAGATACCCTGCTGCTAGTAAATGGCTCCTGTCATAAGCAATTGGTGTGCTGGTGCCCCCATGTAGTGACTGAATAGCAAGGCTGCCTGGTCCTAGGCACTTCATAGCATCTCCTTCTCACTCTTAGCATGAAAAACGGGAGTGGACATTTGGGAGAACTCCTTGTCAGTATTTCAGCACTTTCAGGAACCTCTGAAGAGGTGCAGGAAAGGTCTAGCAATCTGAGGACTCTCCTTAGAAATGTGTCCCCTTTCATGCCAAATTGGCTCAGAGATTTGGGAAGAAAGGAGCTAATGCTTTGGAACCTAAAACTTTCCTCCTCACCAGATCACTGTCCGTCCATCCACCCAGCCTTCCTGCACTGCTGGCACATTCCATCAGGAACTGATACACACCTTAGGTCCTGAGTGCAACAGTTTCTGATGTACCCTGTCAAAGAGGCCAGTCAATTACTTTCAACAAAATTATCAGCTTTGTCCTCTGCCTCCAAGCAGACCTGACTTCCAGTATTGTAAATGGTCAAGATGGACCAACTTTCTCCCACTTGACCAAAGACCCCAGCTCCTTCCCGTTTCTTCCGAGGCTTGGCCATGTCCACTCTTGCTCCCGAGCTCTTACTGTCTGTTCCGACTTTGCTCACCTTGGTGTGGCTTTTTCCTCCTCACCCAGAACATGCCCTCCCTGAGGTGTGCCAGGGAGAAAGTAGTCAATATGATGTCTCTCTTGGGTTGCCAACCTCCATGTCCATCTCACAGTCGCTCAGCTCAGATCTATCTATAGATGGCCGCATCTGCAAATAGAGAGGTATGTCGAAGATGAAGGTATTTGAAGCAGATGAGGGGTTGTCTTGCAGGGGCCCCTGAGAGTCAGGTCATTTTGTAACTTGATGGTTCATGTATGCCAAAAATATTTGCACTCTGATATGGCTCTCTCTGGTTTCAGATTTAGGAACATTCCAATGGTTCAGGAATCTGAAGGCTCCAGGCAGACAACATTTATAGTTGCTTGGGGAACCTCTGCTTTAAATACTCTCAAAGGACAGGAGGCAAGAAGGCATTGTACAGCAAGGAGCTGTTTCAGCTTGGCTGCTTGATTTCACAGGATTATCACTCTTCTCTTACTGTAGGGGGCCGGAGAGGGCAAACTCTGGAGGTCATGGTGCCCATTCTACTGCATCCAGGCACCAGCGTGTATGCAAACTGATGATGATCAAGAAGGAAGTGAGAGTATCAGATGAGGACTTGGGTGAGTTTCCTGGACGTAGCTGGAGAGGAATTATCATCTGCAGTCCAAAGCCTCTCTACTTCCTTCATGCCCTATTTTGCACCCCCTCACTCTTCGCCAAACAGATTGCCATTATTAGGATCCTTGTCATCTGAGGTTAAAATAAGACCCAGTTCAAAGTGAGGAAAAATTATGGGCACGCAGCCTGGCCCCAGCTTGTTCTTGGAGCCACACGCAGCACTGAATCCTCCAGGCAGAACGGTACTCCATAGAACATCCAGTCCCTTCCGCTGCTTCCAGCAGGCCTTCCCCAACTGTGTGAGACACTGCTCTACCCCTTTTCTCTGAGAAGAGGATCATGGCTTCTCCCCCAGCTCCACCAACAGGGCAGCCCAGTGTCCTCGGAGCCCTCACAGGCAGGAGGTATGGAGCATGCCCACCTTCTTTCTGGTTTGCAGCTAAACCCTACTCCCTCCCACCCTGTCCTTCCTACCCTTAGAGGACAGCTGTGCCCCACCACCCATGCAACCCATGCATACACTCAGTGGCCTCTGGATGGAAGAATGATGGAAAGAGGCAGAATGGGCACACACATCAACCCTGCTGGTTTGACAGATGACATTCTTGCAGGTACATTCCTGCAGCAATGATACTGGGAGAAAGAAATCCAATGCTCTACAATGCCTTTTCTCAGACCATCTACATGAAGATGTATGGATATACATCAACACACACAAATACTTTCACCTTGACCTTTCATATGCCGTATGTACCTTCTTTCCTCAGTTGAGGTCAGAGCATGCATCCATTGCCATTCTAGGATGTTGATTGCAACCCCTCTCTTGGGTTGGTTACATACCATGGGGCCCGGTGGCCCAGGGTACCAACTCAGGTCTCTCCAAGCACAGGAGAAGCCTGACTCAGGAGTCATGGGAGTTAAGGGGAATTGTTCATTTTGTGCAAAATTCCAATACAAAAGATGTTGCTTTCAATCTGTGAGTCTTCTTTGAGGGTCCCTATATCCTGGGAAGGAAGTGAGTGACAGTCATGATTGGGGACACTTTGCTGCCCCGCTTTACCCGGCCATATTTGCTCAGTGCGATGTAGGTCCCTCGGTACAGGTCTGACTCATAGGCATTGTAATTGTTGGGCAGGAGGGTTTCTCTGAACTTGCATTCCTCTTGGAAGCTGGGCTGCGAAAGAAATGGATAAACAACAGAGGCTCAATTATAAATGAGGTGTAGTGGGTCCCCTACTGGGTGTACCTCCTTTCCTTCATAAGATAGCCAGCAGCGAAACTGAGCCATGCTGGGCCATTCTAGGCCAATCAAATCATGGAAAAGCAGAAAGGAAGAGACTTCCAAGCTCTATTGGGCCCCTCTCATGTGCTCCTCTCAAGACCCAGGGACATGGATGGAAGGTCTGTGTCACATGGGGTGGGTCTCCTGACTTTCATTTCAGGGCACTTTTATTTTTCACCAAGCACCTAGCTGATAATTTACCACATTTAGAGAAAGGACCATGAAAGGATATAATAGGCCATTTCCCCAAGTCCGCTGTGAGAGGTGGTCTAGTGGAACGGGTTTGGGAGCCTGGGCTCTACTTTGTGGTTTTTCTGCTTCCTGGTTGTGTGACTATGGGCAGGCTCCTCCCTCTCAGCCTTGGTTCCCTTTCCTGCAAGCTGTGTGCCTGGTGGGGGGGCGGGGAGGGGAGAGGGGTGGGACACATGATTCCCCAAGTCCTTCCAGTTCTATCTGTTGACTATGTTAACCCTTTCTTCTTTCCATTTATGCCCCCTCACTCTATCTTTCCAATCCCCCCCCCAGGTTTGCTACCCCTTAAAAATGCCCATTCTTGGTGTTGACTTTGAGCCCAGAAGATGCCTAGATATTCACAACTCTCTAGAAAAGTTTAGGAACAGAGATGGTAAGGAGCAGCGATTTTTATGGGGAAGAGAACCTGGTTCCCTCTGTGGCAGGTGGTGCCATGGAGTCTGGGGGCTGTGCTAATTTGGTAGAAAAGCGTGTGGAGCACCTGTTCTGAAAATGAGCACTAAACTTCCTGCCACACATCAACGAGTTCATTCCTGATGCATCACCCACGCCCTCCTTTATTCCTAGAAAAGAAGGCCTTTCATCCCCAGGCCTGCAGGGCCAATGCTGAGGGAGGCCAGGTTGTGGGGGAGGGTGTGAGGATTTCTGTGTTTTGCATAGGGAGTGGCTCTGTGAGGTCTAGAGGAAGAGAGAACAAGGTGAAAGTCAGGAGGTTGGGGATCCAATCTCAAAAGAAATACAGAATGAAACAAAAAGAGAGGTGGGGTGTAATTTCTGACTCCTTCCTGCTGACTGAGGCCATCGGCTATAAAAAGCCCACTCAATGGCTGGCCGGCTGTGCCAAAGGTGTCATCTGACCTTCTCCACAGGAACCGTACTATGAGCACCCTGGGCTGGCCGGAGGCGGGGGATGGACCAGAGCCTCTTCCTGTTATGAACAGAGGGTGATGAGCTAGCTCCCTGGGCTCCCACACGCCCACAGCTCTTTGGATGCACCTCTCAGACAGCATGTATAACAGTGTGTGATCCTCAGGGACAGCTTCTTCTTTCCCAATAGACTTCAGTTCCCCAAGACATGGATTGTGTCATGTCAGGTACATGAACCTGAATGGATGGTGACTTCATAGGGACACCAGCAGGACAGATGGACACCCATGCATGACTGGCTCCTTCAATGTAGCATGAGAGTGAGCAAGGGCCCAGCACAGTATAAGGAGGGAACACCACAATCCCCTCCTGCCCTTCATCCCTCACTCCTTTCCCCTCTCAGGCCCCCGGTTTATTGTTTACAAAGCACTTCCGCATGTATTTATTTTACTTGAGGTGAATGTGAAAGCTTTAGCCAATCACACCAACTGGCTTCCTAATGCCACACTAAGGAGTTTGGGTTTTTACAACCTTTAGTTTCCTTTGTTATGGATGCTCACTAACTATTTGTGGAAGGAATATCCCAAAGGTAGAGAGAATAAACTAATCAACGTAGGTACAGAGCATTTTGGTGCACTAGCTTTGAGGTTATGCTGATGATGATGCACCTCTTAGCTATGTGAACTTGGGCAAGTGATTTAAACTTCTAAGCCTCAGTTCCCTCATCTGTAAAGTGGGGGCAGTAAGAATAATTATGTCATAGAATTGGAGCATTAATTGAAATAATGTACAGGAAGTCCATAGTATAACACCTGGCACATCATAAAATAAAAAAAATTGGGGGCACCTGGGTGGCTCAGTCAGTTAAGCTTCTGAGTCTTGATTTCAGCTCAGGTCATGATCTCACAGTTCTTGGGATCGAGCCCCACATCAGGCTCTGCACTGAGAGTGTGGAGTCTGCTTGGGATCCTCGCTCTTCCTCTCTCTGCCCCTTCCTTGCTTACATGCTCTCTCTCTCTCTCTCACCCTCTCTGTCTCTCAAAATAAGTAAATAAACTTTAAAAAATTGTTATCACTATAATTCTTCTCTATCATGAGCTACTTTACATTAAAAGCTCTACAGGACTTTGTCTTATCCTGGATTGCCATTCCTGCAAAACTTGCTGTGGGTTATTGGACATTTTAGCTTTTAAGTTCTGGAGTTATTGACTGAATGACTGGGAGACTGTGAACTTGCATGAGAAGAACACAGAACAAAGATACACAGAGGTTGATGCTCTGGCACTGCTCTTCAGGGCCTCTCTGGGCCGTGGCCTCTTTACCTGTGCATGGTGGGTAGAGGCAACCACAGAAGCTGAGACTGAGGAGCAAAGCTCTGAAGCAACAGCATTAAGAGAATAGAAACTCAGGATTGACTGTAAAAGGTAAACGAGAAGCCAAGCTACATCATCATCTGGTTCAGATGATGAACAAAATACAGAGTCCAGAAGTAGATCCAAATGTATGTCAATGTAACATAAAAATGGATCTGAGGGGCACCTGGGTGGCTCAGTCAGTTGAGCATCCGACTTCGGCTCAGGTCATGATCACACGGTTCGTGGGTTCAAGCCCCGCATCTGGCTCTGTGCTGAAAGCCAGCTCAGAGCCTGGAGCTTGCCTCAGATTCTGTATCTCCCTCTCTCTCTGACCCTCCCCTGCTCTCTCTCTCTCTCTCTCAGAAAATAAATAAAACACTAAAAAAATGGATCTGAAATTAATATAAAAGTGGCATTTCAAATCACTGGAGACAATATGGTGTTGGAACAGCTGGGTAGTATCTAATAATAAAAATAATAATGAAGTTTCAACTTATTATTTCATTCCTTACATTAAAATAGATTCTACAAGTAGCAAAGACCTAAATGTAAAAAAGAGAAACTTACAAGTCCAGAAAAAAAATTGGTTTAAATAATCTTGAGTCAGGAAGATCTTTTTGAGCAGGACACAAAAAACTAGATGCCATAAAAAAAGCAAAATGAATACATTTGACTTCTGCCTGGAAAAAATTACCTTAAACAAAACAAAAATATAAATAGCAGACTCAGTTAAAAAATAGTTGCAATGCATATGTGTCAGAGAGTACATTTTGTTACTATATTCAGAACCCTTAACTGAGAAATGGACAATGTTTATGAACAGACCATTCACAGAAAAGGAAATAGAACTAGTGTTTGGACATGAGAAAATACACCTCATAAGAGAAATGTAAATTCTAACAGTGAGACCACGTTTTTAATTGTTTGGTTAAAAGAAATCAGATATGTGGGAGCACCTGGGTGGCTCAGTCAGTTAAGCACTTGACTTCAGCTCAGGTTATGTTCTCAAGGTTTGTGAGTTCAACCCCCCCGTCAGGCTCTGTGCTGTGAGCACAGAACCCACTTCCGGTCCTCTCTGCCCCGCTCTCTCTGCCCCTCCTGCACGTGCTCTCTCTCTCAAAAAAAAAAATAAGTAAATAAAACTTAGAAAAAGAAATCAGAAGTTTGGTAATATTCTTTCATTAGTGAAGGCATGAAGACCAGCAATTCTCATTTAATATGTATGGGTATGTATAGTGTTATAACTTCTATAAAGAGCAATTTGACAATATCTGCTAGAATAAAAAAGGGAATATAGCTGCGGCTAGTAATTCCGCTTCTAGGAATGAATCTAACTAGCACGCTCCCACACATGTACAAGAGTTACTCACTGTATCATTATTTATAATAGTAGAAGACCCGAAACAACAGAGTCTCTATTAGGAAGGGAGGAGTTAATTCAATTATGGCAGATCTACAAAATTGAATACTAGTAAGCTATGCAAAAATACAAAACCTCTGTAGGCACTGACTTGAAATGGTCTCAGAGATATACTGTTAAGTGATGAAGCAAGGTTCAAAACGATGTGTAGCATGCTCCCATCTGTGTGATTTTTAAAATAACAGTGAGAGCACACCCACTGGGATGATACACAAAGAAGCAGGACAGCATTTGTCTGGGGAGGGAGCAGTGGCTTCAGGAGGGCAGTGAGAAGGAGACTAAAGTCCCATGGCATATTCTTTTATACCTTTCTCCCCTCCTTAAACCGTGTTCATGCATTACCTAGTCATCCAACTAGATTATTTAAAGTGGGAAAGGAATTCAGGTTACAAGATGGGCCAGGAAATGGAATGAGAAAACATTTATATAAAAAATTGGTGGTCCCCTGTGCCCTGTCCAGCCCATGCCAACTGCCACTCTTCTCTCTGTTCTAACTTGTACTTCCCTGCAGAGCAAACTGCCCTCAGTTTCCAGAATTCATTTCTGATCTGGATGGTGATTTGTGTGTGGTTTGCAAACTCTAGAGAAGAAATCAAGCCTTGGGGCCGAGGGTACGAGGGAGAGGAGGGAAAGGAAGAGGAACTGAGTGATTTGGGCAAGAAATTCTGAGCACGTCTGCCCATATCCTCCATTCTAGAATGTGTCCAGTTTAAGAATCCAGCCTTTCACAGTGTCTGGGTCTCCTAAAATACTGGTTAAATGTGCGTGATGATGATTGTACACATTGTGCCTTGTTCTCCGATCATTGAATTTTGATTATTCAAATTCCTTCCTCTTTAAAACCAATTTTCCCCACTTTTGTTTCTTTCCATTTGGTTCATTTTCTCTAGTCTTGCTAATATTCCCAGCCTTCCCCAGAACTGTGTCCAAATCTAAAGTGAAAAAAGAGAAGTGGATGAAGTTTGCTTTCAAAGCGCTCTCTTCCCCTTGCCTGTCCCCTTCTGTACCTTTCCTCCCTGTCCTTGGGGTTCAGGTGGCAGGAGGCCAAGACCATTTCCCTGAACTCTTTGAAGCAGCCAGTGTTTCAGGCCAGTGGGATTTTCCTGCTGCCTAGACTGATGCCCGAGCTGGTATCCAGACCTTGCCACTTAATCCATGTCTACTGCATCCCGAGCCCGGTTCTCATGACCCAAGAGTGCTGGCTCCTCAGCTCTGGTGAGAAAAGCACTCATGCCAAGTGAACACTGTGTTAATAAAAGCAGCTACCATATATTATTAGTTGAACAAATGAAAATAATTCCACCGGATCACATTTCCTGGGTCTGCTGGGCCTCAGGCCCCAGCATGACAACGTCTTAAATTCCATGTAGGTCTAATCAGACTTATGTGGAACCAGACTCCAAAGCAATCAGCTCTTACCATGGAGAGGGGCATTTTGCAGAGGGGCTTTGCAGAGGGCTGTTCCAGCATGTGACCTCTAGCAGAAATGCCCCACGCGGTCTGGGCTGGATGAGACATCCATCCCCTTGTCTTCGCGCAGAGCTAAGTCACCCGGACTTGTGGAGGTAGATGCTTGTCTTTAAAGCTCTTCCTCCCGGGGCTGAGCCATGGCCACTGGCTTCTATACCTCCTGGTTTGTGAGTGTGCATGGAAGGGGGTGAGGGTGGGTGGTGTTTAAGGAGGTGGGAGGTGGAGAGAAAAAAAAAAAAAGGCTCTTTTTCCTAAAGCCCTTTCCTCCTGCAGCCCCTGACTGCTTTCTGTCCTTAGCTGAAATGGAGAAATAGATCACTGGTCTCAGCTCCGAAGAAGTCTGTATATTGTAACCCCGTTTCCTAACACTCAATGGCAGTGTTGATTTAGAAGTGCTTGAAAAGCTTTTCGGCAGGCACATCATCCTTGTCAATCCTGTGTAGCTCTTTGTAGCTGGCAGGCCTCTGCTAGCAAAAGTTGTCTGCAGGGTCTCGGGTCCCATCCCCCAGGACGTCTACCCAGCAGGCGTACTAACACATCCCCTCAGGAATCTGTTCTCTGCTGGATGAGCTATGCTGCCAGCTGAGTGAGGGCATGGCTTGGTCCTCTCTTCTCCTAATGTAATGCCTCACTGAATAACCAAAGGCCTTGATGGATGAAACAAATACAGTGTTCTGCATGTTGTCATACTACTACTGATTAAAAGGATGTAGACACAGTTATAAGTAGTAAAACTAAAATCACTTAAAAGCATAACTGAATTCCTACTAGCTTTTTGTCAGTGTGCATTTTTTTTCTTGGCCAAGGGGTTCTTTATGAGAATCCCTGCTAAATGGTTCCTTGCAGAGGGTGCCTGAGCCGACAACCAACCCCAGTTCCTGGTTCTCTGATCATTAGGTGGAGATCCTTGAGATTTTTTTCAATTTCATTTTTAAAACCATTAAGGAGACTAGAATTCACCTATTTCTGCCTTTGTCTACACGGAGAGAACAGAGATCTAGGCCCAGGGAAGGTCAGGGATTTTGCCCCACATGAGCCGATAGTGGAGGGTAGGTGAGGCAGGAGTTAGAACTCGGTCCCAGACTGTACATCAGATGCACCTCTGCTGTGGGCTTCCCGAACCTTACCTGCAGAGCCCTGAGGCAGGTCTGCACACAGCACTGATTACTACACGAATTTAGAGACCTAGTGTCCGGTCTGTAAAGGAAGGAAAAAGACCACATGCACCTCCCAGGGCTGCTGGGGGATAATGCTTGGAAAGCACTCCGCAGGGTGCCCTACTAACAGTAGGCGCTCAATATGGGGCAGCTATTTATATTGTTTCAACTGGGAATAGGCATCCTGCCATGGGGCTCTGCGTCCCTCTTTCCTAGAAGTGAGACATGCAGGAAGGTACTTTTCCTAGGTGGGTTTTCGCGGCTCTTCTCCTCTGACCATGAGTTGTCCCATCCCCAACCCAAGCAAGGGTCCCCTCCCCCCATGAGAAATCTCATTTAGCTGCAGGCGGCAGCAGCTGAGCCCGGGGAGATGAGGCAGCTCTAGGGGCTTAAGAGAAATAGTGTGAATGAAATCATCACCCAGCGGGAGTCTTCCTGGCTCCGGGGATCAGTTGGCAATTGTTTTTTTAGACTGTGATAACAGGCCCCTGAGGGGCAGCGGGAGGGGGGAGAGGTGGTTCGGGAGCCTCTGGTGCACAGCCACACAAAGCGTCAGTTGCCCAAGCTCGGGGCATAGTTGGGCCACACACCGGGGTCCAGCCCCACTCTCCTACACAAGCCCTCCAGGCCCTGGGTTCCAGGGAGGACCGCTTCCCACCTCAGAGAAGGTGCTCCTGGACCCAGTGCTCCTGGGGGCATGGGAGGGGCAGGGTAGAGTGTGCAGAGTGAACAAGTCTTCCCTCGGGACAGCCCTCCCTCTTTCTCTAGACTGTCTCATTTCATGAACCCTCCAGCTCAGGGGCCCGCCCAACCCCCTTTGAAGTCATGAGCCCCCGCAGGAGGGATGCAGGGGTGTCTCTGACATCAGAAGTCCGTTCACACTTCAGAGGTAGTTCTTCCCTTTTGCTACTCCATGCTTTACCCCTGTGCAGTGCCTCTGACTGTGATTAAAGCTCTGATTTTTTAATCGCATGTAGGTTCTCTTGCCAGGGTCACAGATTTCAAGTCGGAAGTGGATACATTTTCCTATATGTGCGCCCCCTCGCTGCCTCAAAGTTGAATGTCCTTCTGGTAAGGGTTTCTGTGCTTCCAGGAGATTTACCTGCTAAATGGTCCCTCGCAGAGAGTGCCCTAGCGGACCACCCCAGGTCCTGGCTCTCCAATCGGGGGGATCCCAGGCACTGTGCAGGCTGGTGAGGAGGGGCTTTTGGGGAAGACCCTGTCCACAAGGAGGGGCCCTGCTTCACCCAAACCTAGGCTGGCTCCAGGCTGGCTCCTGTCTTCTCCAGCACCTCTGCACAGAGTGGTGTCTGAGGAAGAAAGGGAGTGTCTGAAGATTCCAAGCCTCACGCCGGGTTTCACCTGCCCAGTTCTCCAAAGGCCAGGTGGCCTGGTGGTCCCAAGCCTGCCCGTGCTTCGGAAACACCAGAGAAGCTTGAAAACAACAACCACCAAACCGATCTTCAGGCCCCCATCCCAGCCCTGCCGAATAAGCATCTCTGATGGAGCTCCCGGCAAATCTGTACTTTTAGCAAGCTACCAAAGTGATGGGATGCAAAAGGTCATCCCACACATGTCACTTCTAGGAAAGAGGGGTGCAGAGCCCCCATAGCAGGGTGCCTCGCCCCCCTCAGCTGATAACGATAGCCGCCCTGTACTGAGTACCGACGGTCTGCAGGCTACCCTGTGGAGTGCTTTCCAAGCATTATCCTCTAGCAGCTCTGGAAGGTGCACGTGACTTTATTCTCATTTTACAGACGGGATGGGTGCATGAGGTCTCCTGTTCTGTCAGGGCTGCTTCAGGCCTCTGCGGGTAACGCACGTCACAGCTGCTCAGAAGTGCACATGGTGGACAGACTGGGGACTGAGTTCTGGTTCCCGGCACCATCTAGCCTCTGGCTAGTCTCCTTACTTCTGACACCTACTTTTAATTCACACCTTGTCTCTGTGCAAACAACCCAGACTGAAGGTCCTAGGGAGGGATGCCGGGGTGGCTCAGTCAGTTAAGCATCCAGCTCTTGTTTTTGGGTCAGGTCATGATCTTGTGGTTCGTGGGTTTGAGCCCTGCATCCGGCTCTGCGCTGATGGTGCAGAGCCTGCTTGGGATTCTGTCTCTCCGCTCCTTCACCCACTTTCTCTCTTTTTCTGTCTCTCTCAAAATAAATAAGTAAACTGAAAAAAAAAAAAAGGTCACAGAGAAGAGGCCACCTGAGTTCCCTGTTCAGGTATGCAATGGGCCTCATGTGTAGGGATGGCTTCCCAGGAACCTGGCACCAATCCCATATCTCTCTGCCCACTTCCTGGTGCTCAGTGTCTCCGAGGAGAGGTAGAACAGCACTCCACGCCCTCCCCATAAATAACTCTGGTATTCCTTCACAATCGCTCAGAGGTCTACCTTTTTAGCCTTCTTATTTCTGTCAAAAGAACTCCCAGTTTCTTCAACTTCATAAGGATGTTGTTTTTCCCAGCCCATATTTTGGAATAAGCCAAATCACAGGAGGAGATACCCAGGACCCAGGGAGCCAACAAGAGCAGAGGTTTTGGTGGATGTGCTTAAAAGTCGGCTAGGTTTACCAAAGGGCTGGCATTCGCCCTCCCAGGGTGATCTGTGACAGGGAGCGGGCTAGAAATGGGGTGCCAGCCCAGAGGGTGGACTAGGCGGATGCTTCTCCAGCCTACGGGATCAGGGGTCAGAGAACTTAAAACCTTAGAGTAAAATTTCAAGTTCCTTCGTCTCGCCTCTCACTGCATGCTAGGTGGGGTGCCTCTCAGAGAGCGGGTCATGGGGAACAGCACCCGGGCTGAAAGACGGGCTAACTTCTCCCGGCCTTTCTGGTTCAGCGGGTCAAACCCAACCATAAGCCTGGGCGATAGCTCTATGCCAGGGTGCAGGTCTCCTTAACCTCCTGACATATGGTTCCTATTGAATTACAAAGGCTGGAAATCTCAGGAAAAACATGGTCCAAAGCAGAAGCCAGTTAACTGTGAAGCTTGCTGGCCTGTTTTTGTCACAGGCCTTTCCTTCTTAATCTAGACAAATTCCACTCAAGCTTTCAAGGTATTTTCTTCAACTATGCAAGGCGGCAGCCCTCATACAGCCTGGAGCTCCCACAGCGCAGTGGACTCACCGTTGTGTATAATCTCCCTTTACTGTTCATGGCAACGAAGAGGGCACTCTTTACTCCAAAGAGACTCACCACACCCCGCTCCACAGTGGAAATCTCCAGCAGGCCTGACAAAGAAAGGGGGGCCAGGTTACCCAAGGCTTGTGCAGGGCACAGTGGGACATCAATCTAGAGGTGACATTACAAGGGCACCTCAGTCCATCCCCCGGCTCCTAGAAGGCCAGACCCTCCATCACCTCTATCCCTGTTCTCACTTTGCACTCGGTGAGTCCCGCCACCTACTGTCAAAGATCCAGTTCTGCTGGGGAAGTTCTGACATCGGGGTGAGGGACTGCAGCCATATCTACATAAGATTAGCTTTTACAGACTTCATCATATCAAGTCCTTGCCTGGGATAGAAATATGAATGCTGATTAGCTTTTTAATAAAGTAGATACTTTCCATGTTTCAACAAATCTCAGCTCATCTAAACTTGCAAACACTGCAACCACACGGAAGACTGATGGCTTGTCTGGATCCTGCAGCCCCCAATCCCTCTTGGATGCGTGCACCCACCTATGCAGCAACCCCCCAACTTGCAGGACAAGGACCTGGGGACGGAGAGGGCAGGTCGAAATAAAAAGAAAGATGTGCTTCAGTGGGAAATTTTGCAAAATACCTCCTTCCTTCTTAAAGAGGGAAGCTAAATAAAAATGAGCTTGGGTCGAATCTGGTCCAAATACCCTTATCTATTCTCACTATTCTTGCTTTAGGGTTTCTGGCTGATGGTTCCCAGTGGTCTTATATGGCCGCAGATGTGCTTTTAACACTGAAGTAATCAATGCCACAGGGACTCCGTAGGGTGATGGCAAAGGACACCGGAATGCCTGGAGCTCAGCATATTAAGCCTGCACCCAGGCAGGGTCAAAGTGAGTCTGGGGAAGGTGGCCATGCTTATAAGCATCCAAATAGAGAATAAGACTTCTCTCCCCTTTATAACAGGGCCCCATGCACCAGAGGCATTCCCCTTCATCTTTTAGCCCTGCCTGTGCCCAAGCCCCCAGCTTCCCAACTGGCTGCAGCTGGCACTCACTGTAGGGGTTCTCCTCGTGGGTCCCGCTGATCCGGCCGTCGGGGGGCACCTGGAGGTGAAAGCCGATGCCCACGTTGCAGTACAGCCTCCTCTGCCGCTTGATCCCCACCAAGTAGCCACTCTCCCAATTCACCCCGGCAATCTCTCCAGCTAGCCCAGCTCGAGATCTTGACAGCAGGGTGCCCCAGCCCATGGAGTCCAGCAGCGTGCTGTTGGCGCGGGTGCCGGCAGGCGAGGGCACCACCATGCCCACTAGGACGCCTAGGAAGACGAGAGCCCGCAGCGTGCCCTGAAGACGTCCTGCTCCCCGGGACATAGTGATGAACAGCCTCTGTCCCAGGGCCATCCACCTTGCCTCTCAGGCACGTGGTCAGAATTAATGGCCCTAAAAATACCGCCCTTCTTGTTTTTCTCCCCTCAGCATGGCGGCAGGGGCTTATTTTTGGAAGGCAGATGAAGGCTGCTGACATGAAACCAAAGCCTGCTTTGGGCACTCGGGTCGGGAGCAGAGGGACCCAGGCTGAGCCGCGGCTGGTAGGGACCATGGCTTGGGGACGGTGTCTAGCTTGCCCGCCTGCTCCGTCCCGAGTCGATTATATTTGATTTGACCTATCTTTATAGTTCAGCAGCCTGGCCCTCCCCTCCACCCATCATCACCCTGACGTCAACTGGCCCAGCTCACTTATCCAAGGCTGTAATATTAACCTGCTCCTGGGCCTGGCTGCCTCCCCAGACCCCCATCACCCTCCCCACGCCTCAGGGATTCTGGGAGCCACTGTCATTCCAGCTATGAGGCAGGAATGAAGTGAGCAGGGAGCATCTCTGAGGGAGGGAGGACTTGGCTGGGGGCCCAGGGAAAGAGGGACGCAAGAGGCCACCCACAACCCAAGCTGGGCAAAAGTTCTTGGCCTGGCCGTGCTGGCTTTCTTATATAGAGGGCAAAGGGTAAAGACAGTGATAGGGGAAGCTTGGTGGCAGGTGATGACTGTGGTCTATGAGCTACCCTTAGAGACCTTTTCATGGACAGAGTTAATGGTTGAGGGCAAGGTAGGCTTGGGGACACTTGAGGATCTCTTTTTAACAGGAGAGAACAGAGATTTGGTGGTGGGGGTTGGGGAGGTGGTCGCTAGGATTGTCGAGGAAGAGAGAGAGGGCTAGGGTCACACTTCTGCTCACTGTTCTGGCCATGGCATTCACCCAGCCCATGGGGTAGAAGTTGTGCCAGCCCCCAAAGTAGCCCACTGGCCATTTTCCTACCTGGGCTCATCCTTGTCATCTGACTGTTATTATTCCCATATTTGTGAGAGAACTTAAGGGACTTGCCTGAATTTATAAGCCAGAAGTTAGAAAGTTGGCTTAAATTCAAAGTCTATGCTTTTAACCCCTGCATGACCACCTATAGTAGAAGTGAGATTACCTGGTTGGGGCCCACAGAGTCTAGTGAGCTCATTCTATGCTAAGAGTACATCAGAGAATTATTTCAATAGCACAAAATGATTCCCCTTCCCACACAGGCTGGAGGTTACAGGCACGGGGAAGCCTTCTAGGATGAGTCTCACTGCCTAGGGACTCTTCTGAGATACCATTCCCTCCCCTCTGCTTCCAAGTCTCCTGCTCTGGTCCAGGCTTACACCTCTGGTCTCTCCTTCTCCCTGCCTTATGACTTGTTGCCTCATTCATTTGGATTGATGCTTTGGTTAGAATTTCTGTCAAGCCATGCATTTCAGTTTTGCCCTAGATATGTTCTTTCAGATCCCTGGAAACCCTGACATCTTCCGCCATTACCCTCTGCAAGTGAAATGAAAGTGGAGGGATATATGCATCTCTGCTTAGGATCACCCTCACCATCAGGCCCTCCAGATTCCAAACCATCCTGCCCCTCCCTGTCACCTCCATTGCCTTGTGCCCAGCCTTGCCATCACCAGTAACTCTCTTTCCCACACTAAAGGATGACTGGCACTTTTGGGCACAGATTGAGTCTACTGTGTAGGCCTTTGTTGGAAAATTATACCAAAAAAAATTCCTGCAAAGTAGGAGAATCATGAATAATCCAAAGACAAAATAAAATTACCTTCACCTGGATCTCCAGCTTGAATTTAAGTTTTCATGGTAACAGCAGTGGAGATGCGCGCTCTCTCTCTCTTTTTTTTTTTTAGTGTTTTATTTATTTTCTGGGAGAGAGACAGCGTGAGCAGGGGAGGGTCAGAGAGAGAGGGAGACACAGAATCTGAAGCAGCCTCCAGGCTCTGAGCTAGCTGTCAGCACAGAGCCAGATGTGGGGCTCGAACCCACGAACCGTGTGATCATGACCTGAGCCGAAGTCGGACGCTCAACCGACTGAGCCACCCAGGCACCCCGGAGATGCTCTCTTAATGGTGTTCAGTTTGGAACACTGTATTAATCATGCTTGTGGTAGGGAAGAGGCATTCCAGAAGCATGCAAGATGGTAAGAAGTTAGTCTGAAATGAGCTCTTGCCTTGTATACTAGGGGAGGTCCTCATCGCCATCACTGTGGGATTCTTCTTGAAACCCACTTTGGGACTGCCTCAGAAGAGAGACTAAGCTATATTAAGGTCCATACTATATACTAGTGAATGTGGCAGATCTCTTCAGATTCACCTGTTTCCAGATTCTTCTCTGTGCAGAGATTGTGGGTGGTGTCTTATAAAGCAACGGGCTTTTGAATGGAGGACACCCGGATTTGAATCCCAGCTCCACTAGTTATTAGCTGTGTGACCTTGCAAAAACTTTTGAACTTCATTATTTTCATTTGCAGAATGAGATCATTACTTCATAGGACTGTTATAGGGATTAGCAATAATGTATGCAAAGGGCCCAGTGCAAAACACAATATAGCTTTCCCTCAGTCCTTTATCTGAAATACATTGGAAATTTCTCACCCAATTAAGGGAGGACAAGCCCAAAGTGAGAAAGACTCTCTCTCATCTCAAGAGGTGAGAGAGATACGTGGGCTTCCCGTTCTTAATTCCCTACCACCAGAGCATATGTTGTGATGGCTGTTAACATATGCAGAAGCAGGCAGTCTAGATTCCTAAAATATTCTGAAAACCAGTTATAGCCGTGGTATCGTCCCTGTTAAATATAAAACTTAAGTAATTCATTCTATTAAAAAGCCCGAGTCTTATTTTTATCGGGTGATGTGATGAGGCCCTGTTCTAAATGCGCCTCCTGGGCCTGTCTCTATAGCAACTCCACTGTGCTCATATATCCATATATTTCTCTTGAAGGCTAATTAAGTTGACAACTGCTGGAGCTTCTTGGTTTACCAGATTTGCACTTGACCCTTCTCTTGGGGCTTAGGGACCCCTATGGATGTGAAGTGATAGAGAAAAGAGTAACAGGTGGAGGAGGCCTCTCTGTGGACCCCTCTTTCACATAGTTGCCCAGCAGCCTTTGCGATTGTCAATCACTCTCTCTGAGTGAGCCAAGAGTTAGTGAAGGTGAGTGGGAAGAAATGTTAATGTCTGTCTCCTTCCAGACAGGGCCTCCGTCCCCGGGTGGGGTACCGTGTTGTATAGATAGCTCAAATCTGGCACATCACCTTCACAGTGGGATCACCTTTGCAACACCAAGTGGGTTGTTTTCTAGGATTCCTGTTTATGACATATTAAAGCTCACCTCAGAGTGACCATAGGGGTCATGTGAGCACTGCGTCCCTCTCATATTTGGTTTTGAAAAAGTGACATTTGCCTTTTTCTATAGATAATCTGGAAAATACAGAAGATGATAAGGCAGAAAATGAAATAACTCTTTGTGTTTGGCGTCTTTATAAATTTAATCTTGGTCCTCCTTTGAGCTACTTTGGCACCCAGGCCTGGCCACCTCCCTTTGCCTCTCTCTCCGTCTGGCTCAAACAGGCACCTGTGTGTAAAATACATCTGCACCTGCGCCTGGTGTTTAGGGGTCGAGTGTGCTGGACAGACTTGATGGGTGTATCCTGGGCATGTGCAGAGGAGAGGGGTTAAAAAGAGCGCCTACACTGGAGCTGAGCAAAGGGGGTATTTAGGGCTCATAAATCTTACTACAAGTGGGAGGATTCAAGAGAAAAAGTTTGACCGGAACAAAGGTCTTCAGCTTCTGCTGGGAGGAGTCTCAGTCGTCCTGCTAGCTGGTCTGTGGAGGAGTCTATACTTTGTTCTTTCCTAGAGGAAGTCAACTTTCCCCAGGACTCACCCACATAAGTGGGGATCCATTAGCATTATCTGAATTTCCCAAGTTTTTGCCTCTACCAGCTCATACATGGAGGGACTTCACCTTACTATAAATTGTCCCCAAGTTATTTCTGGAGCTCCCTGAGCATGCTTCACTCATGCCTGCTCCTGCCTCAAATTGCCACAGGGCATTTGCATGGACCACTCTGTCTGTCAGCCTTGCCTGACCCTGATAGCCATGGCCATGACATTTCTCACTTCACCTCACCACCTGAAGCCCACAAGAAGTGGGAGCTGCTTCGTGTTCTGTTTCAAAGAAGGAACGAGTATCTTAGTCCCCTTCCTTATACTTCTGCTCATTAAAGGAAGGTTTGACTGGTACTACTTGTCCCCTGGTGATTTACTCATTTGGGTTTTATTTCCAGATTCTCTGCCTGCAGAGGATTTAGTCCTTGTTATGGGACAAGCTCATCTGGTTTGGTTCCTTTTTCCTTCAGTATGGAGCCTCCTTAATCCTCAGGCAAGTAGACTTCTGCTGGGGCCAGCCCACTGGTGGTCCAGACGTGTCTGAACCATGGGCTGACACATGGGAGATCCTGCTCCACTCCTTGTAGCCCCTTCCTCAGGGAGAAAGGGAGGCCTGAATACTCAGCTTTGTGGCCTGATTATTTGAGGATTTGCAGAGTCTTCTGGGAGGAGGTCATGTCCTCTCTCCACCCCAGAAATCATCTTTTTGATCTCTCCTTCAATATGAGCCCCCATCTTGCTGTGACTCAGTGTGCTTTCCTGTCTCTCGGCTTCTCTCTCAGTCTCCCCTGTTCTCTCTCCAGCCCTACTCTCTCGCCTCCCTGCCCCCTTACTATTCTCCACCATATGCACAAGCCTAGAGGTCTAGCCAACTGCCAAGGAGGCCGCACCTCAGGGCTGGCTGACCACTATGGCAGGACATCTCAGCTGAATTTGCAAAGGGGCAGAGGAGTCAGATAACTTTCTGGAGCCTCAGAACGTAAGAGATTTTGGCTCTGCTCAGACTTTTGCGGTTTCTCAGATTTGCCTTTCATGATCATCATCTAATAATACCTACTGCGTGCTGAGGCGGTCATGCACTCTGCCAGCCACCATGCAGAGTTATGTAAAAGACTCAGCCCTCAGTGGCAGGCTCCCCAGTGTGGCACAACAGGCCCTCGGTGTCTGACCTCTGCCGGCCTCTCCAGCTTTATCTCCTGCTTCTCCCTCTCTGGGGATTTTTGCTTCAGGAACCCCTGCTGTTCTCAGGCACACTCTGTGCTGGTTCTGCCTCCCTGTCTTTGCTCTGACTGTCCTCTGTTCACCTAGCAAACTGCTTCCCATCTTTAAGGACTCAGCTTAAATGTCACCTCCGGAAGCAAGCCTCAACCACCTTCCACCTGTCCCGAGGCTGGACTTGGTGCCCCTGTCCCCACTGCCTGCCCATCCTTGCCTCATTAATGTTTTGCACATACCTCTATCACTGCTCTTACTGGGTTATATTATAATAGTTTTGATGAGGAAATCACTCTGAGAGTGGAATCCTTGGGGTAGCAATGGTGGCTTATTGGTCTCTGTATATTCAGAACCAGGCACAGTGCCTGCTGCATAATATGTTTTTTTAAATGTCTGAATAGATGTTCTTGAATTCAAGGCTTTGACTCCATGGATTTCACTAGGCAAGTGATTCTCAAACAAGGGCTCAGCATTCTGTGGAGGGGTGATCAGAATTTTGGTGGGGGTGGGGCATAGTCATTAAAAAAAACCACTTTGAATATTATGATTTGCATTTTGTGATGAAAAAAAAAAAGTTACCCTGGAGACTTCTGCTTCCTCCATGATGGGGAAACTTGTACTAGACTTGTGCTCCCACCATAGACTGTGAGAAAACTGACAAATGGGTAAAACAATTATTTTTAGACATGGGTAACAGGCAGCATGGGACTGTGATCTCCGGAAGGAAGGGAACAAATGAGATGGATTCTAGCATCACCTTTTCCTTCTCCCTGGAGACACTTTCCAGGCCACAAAGCAGGAAAGCAGAACTCAAGGAGAACCCAGAGATCAGAGTGAGGATACAAAGACCAGTGCTTGAGGGACACTGAGGCAGCAGGAACTTGCAGCATAGAACACCAAAAAAGAGGGTGTAAAGAAAGAGCTCCAAAAATCTGGATGTGTTTGCCCTTAAGCCTATTGGTCAATACTAAGCCATACAAATGTAGGGTGAACTTCATGAGAACAGGATAAGCACTATCAGAATGCTGCAAGGTGGGCAATTTCCAGAGCTTGCACGGCTCTTTATGTTCAGACCAACCAGACTGGAGAGAACTTGATTTTCTCATAGAGAGCATTCAGTAGAGACCCCAGAAGAGGTCTCTAGTAATATGGGTAATTAGGCCCTGGAATAAGGTGCTGGACCCTCTCCCCAACATTTTCAAGATTTCTACTTCTGGCTAAGATGCACTAACAGGTACTGTGTGCACCCTTCTGTTCAAAATAATTAAAAATACTGGAAAAGATACATCAAGTAACAGTTTTCCAGACATCAGATATCAGGACATAAGCAGCAATGATCCCTGAGAAATGAGAAACTAACAAAGTGAATGCTACGATTGTCCAGTTTGCTCTCTTAAGAGAATTCTCAGGCATGGTTCAGGGAGAAGAAAACTAGTTGGAGTCTGTAAACACCTTGAAATAAGGAAGTGAAGCTGACTGAGGGAGACTAAGGCAGAGTTTTCAGAGTATCAGGCAAGAGACAGCCGCACAGAGAGAACTCAGAGGGGCAACTCCCTGGAGTGGTCATCTGGGTACATATTAGCACAAGTGTAAGTTCCCTAAGGCTGGGGAGAGAGCTATCCAAAAGAAGTGAGACAACAGCACTTGGTGCTCACATAGGACTGGAGACAGTGCATGTTCCCACTAGACAGATGGAAAAATATAGTCATTCGTGGGACGTTAGTTTGAGTACTTACAAGCGTCTTACCTTACCAGTGGAGAATAATTATCTCAGACCAAATGCTACTCTGGTCGCACCTAACAAATACTAAAAGAAAAACTCAAAAAGATAAATCCGTTTTCAAGTAACTTAAATTTGCTCCAGGAAAAAGCTCAAGAATATTGATAAAAACAGAAGAACATGCAGATTCCAACAGGGTAAACTTCACATGTCTGGCATACAATAAAGTAAGACAAGTTATACAGAGAAGCAGGATAATATGAGCTATAAGAAGAAGAAAACCTTAAAAAGTAGAAACCGATCCATGACTGACCCAAATGTTAGCATTATTAGACAAGGACATTACCATGGTTATTATAATTGTATTTTATATACTCAAAAAGCTAGAGGAAGATTAAACCTGGTAAGTAGAGACACGGATGATATACAAATGATCCAGATGGAAGTTCTGGAGATGAAAACCATAGTGACTGAAATGGAACACACACTGGATGGGTACGTGACAGATTAGACACCACAGAAGAAAACATTAGTAAAATCAAAGATATAGCAATAGAAACTACCCAGACTGAATCGCGGACAGTAAAAAGTAATTCAAAAAGTGTGCAGAGCACCATTTAAGCAACCTAATACACGTGTAATTGGAGTCTCTGATGAAAAGGAAGGACCAAAAAGATTTGAGGAAATAATGGCTGAAAATTTTCCAAATTTGAGAATTATAAGGTCAGGTTTAATAAGCTCAGGAAACCACAAGCACCAGAAATATAGAGAAAACTCTAAGGCAATCATAATCAAATTATAAAAAACAGTGGAAAACAAAAAATCTTAAAAACAACCCAAGAAAAAACACTTATTATGTACAGAGAAACAAAGGTAAGGATAACAGCAGATTTTTTTTGGTAGGAAATACTGCAAATAAGAAGATGGCAAACAAACATCTTTAAAACACTGAAAGAAAATTCTCTCAGTGTAGAATCTTATATTCAGCAAAATATCTTTTTAATTTAATTTAATTTTAAAAATATTTACTTATTTATTTCGAGACAGAGAAAGAGGGAGCATGAGAGTGGGGAGGGACAGAGAGAGTTGGAGAGAGAGAAATCTAAGCAGGCTCTGCGCTGTCAGTGCAAAGCCCAATGCAGGGCTTGATCTAAAACTGCAAGATTATGACCTGAGTTGAAATCAATAGTCAGACACTTAGCCAACTGATCCATCCAGGTGCCCCCAAAACATCTTTTTTTAAAAACAAAATACCATCTTTTTCAGCCCACAAAGGGTGAAAGAATTTATCACAAGCAGACGAATGCTACAAGAAATGTTAAAAGATGCCCTTTGGGGAGAGTAAAAATGATACCAGATGGAAGTATGGATCTACCTAAAGGAAGGAAGAATGTCAGAAATTATAAATATGTTGATAAATATATAAAATTTTAAAGCTTTTCGTTTAAATCTCTTTAAAAGATAACTGATGGATTGAAATAATAATAACAAGATAGTGCAGAGTTTATAATATACGTAGAAACAAAATGTATGACTATAGCAGAAAGACCAGGAGGAGAGAAATGCTGTGAGATTCTTATGCTAGACACAAAATAGTACACTGTCACTTTAAGGTAGAGTGTGTTATGTCAAGAATGTACTCTATAAACCCTAAAGCAACCACTAAAAAAGAGAACAAAGAGTTACAGCTAATAAGCTAACAAATGAGTTAAAATAAAATCCCTCAAAACATGCAGCTAAGCCAAAGAAAGGCAAAACAAAAAACAAGAAACCAAAGACAGTAAATAACAAATGCTAGATTTAAAACCCAACTGTGTCAGGGGTGCCTGCGTGGCTCAGTCAGTTAAGCATCCAACTCTTGGTTTCAGCTCAGGTCATGGGTTTGAGTCCCACATGGTGATTTCTGGCCTGCTTGGGATTCTCTCTCCCTCTCTCTCTGCCCCTCCCCTGCTCATGCTCTCCTCTCACTTTCAAAATAAATAACTAAGCATTAAAAATACTTTAAGAAGTATTTTAAGCAAAATGAAAATGATAATACAACTTAGCAAACTTTGTGGGAATGCCACTGAAGTAGTATTTAGAGGAAAATTTATAGTACTAAATACCTATATTAGAAAAGAAGAAAGATCTCAAATGAATGGCCTCAGCTTTGATTTTAAGAAACTAGAAAAAAATGGGGCACTGGATGGCTCAGTTGGTTGAGCATCTGACTCTTGATTTTGGCTTAGGTCATGATCTCATGGTCATGGGATCAAGTCCCATGCTGGGCTCCATGCTTGGCATGGAGACTGCTTAAGATCGTCTCTCTCCCTCTCCACTGTCCCTCACCTCCTCAGAAAATAAATGAATAAATGAATAAAAGAAATTAGAAAAAAGAATAAATTAAACCTAAAGTAAGAATAAAGAAAGTAATAAAGATTAGAGAGATCAGTAAAATTAAAAATGGGGAAAAAAGAGAAAATTAATAAAACTAAAAGTTGACTTTTTAAAGAAGATCAATAAAATTAATGACCTCTAGCCAGACTAATCAGGAAAAGAAATAGAGAAGATGAAAATTACCAATATCAGGAATGAGAGAAGTGACATCCCTACAGACTCTACAGATATGGAAAGAGTAATAAAGGACTATTGTGAACAACTTTACTACAATAAATTTGGTGACTTCACTGAATGGATATATTCTTTGAAAGATGCAGCTACTAAAACTCACTCAAGTAGAAATAAATAACCTCAACAGCTCTATGTCTATTAAATAAATTTATAATTAAAAACTTTCCCAAGAAGAAAACTTTAGATCCAGATGGCTTCACTGGTTAGTTCCATTAAGTATTTAAAGAAGATATAACATACATTCTCCACAAACTCTTGCAGAAAATTGATGAAAGGGAAACTCCTATGAGGCCAGCATTACCACTTTCCAAAATCAGATAAAGACATTACAATAGAAAAAAAGAAAAAGAAAGCAATATAGATCAATATCCCCATAAGCATAGATGCAAATATTCTCAAGGACATTTTAGCAAATCAATTACAATAATATATAAAAATAGTAACTCATTATCATAGTGTGGAATTTATCCTAAGAATGCAATTTTGGTTTATCACTTAGAAACCAATCAGTGTAATTCACCATTTAACAAACTAAAAAGGATTATAATTATCTCAGCATAAGCAGAAAAAAGTATTTGTCAAAATCAATTCCATTTCTGATAATAATTCATAAAGTCAAGGATAAATTGAACTTCTTCAACTTGATAAAGGACATCTATGAAAAATCTATGAAAACCTTATATTTAATACTGAAAGGCTGAATGCTTTCACCCTAATATCAGGAACAAGGCAGACATCTTTCTTTTCTCATTTCTATTTAAAAATTGTAGTGGAAGTACCGACCAGTGCAATTAGGTAAGAAAAAGTAAATGGCAACCAGGTTGGAAAGGAAGAAGTAAAACTGTCCTTATTTGCAGATGACATTATATTGTAGATAGAAAATCCCAAGAAGTTAACAACAGCAAAAACTATTAAAATTAATAAATGAGTTCAATAAGGTCAACATCAATATACTAAAATCAATTTTATTATTATGTACTAACAATAAACAACCTGAAAATGAAATTAAGAAAATAATTTCATTCACACTAGCATCAAAAATAATATGGTATTGAGGAATAAATCTATCTAAAGATGTTAAACCTGTACACTGAAGATTATAAAACATTGCTAAAAGAAATTAAAGATTATCTTAAGAAATGGATAGATAGTCCATATTTATGGATTTCAAGACTCAATATTATTAAAATGGCAATTCTTCCCAAATTCTAGGTGGATTGAATGTAATCTCTATAAAAATTTCAGCTCTTTAAAAATAGAATTAGGCAATAAAACTCTAAAATTTATATGAAAATGAAATAAGCCCAAATAGAACAAAATGGAGGGCTTCTTGATTTTAAAATTTATCATCTTGATTATTAAGATTAATTTTCTAATATTTTTTATAAATCTTTTGCATAAGGATAGAAATACAGATCAATGGAACAGAAATGAGAGTCCAAAAATAAATCTGTACATTTATCATAAGTTGATTTTAGACAAAACTGCCAAAGAATTAAATGGGGCAAAGAATCACCTTTTCAACAAATGAGACAAGTGGACGTCCATATATAAGAACAAAGGATTTAAGATCTTTACCTCACAACATACATGAAAATTAACTTTAAAAAATTGATAAGTTGGCTCTTTCCCATCTTGCAAGATGGTGAGTGAAAAATCTGAGAAGATCAATACTGAGGAGAAGGAACTTGAAGCCAAGAAGGCTGAACTGGTGGTAAGATTAAGAAGGGTAACCTCAAGGCTATAACACCAAAGAAGGGGAAGCCCCACTGCAGCTGAACCCTGTCTTAGTCAGAGGAATTGGAGATATTCCCGATTGGCTATGTATTCCATAAAGGCCGTGTACAAGAGGAAGTATTCAGCAGCTAAATCCAGGGTTGAAAAGAAAAAGAAAGAGAAGGTTCTTGCTACAGTCACAAAGCCAGTTGGTGGTGAAAAGAATGGTGGTAACTGAGTGATTAAACTTTGCAAAATGCCTATGTATTATCCTACTGAAGATGTGCCTCAAAAGCTATTAAGCAATGGCAAAAACCTTGTCAGTCAGCATGTGAGAAAACTGAGCTAGCATCACTCCTGGGACCATTCTGATCATCCTTACTGGGTGCCACGGAGGGCAAAAGGGTGGTTTTCCTGAAGCAGCTGAGAAGGGGCTTTCTTCTTGTGACCAGACTTCTGGTCCTCAATTGAGTTCCTCTGCTTAGAACATACCAGAAATTCATCATTGCCACCTCCACCAAAACTGATATTAGCACTGTGAAAATCCCCAAACATCTTCACTGATGCTTACTTCAAGAAAAAGCTGTGTAAACCTAGACACCAGGAAGGTGAGATCTTCAACCCAGAGAAAAAGAAATATGAGACTATAGAGATTGATCAGAAAGCTGTGAATTTGCAAATTATGCCAAAAATCAAAGCTGTTTCTCAGCTTCAGGGCTACCTCCGCTTTGTGTTTTTTCTCACAGATGGAATTTATCCTCACAAATGGGTGTTCTAAATTTCTTACAGAGAACCTAACTAAATAACTGACCCATTTCCAAAAATGTAAATAAAATAATAAATAAAAAGTTGATAAACTGGACTTCATAAAAATTAAAAGTGTGCTTTATTTTACTTTTATTTAAGAAAGTCAAGCCACACACTGGGAAAAAATATTTGCAAATCATATACCTGACAATGGACTTATAACTGACAACGGACTTATATCCATAATATACAAAGACCTTTTATGATCCAATTATAAGAAGACAACCAACCCAAGTAAAAAATGGGCAAAATATTTTAATACACATATACCAGAGAGGATACATGAGGGGCGCCTGGGTGGCTCAGTTGGTTAAGCGTCCAACTTCAGCTCAGGTCATGATCTCTCAGCTTGTGAATTTAAGCCCCATGTGAGGATCTGTGCTGACAGCTCAGAGCCTATGGTCTGCTTGGGATTCTGTGTCTCCCTTTCTCTCTCTGCCCCTTTCCCACCCACACTTTGTCTCTCTCTCTCTTTAAAAATTGAATAAGCATTAAAAATTTTTAAAAAGAAGATACATAAATAGCCAATAAACAAATGAAAAAAATGCTCAAAATCATTAGTCTTGGGGAAATGCAAATTAAATCTACAAAGAAATATGCTTTCATACCCACCAGGATGACTCTATAATAAAAAAGAGAGACACAAACAAGGGGTTGTGAGATTATGGAAAAACTGGAACCCTCATACACTGCTAGTAGGAATATAAAATGATGCACGCTCCAAAAAGAGTTTGCCAGATGCTCAAAAAGTTAAAGAGAAATGAAGATGTGGGTCTATATGAAGATTTGTATAGGAATGTACATGGCAGTATCATTCATTTATCCCAAAATGGAAACAAACAAATGTCCATCAAACTGGACATTTTGCATAAACAAAATGTGGTATATTCTTAGAATACTTTTTGGCAATAAGCTGTTACAGAGTACTGATATATGGTATAAAATAGAACCTCAAAAGCATTATGCTACATGAAAGAAGACAGACAAAAATTAAGATTGCATATTATATGATTCTATTTACCTGAAATGTCCCTAAAAGGCAAATCCACAGAGACTGAAGTAGATTAATCGATTCCTAAGGCTAGGAGTGGAAAAAGAGTTACTGCAAATGAATGAGAGATTTTTTTTTAGGATGAAGGAAATGTTCTAAAATTGAATTGTGGTAATGGTTGTACAGTCTGTAAATTACTGAAACTCTGAATTTTATGCTTACAATGAATAAATTTTTGTGGTATGCAAATTTCACCTCAATAAAGCTGTTTAAAAAACTTAAACCAAACCAGGGTGGCATTTTATAGAAATTGATGATTTGTCTCTAAAATGTATAGGAAATATAAAAGCCCTAAGATAGCCAGAAGAAATTTTGAAAAAGAACATTATAAAACTTACACTGTCTGATATCAAGATTTCTATAAAGGTACAGAAATCAAGAAGAGGTTATGGTATGGCTTCAGACAGTCAGTGGAACTGAATGGAATCCAGAACTAGATTCATACAAACGTAAAAAACCTGACTTCAGCAAAGATGCCAAGGTAATTCAACAAATGGTGCTGGAATAGTTCATAAGTGTTGTAGGAAGAATTATAACCCACCCCGCAAAGATGTCCATGCTCTAATCTCTAGAACCTGGGAACGTGGTTGCCATGTTATCTTCCATGGCAAAAGGGACTGAGTGAAAGATTTGAAGGGTTGGGGAGTTTGCCCTAGGTGGGCCCAGTGTAATGATAAGTGTCCTTAAACATGAAAGAGAGGCAAAATAGAGTGATGTGACCATGAAAGGAAGATACATTGCAATACATTGCTGGCTTTGAAGATGGAGAGAGTATATTCTAAGCCAAGGAATGTGGGTGGCCTTTAGAAGCTGGAAAGGCAGGGAAAGAGATTGTCCTGTAGATCCCCCAGACTTTCCTTGAATGCAGCTCTGCTGACATCTTGATTTTAGCCCAGTGAGACCTGTATTGGACTTTGACCCTACAGAACTGTAAGATAAGTTTGTGCTGTTGTTGTTTCAAATGTTTATTTATTTATTTTGAGAGAGAGAGAATGAGAGTGAGCATGAGCAGGGGAGGGGCAGAGAGAATCCCAAGCAGGCTCTATACTGACAATACAGAGTCCCATTTGGGGCTCCATCTCATGAATCTCGAGATCATGACTTGAGCCAATATCAAGAGTCAGATGCTTAGCCACTTAGCCACCCAGGCGCCCCAGATTTATGTTGTTTTAAGCTACTAAATAAATACATAGTAATTTCTTATTGCAGCTACTTTGATCCACAACTCACACCATATATAAAAACTACCTCAAAATAGACCTAAATGTAAAATCTAACACTGTAAATCTTCTAGACAAAAACATATGAAAAAACATTTGTGACTTTGATTAGGAAATGATTTCTTAAGCATAACACCAAAAGTAGTATCAATAAAAGAAAATAATTTTAAACTGTACCTCATCTAAATTAAAAACTTCTGCTCTTCAAAAACAATGTTAAGAAAATGAAAAGCTAAGCCACTACATGGGAGAAAATATTTTCAATATATATATCTGAGAAAGGACTAATAATCAGAATATATAAAGCATTCTCACGCATCAATAATAAGATAAACATCATGAGTGAGCAAAAGATTTGAACAGACTGTTAAAAAAGTATATTGGGGCTCTTGGGTGGCTCAGTTGGTTAAGCATCTGACTTCATTCAGCTCAGATCATGATCTTGCCGTCCATGAGTTTGAGCCCTGAGTTGGGCAGCTCAGAGCCTGGAGCCTGTTTTTCGATTCTGTGTCCCTTCTCTCTCTGCCCCTCCCCTGCTCACATTCTGTGTGTCTGTCTCTCTCTCTCTCAAAAATAAATAAATATTTAAAAGAAAGTATAAAGGGGGTCAGTTAGCACATGAAAAGGTGCTTTATGTCATTTTATGTCAGAGAAGGGTAAATTGAACAAGAGTGAGATACCACTTCACACCCATTAGAATGGTAAAATAAAAAGTATCATGATGCCAAATGGTGGTGAGTATTAGGTGGGACAGCTTAAGACTCTCAAACCTCGCTGGTGGGAATGTAAAATGATATCAGCACTTGGTAGTTCTTATAAAGTTCAATATACACTTACTGCTCAGGTCAGCAATGTCACTCAGACATCTTTACCCATGAGAAATGAAACCACGTTCTATACAAAACCTATCAACGTGTATGTGAAAACTGTAAACTTGCATATGGAAATTCATAGCAGATTTATATATAATTGCCTCAACTGGAAACAACTCAAACATATATCAACCCGAGAATGATTCACGAACTGGCATATCTGTACAATTGAAAAACACTTAACAATAAGAAGAAAGGGACTTTTCTGGGCAGTAACCTGGGTGAATGTCAGAAAAAATTTGTAGGTGGAGCCCAAGCTAATTTACACAGCAGGATTTATATTTTATGATTTTATATTTTAAATGAAATGCTTTCATAGACAAAAACAAATCTATAATGACAGAAAGCAGATTAGTGGTTCCCTGAGCCAGGAGTGATGGGAAATGGGTGCAAAGGGGCATTCAGGAGCATTTTGAGTAATGGAAATGTTCTACATCTTGATTGTGATGGTAGAGGCTGTACATATCCAAAACTTATTAGATGGGTATGCTTAAGATGATGATATTTTATTCTATGTAAATTCTGTTTTAAGAAAGTTTATTCAAGTATAACTTTAAAATTTCTAATCTCAAAAAAGGACAGTCATAAAATATTTATTCTAAATTAATAGGAGCTCTGACTCAAGATATAAGCAATAAAGGGGTATACAATCTCTTACATCATATCAACTCTGATATTCTATGACTTCATGAAATAGACTGAAAGCTCAGTCTGACTGAAAGCTCAACAAAAGAGCTTTCTTTCAGAAAGAAATTTGCAGTAAATATAGAATCATTGATTTTGGAGTTAGATGGGAAATTGATGGTTATGCTATGCAAATTTTCCTCCTATAGAGGAATCCTCATCAACAAATCCATTGTTGGACTCTTGTAATTGTTGAAAATGTTTTTTGCTAGTATTGAACTGGAAGTCTCTCTACCGGGTCTTAGTTATTCAATTTGGGGTTTTACTGTTATGAGAAAAAGTCATTTAGGGGAAAGTACAATGGAAAAACACTCTTCTGAAACTCTGAAACTCTGCCCTTCTGAAACTAAGGGCAAGAAAGATACCCATCTACACTGATGGTCAGAGTATGCTAACAGTCCTTAACAAAAGACTCCACTAGTGCTTCCAAAGTTCCTGCTACCAGTGAGGGACTCAAGGATTGTCTCCCAAATAGCTTGACCTCACTTTTTATGTTTCTTACAATTCTTCACTTTTACAGAAGTCTTTGTCATATATTTATGGAGCCCAAGCTATTTTACTACAGTGAAAGGGAATTTTGGTATATATAGCAATGTTCTCTGGATCCAATAGAAGGATGCAAGCATTACATTGGAACTAGATTAGTCATCTCTAAAATCCCTGTGGTTCTAAGGAAGTTACAAGTACACTGTTCATATTACTCAGTTCGGAGTGTCACACCAGTTTTTTGTGGCAAGCAGTGTTTTCTGGCTACCCAATCTATGTTCCTTTCTTTCTGCTTTCACATGCAACTGTGTAAACATGTAATGTGGGCTGTGGCAACCATCTTGTGACCATGAAGGAAAAGCCAAGAAAACCACAGAAAGGTTGAACAAGAACTTGATATCATTGAGCTATGGAATTAACTAACCCTGAAAATCCTCAATACTGGACTGTTTCATAAGTGAAATCAATTCAATGTTTAAGTAATTTGAAGTTTAGTGTTTTTCTTTGTTTTCTTTCTCTAGTCAGATGCATTCTAACTAATACAAATTCCTAGGCCATCTTAATATGCAGATCCTAGACTGATACATCTTTTAGCTCTCTCTGTTATTAGGCGGTAGATAGTCAGCCTCTAAGATGGACCCTATTGATCCCTGCCTCCTGGTATTTGCACCCTGTATTAGCCTTCCCCGATATTGAAGTCACTGTGACCAGTGAAGTATGGTAGATGTCATGGTGTATGACTTCTGATACTGGGTCATAAAAATATTGCAGCTTCTGTCTTGGGCTCTTGGTTTACTTACTCTGGAGGAAGCCAGCTGCCATGTTGTTAGAACACTCAAGCATCTCTGTGGATAGTCCCATGTGGAGAAGAATTGAGGACCCTCAGTGAATAACCAACTCCATCTTATCAGGCGTGTGAGTAAATCAAGTCCTTTGGTTTTAGTCAAGTTTTCAGAGAGTGGCAGTTCTGGCTGACCTGTCTTTACTTCATGAAAAATCATGAGCCAAGACAGCTGGTCAAGCCATTCTTGACTTCCTGATCCACAGAAAATATGAGGGTTAATAAATATTTATTTTTGTCTTAAGTCATTAAGTTTGGAGTTAATTTATTACACAGAAATAGTTAAGTAATACAAGGAGATCGTCCTTTTATATTAGAACCCAAATTCTACTCCTCAGTACTTAGTCATAACTGATTTCCTTGCAAATACTTATAGTCCACTTGAAGATTTCCAAAACTTCACCCACAAATGACTCAAAGAGTTTGTTCTTCCCTTTGCACACAGCCCATAAGTTCAGATGCTCCAAGTTGTCTCTGTTCTAAAAGCAATTAGTTGGGGCGCCTGGGTGGCTTAGTCGGTTAAGCGTCCGACTTTCGCTTAGGTCATGATCTCGCGGTTCGTGGGTTCGAGCCCCGCATCGGACTCTGTGCTGACTGCCAGCTCAGAGCCTGGAGCCTGTTTCAGTCTGTGACTCCCTCTCTCTCTGACCCTCCCCTGCTCACGCTGTCTCTGTCTCCCTCTCCTAGAAATAAAAAAAAAAATTAAAAAAATTAAAAAAAAAAATAAAAGCAATTAGTACCCATTCTTCACCTCTTTCTTTTTTTCCTTTCCTTCTCCAACATTTCTGTCTTTTGGTCATATTTACCCTAAAATTATCAAGTATTTTCTTCTTTTTTATTTTTAATTTATTGTCAAGTTAGCTAACATACAGTGTATACAGTGTGCTCTTGGTTTCAGGAGTAGATTCCCATGATTCATTGTTTACATACAATAGGCAGTGCTCATCCTAACAAGTGCCCTCCTCAATGTCCATCATCCATTTCCCCTCCCCCACCATCAACCCTGTTTGTTCTCTGTATTTAAGATTTGCCTCCCTCCTTTTTTCCTCCTTCCCTTCCCCCATGGTTCTCTGTTAAGTTTCTCAAGTTCCACATAAGAGTGAAAACATATGATATCTGCCTTTCTCTGACTGACTTATTTCACTTAGCATAATGCCCTCCAGTTCTATCCACATTGCTGCAAAGGGTAAGATTTTTCAAAACTGTGTCCTCATAGTATTAAATCACTCAGTGCCAGTGTCAGCAAACTACCTCCCACTGGCCAAATCTAGCCATCTGCTATTTTTGTAAATATTGGAACATACCCATGACAATTTGTTTACATATTGTCTATGTCTGCTTTTTCACTAAAGAGCTGAGAAGTTGTAACAGAATTCATATAGCTCACAAACCCTAAAATATTTACTATTTGGCCCTTCACAGAAAAGGTTTGCAACCCAGACTTCAGGTTTCTAACATTTTATTGTGTACTACTCTCCCGAGGGCTTCTAACTTGGGGAGAGTACCAGTCACAACCTATCTTCATGCATCAGCATTCACCTTCACAATCTAGGAAGTCTGTTGTTACTCTTAGGCTTTCATCACCTGGACTGTAAGTATCAGTACATCTCAGCCGAACTCACTTCAGTTTTTCTGCTTTGTTGATACTGCAGTTCTCAATCCACATGTAAAGTTGTGGGGGTGAAGAGATGATTCTACTTTCCTTTCCTTCCTACTTCTCTGCCTCCCTTTCTAGTAAGGATAGGTGAAATAGCAAAAGAATTTTCTAATTAAAAATTTTTGAATGTTTATTTTTAAGGAGGGGTATGGAAGGGGCAGAGAAAAAGGGGACAGAGGATCCAAAGAGGGCTCTGTGCAGACAGAGCTCTGATGTGGAGCTTGAACCCACCTACCATGATATCATGGCCTGAGCCAAAGTTGGATGCTTAACCGACTGAGCCATCCAGGCATTCCAAAAGAGTTTTAATTCATTATTTATGAATTGAAAAACCATGCACGGAGGTGGGGAAATTTTGTTCTGGAAGCACACACACACACACACACACACACACACACACACACACATTTTGTTCTGGAAGCACACACACACACACACACACACACACGCTCATGCATGCATGCACGCATGCATGCACACACACGAAACCCAGCTGAGAAAGCTTGGCATGGAGATGCCATATTCTAACACATAATCACAGAGCACCTCTCAGCTCTGGCCCTTCAAAGAGGAAGAGGAACAAGGGTAATTCCAGCTATTACAGGCTCCTGGGCACCAAATGAAACACTCTGCTGTAAATTGTATATAATCACTGAGGAAGACTTTTATTTCTCCGTGGTTATGAATGGGACTTTTCCTTCCTCTTGTCTAGGAGGAAAGGAATGGGTTTAGATCAGTCTGGGGGAGTTTCATTTGGCTGAGATGACCAGAACTCTCTCTGGATTCTAGCAAGGCTCTGGGCCTATATTCAGGACCTGTGTAAACAGAGCTTCTTAGGTCTCTTTTCTTATACCAGAATTTTCCTTCTCCGGCCGACATGATTTCTGCCCTTTGGAATAAGCACATCAACTATGAGGTGGTAGAAATTTTCAGATGTTTGGGAGTAGCAGATACAGAATATAAAGCTCTTGCTCATTCTGTAATAATTCTGAAACATTTCCCATATGGTCTCTGCCTTGTGGGAGCTCACAGTTTTATAGGGAGACCAATTATTTATAGGAAATTGCTGAGTTACAGATGTCTGGACTCTTGAGAAGCAGTAAGGGAAGGGATCATCAGATGCTACATACATTTTTATTGTGCTAGAGCAAGCTAGTTCCCTCCAGGTTGTTTTTAGATTGTTTTCCATGGGTGACTGTTGCTGTCCTATAGGATGGTGATACTGGTAGCTGGAGATTGGCATGCCCCTACTATTCCCACTTCTATACCAGGGCTGGCCTTCAACACATTTTCTCCCCTCCTCATACTGGGTGAGATACCAGGAAAGTGGAGAGAGTAGTAGACCCACTCCCCCTGAAGACACAGTCTTTTGGAATAGAGACAAGAATTGCATACACAAAACGGTTAGAAAACCAGACAGAAGAAAATAATTTCTGAACTGTACAGAGCAGAGAACAGAGAGTTCCTAATCAGAGGAAGTCAGAGAAGATGGAGCTGAGCTGTGTGGAAGTCGGAAAAGATGGAGCTGAGCTGTGTGGGAAGGTGTGTCTCACAGACTGGAAGACATTCAGTCCATTGTGACTGAGTCCTCACCACCCTCCCTTTCGTCTTTCCTTTATGCCCCTACTTTTTCCCATGTAGCATCTGATGCTGTTTTCTACATTTCATTCTGAGTTTATCATTTATCTATATTCGTTGATCGTTCTCAGTTTTGTCATTTTTTCAGCCACCATTTTTCTACTTCTGTGATGTTTTTATTATGTAATGTATTTATTTCTCTCTCTTTTTATTTCATATCTATCTATCTAATGTCTATCAAATCATCTATTTATCCCTATTTGTCTTCATCTATCTGTTTTTACTTTACGGTCCTTTCTCCTTCATGTCTAAATGGTATTTATTTCCCTTTAGTCTTTCATCCTTAATACTGCATTTTTAAAGACTTCATTCCTTCTACTTCTTCCCTCACCTTTATTTCCACCAAATAGTTTTCCTTTATAGGGCAACACTCCTCCCTTCCCCCAACTATTTGTTTCCTTCTTATTAATAATAATAAGCAAGCATTTATATAGCTTTTTTTAACGTGCCGGACAGTGTTATAACTGTTTTTAAATCTGCTTATTCATGTAACCCTCACAACAACACTATGAGATAGTTGATTTTCATTGTGCCCAGTTTGAAGAAACCTACGTACAGAGAGATTATGTAACATGACCAAGGTCCTACAGCTAATAAATCACAGTGCCAGGCTTAACCCGAGAGAGTTGGTTTCTAGAATCTGTTTAAGTAACTCTTATGTTGTACTACCTCTCAAGGAGGTCCCAGCACTTCAACTTTTTTACGGTGACTCTGAGCCTGCCAAACTGGTGTTTAAAGCAGTCTCCATCAGGGGTGCCTGGGTGGCTTAGTTGGTTAAGCGTCCGACTTTCCCTTAGGTCATGACCTCACGGTTCGTGGGTTCGAGCCCCGCGTTGGGCTCTGTGCTGACTGCCAGCTCAGAGCCTGGAGCCTGTTTCAGAGTCTGTGACTCCCTCTCTCTCTGACCCTCCCCTGCTCACGCTGTCTCTCTCTCTCTCTCTCCTAGAAATAAATAAAAATAAAACATTTAAAATAAAGCAGTCTCCATCATTCTTGGGACTCCTCATTTCCCAGGATAGAGCAAAATCCCAGAAGGTTTTTTGTTTTTTTTTTGCTGAATAGAATGCTTAGCAAAGAACTCTTCTGGTCTTTAGTCCACTTTGTCAGAATGGCTATCCTCACATACCACATGTACAGTGTGGAGCAGGAGTCCTTTTTGAGGCTGGAACACCTAGAGCTCTAGGGTTTCGGGTCAAGTATGCTGTCACCTACTCTGAGGTCCCTATGACTCTCAGAACAAGAAATCATTGATTCTTCAGAGTTTGGGGGGATTTCCCTCTCTGCTTTCTCAGCTTCAGCTCCCACTCCCCCCAAAGCGTCTCTTATCTCCCCATCTCCAACCCAATCCCAATATTGAGTTCAGAACTTCTAAAACAGAAGTCAGGAAGGGTGGCTGTCTACAGGCAACTTGCTTTTAGCTTAGCTCCCCACACTGCTTAGGCTAAGGAGCACACATATCTGCTATCTTCATGGAACTAGGGAGGGAAAATACAAGAAGAAAAAGACATAGATTATTACTCAATAAATTATCCTGTTGTCAACCTCACTATCATGGATAGAGCGAGAAGCCCATAGACAGGCTGTGACACTAATGACCTATTCTGGTCTAGGTCTCCAAGGTTCTGAACCTCTTTGCTTGTCTTCATGTCCAGTTTCTTCCCACACAATCATTCCTGCTCTTGTAGCTGGGATAATCTGCTTGAAATACAAATTTATCCCATGAATTCTCTGTTCAGAAATATTCAAAAGAATATTGTCTGTTCCAGAATTAGATCATGGTGATCATTGTATAACTTTGTGAATACACTAAAATACCATTGAATTTTATGGTATGTGAATTATGACTCAAAGAAAAGAAGTATATTATCTCTCCACTTGGAGTTAAATGCCTGGTCTTCAAGGTCTTCCACCACAACCCTTCATTTTTCCTCCAGCCTTATTTCCCACTCCTCACTTCTTCCCACTCTTCACACTCCATTCTCTTCATCACCTCTGGCCATGTCACCTCCTCTAGCTGAAATTTTATCTTTCCATTCATAAATCTGTAGCCCACATTTTCCTCAAGAACAGTTCAAGTTCCACCTCCTTGATGAAACTTTCTCTGACAACTTTAGCCTTTATTGATATCTTTAACTCTAAATCCCATTCATATTATATATTCCTACTGGAAATTGTAGTAGATGGAGAGTATCCTTGAATGAACTTTTTGTCTCTGTGACTTAGCATCCCACACAGTGACTGGCATCGAGTAGGCACTTTAAAAAGTGAATAAGTAAATAAATACATGCATTTTACTAATCTCTAAATGATTCAAACATACCTATCTTATTTTTTCAAATAAATTAAAAGGTCTTGTGGGAAGGGCCCACATCTTTACCTGAGACTTAGCACTAGTTGAGAGTAGGAGATATAGTTGATGCCTCAGGTACTTAATTACCTGATGGCTTGGCAGAGAAAGTTACCCTTTTCCCACTTTATCGGTAATGGGCTGAAAAGGGAAGACACTGAACAGGCAGGGAGAGTCCCCAGGATGCCAGGCTGAATGGTGGTTTTGCTCCACCCTTAACCACAAATGGTTCATTGTCCACCGCCTTTGGCATCTACAACAGCCTTTGGAAAGAGATGTAGCAATTTCCCCCTCGGGGCTTATTTTTAAAATCAGTGGCTGAGAATGCTTGCCGAAAGTGGGGTCAGACAGCTCTGAGCTGCCTGTAGATGGGATGGGTGCTCCCTGAGAGGAGATACAGTGGTTGGTCCTTAATTTTGGACCTTTACTTCCCTGGGAGAAATCAGGCCAAAGGAAAGGGATGGCTTACCCAAAACAGACACGGCTTCTATGGAGATACAACCATGGAGATAGGCAGTATTTTCCCTGCCCTGAAGTTTTAAGACAGGGGCTGGGTCAGCCAGAGAGTTATTGGCTTTCCCTTCACTGAATGGAAAAATTGAAAGTTTTATTGAATGCTTGTATGTGCCAAGTACTCTGCTAGGCAGTAGGGTTTAAAATGTGGACATGACATAGTTTCTGCCCTCCAGAAGCTTATAGACAATTGGGAGACAAACAGGTAAATGTATCAGTAGGTAAATACTTTAGTGTGGTATGTGCATTGACGGAGGTAGAGGAATAGGGAGTCTAAGAAAAGAGTTTGGTATCCAGAAGTGGTATCCAGGCAGCCAGACAAAGGAGAGAAGCATTCCAAACAGTATTGTGCAGTACTCAAGAGATAAAAAAAAAATGCCATGTCTACAGATTTGTAGGTAGTTTAATTGTCTAAAGCAGGTGTCACCATTAATTGCCATGGGCCAAATCCAGCCAGACACTGTTTTTGTAATTAAAGTTTTATTTTCAAATAATTCTACCCATTTATTTACATATTGTCTATGGCTGCTTTTGCACTACAATTACAGAGTTAAGTAATTGGAACAGAGAACATATGGACTTCAAAACCTGAAATGTTTACTATGCTAGTCTAGGGAATATACTTAGGGGGAGAGATTACAGCGGGGCAAGAAATGAGACTAGAGGGATGATCAGGAGTCATACTATGAAAATCCTTGTAACCAGGCTAAAGAATTCACTATTTTAAAAGCACTGAGGGAGCAATTGATGTTTTAAGCTGAAATACATAATGACATTTGAATTTTAGGGAATTGGAGTGGGATGAAGAAAGAAGTGGGAGGCAAAACTAGAGTTAGGGAGACCATTTTGGGGGGGAAATGACTGGACTATAAAAGGCCTATCAGAATGGAGAGAAATATTTGAGATTTGAAAGAAAGAAGGAGGATTCAGTGATTGTTTACATATGGGGGTATGTGAAAAGGTTGGGTAATGAAGCAAAATTTCCTTGGAATCTTTCTCAGATGAGGAAGAAGCAGTCAGGAGATAATGGCTCTTTGGTACAGTTTGACTTCTTATTTATTTGAATTAGACAAATTTCTTGTCTCAGGATTTAATTTTTTTTAATGTTTATTTATATCTGAGAAAGAGACAGAGACAGAGAGACAAAGTGAGCAGGGGAGGCTCAGAGAGAGAGACAGAGACAGAGACAGAGAGACAGAGTGAGCAGGGGAGGCTCAGAGAGAGAGGGAAACGCAAAATCCGAAACAGGCTCCAGGCTCTGAGCTAGCTGTCAGCACAGAGCCTGACGTGGGGCTTGAACCCATGAGCCGTGAGATCATGACCTGAGCCGAATTCGGATGCTCAACCGACTGAGCCACCCAGATGCTCCCAGGATTTTTACTTATTTATTTATTTGCTTGATTATTTTCATGGTCTACTTAGGCTTAATATTACCACTTCAGTGGAATATAAAAACCTGATCAGCATATAGGCCTCTTTACTCCCCGCCTTTATTTTGTAGTTGTTAGGTAGTCCCATCTACATACATTGAAATACTCATTAGACAATGTTTTGCTTTCAATTGTCCAATATAGTTTAAAGAACTCAAGAGAAGAACAGTCTGTTACATTTACTCAGACATTTGCCATTTCTGTTGCTCTTCACTTCATTCTTGACATTCCAATTTTCTTCCTGGAAGTCATCTTCCTATGTCTAAAGAAATTCCTTTTGCAATACTTTATTATTTATTTATTTATTTGCAATACTTTAAATTCTCTTACTCTTCCTTCATCAGAAAATGTCTTTATTTCATCTTCATTCTTGCATGTTTTCACTGGTAACAGAATTCTGGGTTGACAATCCTTTTTAGCACTTAAAAAGTGTTGTTCCACTTCCTTTTGGGATCTACAATTTCTGATGAGAAATATGCTACCCTTCAAACTGGTGTTCTCTATAAGTAATGCATTGGTTTCCTCTAGCTGCTTTCAAGACTCTTTTCTTTGTCTTTAGTTTTCAGTAATTTGATTAGGGTGTGTTTTAGTGTAAGTTTCATTGAGTTTAACCTGTTTGGGATTTGCTGAACTTCTTGGTTTATAATTCTATATCATTCACTAAATTTGGGAAGTTTTCAGGCAATATTTCTTCAAATACTGTTCCGGCACCATATCCTTTATTTTCTTGGGACTCCAATGACATGAATGTCAGAATTTTTGGCAATTTCCCACAGGCCCCTGAGTATCAGCCTATTTTTTTTCCTCCAATCTTTTTTCTCTCTATTGTTTAGCGTGAAGAATGTCCATTGAGCTATCTTCAAGTTCACTGACTCTTTGTCATCTCCATGTTGTTTCTGAATTCTTACCTAGTAATTTTTTTTTAATTTTAGGGATGACATTTTTAAGCTCTAAAATTTCCATGAGATTCTTTAAAAAAATTTTTTTTAATGTTTTATTTATTTTTGAGAGAGAGATAGAGACAGCATGAGCAGGGGAGGGTCAGAGAGAAAGGGAGATACAGAATCTGAAAACAGGCTCCAGGCTCTGAGCTAGCTGTAAGCACAGAGCCCGACGCGGGGCTCGAACCCACAAACTGTGAGATCATGACCTTAGCTGAAGTCGGACGCTTAACCGACTGAGCCACCCAGATGCCCCGCATGAGATTCTTTATACCAATTTCTGTGTTAGGAATTTCTACTTTTATTCATTTCAGGAGAGTGTGTACTTAATTCGTGAAGAATTTTCATAATAGCTGTTTTTTAAGTCTTTGTTATATAATCCTGACATCTGTGTAATCTCAGAATTAGCATTTGTTCATTATCTTTATTCATTTATTTATTTATGTATTTATTTATTTTCTTTCCTAATTTATTGTCAAGTTGGTTTCCATATTTTCTTTTTTTCTCTTTTTTTAAAAAAATGTTTTATTTATTTCAGAGAGATACAGAGAGGCAGCGTGAGCAGGGAAAGTCAGAGAGAGAGGAAGACACAGAATTCGAAGCAGACTCCAGGCTCTGAGCTAGCTGTCAGCACAGAGCCCGATGTAGGGCTTGAACCCACGAACCGTGAGATCATGACCTGAGCTGAAGTCGGACGCTTAATCGACTGAGCCACCCAGGCGCCCTGGTTTCCATATTTTCTTTCATAGTTTATTGTCAAGTTGGTTTCTATATAACACCCCGTGCTCATTCCAACAGGTGCCCGCCTACATGCCCATCACCCCCCTTCCCCTCTCCCTCACCCCCATCAGTCCTCAATTTGTTCTTAGTATTCAAGAGTCTCTCATGTTTGTCTCCCTCCCTCTCCCCAACTAATTTTTCCCCTTCTCCTCCCTCATGGTCCTCTCTTTTGGGAGTTGAGATTTTTCTTGTTCTGTGTATGACAGATATTTTTAGATTGCATCTAGGATATTCAAAATATTATGTTATAAAACCATATATTTTGTTTAAATCTTATGGAGAATGTTGATATTTTCTCTTAGCTGGCAATCAACCAAATTTCTTTCAGGTCATAAATTCAAAACAAATCTTTGTTAGTTATGGTTTCAGTGTCAGGTCCATTTTCAAAGTCTTTGCAGTGCTATTTAAATGTTTCTTACATGTGTGGTGATCAGTGGACAGTCTAGAATCTGCATGATGGTTTATCTCATGGTGGGTCCATGCGACACATCTCTGGAGTAAGCCCAAAAGTTCATAAACAGCTTAATGGGGTATTAAATCTCTCAAATTCTATGATTTCCCCGTGTTTCCCTATTTTTCCTCTTCTAGTCAGTAATCAGAGGATTTAGTTTCTTCACTCAGCTGTATACTTCCTGCTGCTGAATTTTTATTTTTAATTCTATTTGCTCTTTGTTTTATTTCCTCAGCCTAGGAAAGCCTCTTCCTCAACTCTCCATCTGGATAATCACTATCAATTGTAAATTTCTTCCTGAAGGTCATCTCTTCCTGAAAGCCTTCCCATATTTCTATATAAATTCTATTCCTCTTATAATTTCCCCATAGGTGTCCTACTAATTTATAATCACATATGTATTTACCTCTTGATTTATTATATCCCAAATACTAGGCAAGGGATGGGCTCATATCTATCTTTTTCACCATTATGTAATATTTTTAGCATTTAAAATAATGTATGACATGTAACAGATACTCAATAAATATTTAATGGATAATTTCATCTTTCCTTCTGTCTACCTATTCCCCAAAAGAAATAAGACTCTCATATTAAAATGTGGTCCTGGTTCTTAAGAATCAAATTAAATGTTTCCTTTTTAAACTTTATAATTTGTAAAACATTTTCACATCTCACTTTTTTTTTGCCTGATTTTATGAAGTTGAGAAGGAAAAAGATATTAATTCTACTTTCTAGACAGGTAAACTGAAAGTAAAAAAGATAAGCAACTTAACTCTCACCTCAAGGAACTAAAAAAAGTAAAAGGAACAATCCAAGCTCAAAGTTAGTAGAAGGAAGGCATTAACAAAGATTAGAGGAGAAATAAAGAAAATAGGCACTAAAAAGACAATAGAAAATACCAATAAAACTAAGAGATAGTCTTTTTAAAAAGATAAGTAAAAAAAACTTTAGCTAAACCTACCAAGAAAAAAAGAGAGGACTCAAATAAATAAAACTAAAAATGAAAGAGGAGATATTACAACTGATATCATAAAAACTACAACAAATCATAAGGGACTACTATGAAAAATATGCCAAAAAATCGGATAACCTATAGGAAATGATAAATTCGTAAAAACATTCAGGTACCAAGACTGAATCATGAAGAAATAGAAAACCTGAATGGACCAATTATTAGTACGGACATTGAATCAGTAATAAAAAAATCTCCCAAGAAAGAAAAGTTCAGGACCAGATGGCTTTACTGTTGAACTCCACCAAACATTTAAAGAAGAATTAACACCAATTCTCAAATTATTCCAAAATACAGAAGAGGAGGGAACACTTTCAAGCTAATTTTACAAGGCCAGCATTACCCTGATACCAAACAAGACAAGGATATTACAAGAAAAGAAAATGATAAGACAACATTATTGATGAACATAGATGCAAAAATCTTTAACAAAATATTAGCAAACCAAATTCAACAATATACTAAAAAGATCATACATTATTATGAAGTAGGATTTACTGCAGGGATGAAAAGATGATTTAGCATCCAAATTATATTATATATAAGCATATATATAATATACATAAACATAATATAAACATATAAACATAACATATATACATATATATGAACACACACGTTCATATATACATATACACATAACATATAAACACACATATATTTATAACATACATATATAACAAGTATAAACATAACACACACATTAACATATATGCATACACATGCTTACATATATACATATACATAACACACATAACATATATACATATAAACACACAAACACATAACATGCATATACATATAAACATACATGGTTATACATGTATATGTGTATGTTATAAACATAACATATGCATATATAAACATATAGGTTTACATACATAAACATATATGTTAAATATATACATATATAACATATAAACATATATATACACATTACATTAACAAAACAAAGGATAAAAATTATATGCTTATCTCTGTAAGAGAAAGAAAGAAGAATGTTTGACAAAATTCAATGCCCATTCATGATACCCATAACAAACTGGGTATAGAGAGAATGCCTCACAAGATCATAAAGGCTCATAGATAACTTCATACTCAATAATGAAAAGCTGAAAGCTTTTTCTCTAAGATCAGGAGCAAGACAAGAATGCCCACTTTACCCACTTTTATTCAACATAGTACTGGAAGTCCTAGCCAGAGCAATTAAGCAAGACAAAGATATAAATTTCACCCAAATTGGAAAGGAAGAAATAAAACTGCCTGTGTTTGTAGATGACATGGTATTATATGTAGAAAACACTAAAGACTTCACACACATGTGCACGCACACACACGCACATTTGCTAGGACTAATAAATTCAGTAAAGTGTCAGGATACAAAATCAATATACAAAAATCGGTTGCATTTATATATGCTAGCCATGAACTATCAGAGAAATTAAAAACAATCCTATTTACAATTGTATCAAAAGGAATAAAAGACGGGATAAAGGAATAAATCTAACCAATGAGGTGAATGATCTCTACACTGAAAACTATAAGACAATGATGAAAGAAATTGAAGAAGACAAAAATAAATGAAAAGGTCTTCCCATGCTCATGGTTTAGAAGAACTAATATTGTTAAAATCCCTACACTACAGTCTTTGGTTAGGTTTATTCCTAGGTATCCTGCACTCTGAAAATTATAAAACACTGATGAAAGAAATGGACAGACATTCCATGCTCATAGATTGGAGGAACAAACAGTGTTAAAATGTATATACTGTCAAAAACCAATTTACACATGTAATGCAATCTCTATCAAAATACCAAAAGCATTTTTCACAGAACTAGAACAAACAATCTTAAAATTTGTATGGAACCATTAAAGATCCTGAATAGCCAAAGCAACCTTGAAAAAGCAAAGCCGGAGGCATCACAATTCTGGACTTCAAGCTATATCACAAAGCTACAGTCATCAAGACAGTATGCAACTGGCACAAAAACAGACACATAGATCAATGGAACAGAATAGAAAACCCATAAATGGACCTATAACTATACTAACTATACAACTATATGGTCAACTAATCTTTTTTTTAATTTCTGAGAGAGAGAGAGAGAGAGACAGTATGAGCAGGGGAGGGTCAGAGAGAGAAGGGACACAGAATCTGAAGCAGGCTCCAGACTCTCAGCCAGTTGTCAGCACAGAGCCAGAACCGCCTTGAACCCATGAACCATGAGATCATGACCTGAGCCAAAGTCAGACGCCCAACCGACTGAGCACCCTCTCTGGTCAACTGATCTTCAACAAAGCAGGAAAGAATATCCAATGGAAAAAAAGACAGTCTCTTCAACAAATGGTGTTGGGAAAACTTTCTCTAACACCACACACAAAAATAAATTCAAAATGGATGAAAAACCTAAATATGAGACAGGAAACTATCAAAATTCTAGAGAACACAAGCAGCAATCTCTTTGACATCAGTCATAGCAACTTCCTATTAGACATGTTTCCAGAGGCAAGGAAAACAAAAGCAAAAACGAACTTCATCAAGAATGGACTTGACCAAGATAAAAAAAACTTCTGCATAGTGAAAGAAACAATAAAACTAAAAGGCAACCCATGGAATAGGAGAAGATATTTGCAAATAACATGAGATAAAGGGTTATTATTCAAAATTTATTTAAAAAACTTATCAAACTCAACATCCAAAAAACAAATAATCAAGTAAAAACATGAATAGACATATTTCCAAAGAAGACATACAGATGACTAACAGACACATGAAAAGATGCTCAACATCATTCATCATCAGGAAAATACAAATCAAAACTACAATTAGGTATCACCTTACACCTGTCAGAATGCCTAAAATTAACATTTAGGCATTCATTAACAACACAAGAAACAACAGATATTGGTGAGGATGTGGAGAAAGGGGAACCTTCTTACACTGTTGGTGGGAATGCAGACTGGTACAGCCACTCTGGAAAACAGTATGGAGGTTCCTCAAAAAGTTAAAAATAGAACTACCCTATGACCTAGCAATTGCACTATTAGGCATTTACCCAAAGGATACAAAAGTACTGATTCAAAGGGACACATGGATCCTGCAGTTTATAGCAGCTATCAACAATAGCCAAAGTATGGAAGGGGCCAAAATGCCCATCAACTGATGAATGGATAAACAAGATGTGGTATATATACACAATGGAATATTACTCAGCCATAAATTAGAATGAAATCTTGCCATTTGCAACAATGTGTATGGAGCTGAAATGTATTATGTTAAGTAAAATAAGTCAGAGAAAAACAAATACCATATGATTTCACTCACAGGTGGAATTTAAGAACCAAAACAGTTAAACATAGGGGGGAAAAGAAGAAGCAAACCATAAAACAGACTCTTAACTATAAAGAACAAACTGAAAGTTGAGGGGTGGTGGATAGGGGGATGAGCTAAATGGGTGATGGGTATGAAGGAGGGTACCTGTGATGAGAACTGGGTGCTATATATAAGTGATGAATCACTAAATTCTATACCTGACACCAATATTACACTGTTTGCTAACTGGAATTTAAATAAGAACTTAAAAGAAATAAAAAATAAAATATCTATACTACCCAAATCAGTCTATATATTTAATTCCTATCAAAATTCTAATGCATTTTTTAAAGGAATAGAAATAATAATACTAAAATTTGTGTTGAATTACAAAGTCTCTGAATGGCATAATCCATTTTGAGAAAGAAGAACAAAGCTGGAAGCATCACACTTCCTGATTTCAAACTATACTACAAAGCAACAGTAATTAAAATAGTATGGTATTGGCATAAAATATAGATCAATAGAACAGAAGAGAGTGCAGAAATACACCTACACTTATATGGTCAATTAATTTATGATAAAGAGCCAAAAATAGGCAATAGGGCAGTAGAAGGATAGTATCTTCAATATATGGTGTGGGGAAAACTGGACAGCCACATGCAAAAGAAAGAAATTGCACCACTATCACATCATACACAAAAATCCACTCAAAGTGGACTAAAGACTTGAACATGACATGTGAAATCATAAAACTTCCAGAAGAAAATGTAGTTCCTTTGCATTGGTTTTGTCAATGATTTTTGGGGGGGTTGATACCAAAAGAAAGGCAACTAAAGCAAAAATAAAGAAGTGGAACTACATTAAGCTAAAAAGCCTCCACACAGTAAGGGAAACCAACAAAATGAAAAGGAAACCTATGGAATGGGAGAAAATATTTGCAAATCATGTATCTGATAAGGGGTTAATATCCAAAATATGTGAAGAACTCATACAACTCAATTGAAAAAAATAAAACAAACAACCTGATTAAATTTGTGCAGGACCTATACAGGACTTTTTTCCCAAGAAGATGTACAAATAGCCCACAGGTACATGAAAAGGTGCTCAAAATCACCAATTATCAGGGAAATGCAAATCAAAACCACAATGAGGTATCACCTTGGACCTGTTTGAATGGCTATTGTCGAAATGAGATAGCAAGTCTTTGTGAGGCTGTGGAGAAAAGAAAACCATTGTGCACTGTTGGTGGGAATGTAAATTGGGCAACCACTATGGAAAACAGTATGAGGTTCTTCAAAAAGTTAAAAAAACTTTGATATGATCCAGAAATTGCACTTCTGGGTATATATCTTAAGGAAATGAAATCACTATCTTGATTGAAGGGATATCTGCACTTCTATGTTCACTGCAGCATTACTTACAATAGCCTATATATAAAAACAACCTAAGTATCCAGTGACAGATAAACAGATAAAGAAATTGTGATGTTTATATGTGTGTATATATATAGTATAGAGGGAATACTGTGTACTGTTGATAGGAATGTAAATTGGTGCAGCCACTGTGGAAAACAGTATGGAGGTTCCTCAAAAAATTAAAAATAGAACTATCATATGATCCAGCAATCTCATTTCTAGGTATATATCCAAAGGAGATGAAAACAGGAGGTTGAAGAGTTATCTCCATTCCCATGATCATTGCAGCATTATTTACAATAGCCAAGATATGGAAACAACATAAATGTCTGTCAACAGATGAATGAATAAAGATGTATGTGTGTGTGTGTATAAACATACACACACACACACACACACACACACACACACACACACACACACACTTCAGCTATGAGAAAGAAGGAAATTCTGTCCATTTGCAACAACATGGATAGAACTTGGGGGCATTATTCAATGTGAAATAAGCTAGACAAAGGAAGACAAATACTGCATGGCATTGCTTATATCTGGAATCTTAATAATAGCCAAACTCTGAGGGGTTGGGGGAAATAGGGAGAGGTTGGTAAAAGGATACAAACTTCCATAAAACCTATTAAGTTTTATGCATCTTATCACCATGTAATGTAAAACATAGTGACTATAGTTAATAACATTGTATTATATAATTGAAATTTGTTAAGAGATAATATAAATGTTCTCACCAAAAAATAACAGTCATAATAATAGTAATAGGAATAATAATTGAGTGGTCTGATAAACATATATAACGAATATATCTCAAATGATAAAAGTCATAGAATATAAAATATAAGAAAAGAATAAGATACCACAAAAAAATGCCAGGCAGATTTAAACAGAATTTTTAGAAATGAAAATAATGTAGAATTTCTATATAAAAAATACATGGTCTTTGACCTTGAAGTTAAGTGAAATTGAAATAAACAGTAAGATAGATACAAATTAAGAGAAACAGTGAACAGATAACAGATAAAAGGTATTGACTTATAGTGTAGCACAGGTGGAAAATATGAAATAAAGGTTTAGGGATGGAGAAATTCTGATAAGGGAAATCATATCTTGATTGAATAAGGTGGATGTGCCGACATAGGGACACTGGCAGACATTATATGGGGACAGCCTGCCATGTGTGCTCCATGGCTAAACTCTCAAGATATTTCAGAAAATCCATAAATAACTAAATATTTTTGTTGATTACCCGGCCAACTTTCTCTTGGCCCTTTGCTTTATACATGTATAAACCATATGTTTTCATATTTGAAAGATTCTCCCTTCCTTTGAAGATAAGTTTCCTTTTTATCTGCAGTAAAGCAATTTCTTTGAGAAGATTTTTTAGAGAGTTCTGCTAACATATATGTACCACAATACCTGTGTAAGAGTGTGGTTATTGCAGCACAGCACAAAATGGCACAAATGTGAAAGTAACCTCATTGTACATCAATAGGAGGATGAATAAACTGGGATATGAGTGTATTCAAAAATAATATATAGCAGTTAAAATTAATGAACTAGTTCTATCTGTATCAACATAAATTTAAATGTGTTTATGTAGATGTATGGCTTGAAAGATAGTTTAGTTGGGTATAAAACTTTTAGTTGGTGGTTATTTTCTCTCACTCTTTGATCATATTCTGGCATCTGTTGTTGCTGCTGAGGAGTCTGCTCTTTTTGAGATTGTAATTCAAATCTCTCTTTGTTTGGTTTTTATCTTAAAAATTAAAATACTTTTGGGGCGCCTGGGGTGGCTCAGTCAGTTGGGCAGCCAATTTCAGCTCAGGTCATGATCTCACAGTTGGTGAGTTTGAGCCCTGCATTGGGCTCTGTGCTGACAGCTCAGAGCCTGGAGCCTGCTTCAGATTCTGTGTCTTTATCTCTCTTTGCCCTTCTCCAACTCGCTCTGTCTCTTTCTCAAAAATGAATAAATATTCAAAAAAATTTTTTTAAGTTAAAATACTTTTAAGAGTTTCATCTTCATTTTGAGTGTCCTGCAGTTTTACCATAAAGGGTGTAGATATAGATTCACTTTTTTCCATTCAGAACTCAGAGTGATAAATTATATTACATAAAAATTTAAAACTGTAGAAAGTATAATAAAAAAATGAAAACAAAACTATAAAGTGGGAAAAATATGTGCAAGAATAACTTATAAAGATATAATGTTCAAAATATTTAAAAGGTCTACAAATCAATATGAAAAAGACAAACAACCCAACAGAAAAAATAGACATAGGATTCACACAGGCAACTCATCATCACTAGTAATCATAGAAATGTAGAACAAAAGAGCAATGAATGCTATTTCTTACTTATCAAAATAACAAAAATTAAAATTTCTGAAAATTATTGCCTATTGTTATATGGGATATTGGGTATATATATGGGGTATTCATATACCACCAGTAGAAGAATTTGGTACTACTTTGGGAGTAATATTTAGAACTATGAAATTTTAAGATGTCATCACTCTATAATCCAGCAGTTCCATTCATAGATACATATTCTGGAGAAACTAACACATATGCACAACAATACCTGTGTAAGAGTGTGGTTACTGCAGCACAGTACAAAATTGCACAAATGTGAAAGTAACCTCATTGTGCATCAATAGGAAAATGAATAAACTGGGCTGCAAGTGTATAATTCAGAGTATTCAAAAATAACATATGGCAGCTAAAATTAACTAGTTCTATCTGTATCAATATGATTAAATCTCAAAAACATGGTGTTGGATTTTTAAAAAACAAGTTCTTGAATGACATGTAGAAAATAAAGCTTTCAATATGACATTTTTGGCACATTTCAATAGGACATATTTTATGGCTATACTGTATAGATAAGGCTACACTACACAAATATGAATTGAAACTATAAATAGACCCATAATAATGAAAAACAACATCAAGTAAGTGGTTACATTAATAGCAAAAATATTCCCAATTCTTCTCCCCATCCTGTCTCCATGCTCTTTACAATGTGACTCCTGTAGCCCTTCTCATCAAAATGTGGTCTATTATCTCACTCCTTGAGTAGGGGGGATGGCTTTGTGACTTGCTTTAACCACCAGAAAGTGTTAGTGTGTCAACCCTGAGTCTAAGTCTCAAGAGTCATTGCATAATTCCATTATCTTTTCTAACTCTGCTATTGCTATGTGAAAAATTCTGTGCTAGCCTCCTAGAGGATGAGACACAGTGAAGGCAAGTCCAGGTGCCTGCTGAGATCATTCAATTCTAGCCTCAGAACTACCAATTTGACCTACTGAAGTAGGTCTGAAGACTCATGAATGAGTCTAGGTAAGACCAGAAAAATTATAGAGGTGACCCATAGAAACTGTTCTATTCTAACTGTTCTAAACTAACTGTTTAGTTACTGTTTCAGCCACTAAATCTCAGAATGGTTTGCTATTCTGATGGCCAAGATGATTTTTAAAATAAAGAGATGTACTTATTATCTCCTCCCCCATCACTGCCAACACATGCACAAAGTAAGCTAAGTAAATGAGTGATGTCTAAGTTCTAATCCTCTCATCCCCAGGATCTCTTCCCTATACATTTCTAGCATTTAGTCCTTTGCCAGCACTTAATCCTCTGGCTTCAGTCACCTGTAAGATAGGAAACCTCTGATCAGCTCACTGACAAGAGAGTCCTAAGAGACGAACCAGAGAAGCATCATAGGAGCAAATTTTACATAGCTGCTACAGGGCTAGGAGTCTTTAAGTTTTATAACTACTTCATACCATTGTTGTTTAAAATCTAGATTCACCTGATAAAAATGTAACAGTCCTTCCTGCTCCACTCAAATACAGGGTTACTTACCTACCTTGTGACTTCCTCCTGATATTCTAACCTGCCCTGTCCTTTGTTTCTGAAGTTGTTGCTGCCACTCACTGGCACAGGTGGTGTTCTGTCTGCCTGCCAGGAGGATTTGTGCTTGACCTACTGAGCATAACAAGGGCTCCCAGAAGACACTCACTCAATGCCAGAGAAAGGCAGGGCTAAACAGCTCTCAAGGGGCTCAACATCCTTCTCAGCCCAATGTATTGCTCATGTTTCTATTTTGGCTTCCACAGTACTCTGTGTACACTTTATTCTGCACTGACTGTATACCCTTACTATATGCTGGCTAATACAGTGAGTTACTATGTGTTCCCTTCTCAACTCGATAAGGCTGTAAACTACTTGAGGACATGATGTTTTAAGTGACTTAGTATAACTACGATCTAGTGAAAGGAAGGAAGGAAAGGAGAAAGGTCAGACAGGAAGGAAGAAAGGAAGGAAGGGGAGACAGGAAGGCATGAAGGAAGGATAATAGCAGCAAATATTTATAGAATGACTATATGCCAGGTAGTATGCACTTTCTTACTTAATCCTTCCCAACCACTCAATGAGGTAGATACTATTATTAATTTTTCCTAGCTTACAGACAAGGAAACATGCTTATGGGGGTTAGGTAATATGCTCAATGTGACAAGCCACAGCATATCAATCAGGGAGGTGGCACTTGAACTAGGTTTGTTTAATTCTGGGGACTGTGCTCCCTTCCCCCCCCATGTCATATTGTCATTCTGAGTAGTTTTGAGCACAGATTTGCTACTGACAAGAAACTAGGAATTCATTATAAAGAAAAAAAAAGAGTGAAGGCTAGAAATCAGGAGAAATGAAAGAGGGAGGGAGAGATCCACAAATACAATCTACTCCCGTAGATGTCATATCTAATCTGTGACAGCTTAATTCCTAAACACCTCCAGAAAGGATATGTTTGCTTCTCTGGTAATATGTTCCATGTTTCACTCCCCATGTGCCAAAGATATTCACAGGTAGCTCTTTATGTGCTCTGGCCTGTGAGAGAACACACACATACAGTTGATTCTAGCACTGTGAACACTAAAGGAGGAAATATCGAGCTATTGCTCCTAGAAATACAGGGCCAGTTTCCTGCAAGCCTCTCTTTACATTTTTGTGAGGTAATCAATATATAACCTTCTAAAATGCATTTCTTTTTAAAGACACTTTATTTAACATAGATTGATTCACTAACAATGAACTCATGACCAACTGCGCTATAACTCATGCCTGGGCAAGGCTTATGGAACACACACATTTCCTCCACTAGGTACATCACAACTTTTTTGTGCTTGGGAACAATTGACAGCATTTCAGCACTGCACTTGAGAGCCATCTGACAGCAAAATCACCAACAAAATGCATAAAGGTGTGAAAAACATGACACTAATAAACAGACCATGAGAAGGACACTTGTTTACATAATGAGAGCTGAAACCAGAAGGCAGAGTTAGTTGCCTTGTTCCTCTCAGCTGGGGAGCTGTGTGTGTCTATTCAAATTTTTCGCTCCTGAGTGATGCTGAAGTGCTGCCGAAGGTTCTCCCCTTCATTGTGTGGGCCAGTTACAGTAGTCACACAACTTGGATTTGATAAAAACCAGTGCTTTGTAAATGACTATGTGCCTTGGTAAGTGCCATTATTAATTTTAGAGTTACAAATAAATTTGAGCAAGTAAATGAAATTATATAGAGTCCATGACTAATGAGGATTGACTGTCTAGGCATGAAATTCAGCCAAATCTTAGATTTGGACGAATCAGGAAAAGAACGGCAAGAGAGATCTGGATTATACTGTGATAACTAGCTGTGTACACTGAAAGGACATCACAAGCCTGTATTAGTAATTCTGTAGGTTATCTCAGAAGGCTACTCACCCCTTCCCCTGCTTCACTTGGGATTTCGTCTTGGTCACAGATCACAGAAAACCTTGCGAAGTCTTCTTACCTTAATCAAATAGTCCCTGAAGTCTCACAGCCTTTGTATAGCCTTTTACAGGCTGAATCTTGCTTAGCGCCATGCCTTCGTGTATGGGAGAAACTCAGTAAACACTTGGCATTTACTGAATGGATTCTGGGTCCATCTGTCACTCTTGTTGTCCTTATCTCTGCCCTCCCTTTGTAATGTACTTATGTAAATATTTCTGTCCAAAGTTGTGGTTCCCAGCCTCCTTAGAATTAGTGGTCCTTTGTGATGTTATTGAGCTATTAAAAAAAAAAAAACCAAAAACCTCTCCAAAATACAATTCACTGGGATGAGACCTTAACAGATTAAATAAAACAGCAAGGTTTTTTGTTTTTGTGAATTTGCCTGGAACTACGCAATAATTCTATGTATTCTATGTGAAAAAATATGTTTGGGAGTTAAACAATGATATCTATGTGGAAACACTATGTGTTCCTTGCTAATGTTATCACTCAGCTCCGCAGATAGGTCTAGTATAACAACAAAGGAGACTCCTCTAGAACAGGAGTGTTTCCATGAATTCATCCTTCCTTTGTGGAACATTTTTTCTCCTTGTGAGAATGAGCTACCATCTAACCAAAGTGGTACAAATGATGTACTGTGCCAGTAAGAGATCTGCCAGCTCCCAGGCAAGCGAAGTTGTGTTTCTGTTGAAATTCTTTCTCATGCATGTCTTCCATTCCGGTCACATGATTGTGCTGAGAACAGCTGGCACCACACATCTCCATCAATGGCGAGGTTATAGCTTTGCTTGGTCTTGTGCTTTGAGAACAAAAATTGAGGAAGGGGAAGAGCAGTATGGAATGGAGACACCAGGCTTAATGCCCCTGTGTGATTTCCAAAGCATATTTTTAAGGCCTTGAGGACCATGTTGTCATCTGTGTTAGGAACACTTAGCTGTTTATGCAAATAGAAAGCTTCATGCTCACTGAACACTCCTCGCCAATGTTTGTCCTGAGATCTTCCCCTCCCACCTCTAAAAGGCTCTTGCGGTCAGTTTCTGTCAACTTATGGGCCATTTATCAGTGCCTCCCTTTATTCCATTTCTGTTCCTATCTTTACCTTAGACTTAAGAATTTCTCTTCCATTCTCAACCTGCTAAGGTACCTTCTTCACATCACTCATGAAGTGCCTGAAACCCCTCCCCTCCACAAAGCTCTCTGGAACACTCAGAAAAAGATCATGATGTCACCTTTCCCGGTCCAAACACAAAACTCCAGACTTTCATCCACAGCATCACTAAAATCCCCAACAGTTAATCATATATCTGTTATTAGCTTAGGGCTTGATATGTCTTCATAGCAGTAATATATAACATCAGAAGCATTTCCCCAATCTTACCATTTCCGTATATTTCATAATACAGTACCATGTGAAAAAAGGATACTTAATATATTTATCTTGATTTCAGAGGCCAAATAGTACCTTTAATTGCCCTGGAGTGAAAACCACTACATTATATGGTGGAAAAGGAAGAAATGGGCAGTAGCATTCACCAAGTTTCCATAAATGAACCCTTACTCCTACCCCCTAACCTCTGGCTGTGCCCCTAACTGTTGGATGTCCACTTAGATTAGTTACAGAACTTCTGTGGGAAGAGTTTTCAGTTCCTCTTTTTGAATGTTTTTATTGATCCCGCTACACCCAACTCCAACTTGACCTTTGATATTATGAACTAAAATAGTCCTTGATACTGCTCTAAAACACCCCTATTTTCCACTTCTGTCTACCTTGCTTTGCATTAGAATCAGTCTCAATGATACTAGTGGTGCCTGGAAGACAATTTTTTTGTTGTAAAAGTAGAATTCCTAGCTTTTTCTTGGTGGGATCACCAGGATCTCTGAAAAAGGATGTGGAAGGTGTTACAATGGACAGTCAGGAGTGGGCGTTGTTTCTTAGGTAGTCATTTCTTTGAGTAGAGAATCAAGACACACTCCATGTTATGGGGAAGCATTTTGTGCATCAGAAGAGTTTCTATAAGTTTCTACATTTAGGTATTTAGGTATACTAACAAGAGTGCTTTATGCTTCTTGGAATCAAGATATACCATCTTATCATGATGTCAAACGTCCTCTATTTCATTTCACTGGCCAGTTACAACATCCATATAATTTGGAATTGATGAAACTATTGCTTTTGTAAATGTCTTTGTTTAATGTAGTCACTACTCACAGCAAATGTGTTACAGATGTTATAAAAATGTTGTAGATGGGAGAAATAAGTGACATGTGGCATCTGAGAAAGTAGGAAAGACAATGGAAAAGGAGGGGCAACATAGCAGAGAAAGAAATGGGCAGGCACATAGTTATAAAAAATGGAATGCAGGAAGTAGAAAAATGGTTAAGGAAGTTGAGAATGCAGGAAGCAGGATGGAGAAATAAAAATGCTGTCTGTCATAATGTTGATGAGCACTAAAATCCTGCCATGTGCTGGTTAGACTAACTTTCCACTGGGCTTGCAAATAAGCACACTATTTTCCCAGCACATGAAATGTTATTAATAGACAAGGGCAAGGCCAGTCATATAGAGAAGATGAGACAGAAGTAAAGAATCTAAAGTGTTTTTCTAACTCGTTTCTTTATCTTCTGATTCTTATAAAACTTTTTAGAAAGAGTACACTAAAAGCAAGTTTTTGAAACAGGAGAATTTAAAAGAATAAGCACGTCTGTCTCATAGGCTTGTTTTTCCACAAAGATTTTCAAAAGAAATCTATATCTGAAATGTATATCTCAATGTCTTTTAGTTTTTGTTTGACAAATAAGGTAAAGGGAAGAGTTTATTTATATGATTAATTAAGTCTTGAACTAGATAGGATTCAAACCTATTGGAAAAGTCAAATGTCTCCATGAAAATGTAATCAGCCATCTCCTACATCAGGTGTCCAGGTAAGAAAGAAAGATTTTTTTTCATAAAGACCTTTTAAGAGTAAATGTATAAGTAAAAGGCTGATCACTAGACTACACGGTATATGAATTTTTGGAAGGTTTCACAGACATACATCATGATTTGATTTGTGGCTTGGATTGCAAATTCTCTTTCTGGGCATCTTTTGCTTGACAGACGCCCAGCACAGCTCAGGTTCCTGGAGAGTCTGGCAGTCTTCTTCCACCAGAGTGTCAGTCTCTAAGGGTTCAGTGCTTGGATGTCAGAGTAAGTGTAGATGATACACGGAAGATCTGGGGGAGCATATTACTAAGTTGATAGAACATTTCTTCAGAAATACTCTGTTAAGAGGTAAAAAGAAAAGTTCACATCTGTTAAATCTTTTTTTTTTTTTTTAAGTTTTAAGTAACTTAAAATATGGAACTAGTCCTGGATATGGAGAGCGGTATATGAAAATTCTCTTTCATGACTGAGTTAACCACATGGTTATGGGCAAGGGGTGTTTTTCTGGCTCTATCTTCTGAGAATCTATGTTGTTTCTGTCAAATAATAAGTTTGATTGCCAGAAAAACCCCTCGATAGTTCTAGTGTAATCAGTAACCAAAGTACTACTAACTTTGCTAAGCTCAATAGAGAATAGAGTCATTTTCTGCTAATGCCCTTTTACATGAACTCTTCAAGATCTATATAACATAAATGTGGGAAAAAAAACAAAAGTTGAGTCAAATATGGTTTTGGCATTAAATAAAAGATCCCTTGAATGGTAGATGCTGACATCTTTGACAATAAACTAAATGACTCTATGGCATCCAAACACTTCTCTTAATATATAGAAAGGTGTTAGCATTTTATTATATTATGTTGAGTTTAGGGCAGTGTGCCTAGCTATATCTAGGAGCAATATTATAGCAAGGATTAAACTGGGGTGGGATCTAGTCACATAACACACCTGTGGTACCAGAAACTGCACTGTCCTGGAAATACCTCCATCCCATGAAGCCATTTCCATCATGAAGCCTAAAACAGAACAACACTTTGCTGAATTATGAATTCTTGTCTTTAAACCTATAAGTCCCTTATGGAAATAAACTGAATTATCATTGTGGGGCTCTGTGTGTGGCCTTTTCAGGTAGCCACTTGTGTGTAGGCGAGGCAAGGCCCAAAGAACAGATATATTTCTACAATCCTTATCTCTCCAGGCCGGAGAGGTTTAACATAATTTTGTCAACATATTCTTACTTACATTTCTTAAGCCCTATTTAGCCTCCACACAATGAAGCTAAGGCAAGTTACTAAAGGTTAGTTGAAGATGCAATTCTATTTTTTTTTTTAAGAAAATAAACAGGCAAATAGAGAGTAAGCAAGCTATAATCAGAGGAAAATATAAATAATATCCAAATATTCCTGTATTTCAAAAGGGCCAGAGATTTGTTTATTTTATGACTAGAAAAAGATAACTAAAAAGTATTTGCTTTTGAAACCACTTTTAACTGAGATACGAGATGACAGAAGTAATGTTCATATTCTTTCTCCTAGGTTGCTTTAGTTTCAATATTTGGTAGTAAGAAATATGGGTCATGTTGTTAAATATAAGGTTATGCTCACCTTTGACACACTTGAACACAAGTTCTGCTCTCCTTAAGCACCATGGTATAGTCATTTCCTAAAAACAGAACCCAAACATATCATGTTTTTAACAGAACTCTGTAAGAAAAAAAAATCATAATTCAATTTATCTATAATGTTGACCATCTACTTTGTGAACAGAATCAGGCAACTATTTGCTAACTGCAGCTGGATTTCTTCTGGTCTTTAGATATAAGTCCTTATGGCTGTTAGGCTGCATTTGTGGAATACAAACCAATTTAATTATCCTAGTAAGTGTAATTAAAAAAATTAAACATACCCTTAAAACTTTCTAGATAATTATTTCCAAAGACAGATGTAAGTGACATAAGGACTGCAACTACTCTCAATTTTAGCATGAATAAATCCATCAAATTGTATTAATATTTGAACAATGCATTAAAATGCTTTTATTGTAGAACATGTTATTATGAAAGTAACAGAAGTAAACATCCCATTCCAGCCATCTACCAAACCAAATGCATTCATTCTTCTACAAACCAAATAACCTCCTACCCCACAGTTCCATTTTAATAAATGACATGAAAAGACATTTTAATGAAAGAAACTATGACTTCATTTTGAAATGTTTCCTGACCAGATATGGGCTTTTCTCCCTACCATTTAAGGAACTAAATGAATTAGAAGTCTTAGAAAGAAGCACCTGTAGAATCTGACCTTCCAAATACCCCACGTACCTTTATTGAATTTAATCATAATGCTGTCAAATTGTCATAATCTCAAAAGGATTCCTATTTACTGTCAGTTCAAAAACACTGAATACATTTCAAAAACCCTGAATATGTAAAACTTGAATACATTTTTAATCTTTCTACTCGGTGCAGTAAATGCAGTACAATAAACAAATTATTTAATAACCAAAGAAAAAAAGAGAGGTTTCTCAGACTTCCCTTGTTTTTGATGACCCTGACAGTTTTGATGAGTCCTGGTCAGGTAATTTGTAGGATGTTTTCTACTGGAATTTGTCTGATGTTTTTCTCATGGTCAGACTAGAGCTATTGGTTTTAATGGGAAGACTACAGAGGTCAGGTGCCATTTTCATACCATCATTTCAAGAGTACACTGTCAACATGATGTATGACAGTAGATATTGCTCTGGATCACCTGTCTGAGGGAGTGATTCTCAGATTTCTCCACTGTAAAGTTACTCCCCTCTCCCACTCCCCAGTCTTTCCAAAACATACTCTTTGGAAAGAAGTCACTCACTGGGAGCAGCACACGCATAAAAGGTAGAGATTTTCACTCCCCTCCCAGAAGAATGAGTATCTACATAAATTATTTGAAGTTCTTCTGCATTGTTTCTTCTCCTTTATTTATTTATTCATCATCAGGATGGACTCATGGATATTTACTTTATTAATTGGTTAGAATTCAATGATTATTAATTATCAACTCTTTTCTCAGTCTTCTATTTTAATTGACATTACTGGCAATAATTCACATTAGTGACCATTCCTTTTTTTTTTTTTTCCATAAAACTCTTCTCACCCCTCAACACAGCTTTTCCTCTATGGGAGAAGGTCAGGAACAAGACAAGGATATCCACTCTCACGACTTTTATTCAACATAGTACTAGAGGTCCTAGCCACAGCAATCACACAAGAGAAAGGAGTAAATGCATTCAAATTGGTAAGGAAGAAGTAAAGCTTTCACTATTTGCAGATGACATAATACTATATATAGAAAATGCAAAAGACTCCACCAAAAAACCACTAGAATAAATTAATTCAGTAATGTTGCAGGATACAAAATCAATCTACAGAAATCTGTTGCATTTTCATATGCTAATAATGAAGCAGCTGAAGGAAAAATTAAGACAAAAATTCTGGGGCACTTGGGTGGCTCAGTCAGTTAAGCGTCCAACTTTGGCTCAGGTCATGATCTCAGAGTTTGTGGGTTTGAGCCCCATGTCTGAGCTGTCAGCTCAGAGCCTGGAGGCTACTCTGGATTCTGCGTCTCCTTCTCTCTCTCTGTCCCTCCTCTGCTTGTGTTCTCTCTCTCTCAAAAACAAATAAAAGAACATTAAAAAAAAAAAAAAAGGAAACAATCTCATTTACAATTGTACCAGAAGCCTTCAGCTAACTCATCCTCAATGGGGAAAAACTGAGAGCTTCCCCCCTGAGATCAGGAACATGACAGGGATGTCCACTCTCATACTGTTGTTTAACATAGTGCTGGAAGTCCTAGCATCAGCCATCAGACAACAAAAGGAAATAAAAGGCATCAGAATTGGCAAAGAGGAAGTCAAACTTTCACTTTTTGCAGATGACATGATACTCTACATAGAAAACCTGAGAGACTCCACCAGAAGCCTACTAGAACTGATCCATGAATTCAGCCAAGTTGCAGGGTACAAAATCAACGCACAGANGATGGAATACTACATGGCAATGAGAAACAATGAAATCTGGCCATGTGTAGCAACACGGATGGACCTGGAGGGTGTTATAATTAGTGAAATAAGTCAGGCAGAGCAGGAGTATCATATCATATGTTTGCATGTATAGGAGGATTAGGAGGAACTTAACGGAGGACCATGGGGGAGAAGAAGGGGGGAAATGGTGGGGGAAAGGGAGAGAGGCAAACCATGAGAGACTCTTGAATGCTGCGAACAAACTGAGGACTGATGGGTATGGGGGGGGAGGGGGGAGATGAGCATGGAGGAGGGCATTTGTGGGGATGAGCACTGGGTGTTATATGGAAACCAACTTGACAATAAACTATTTGTAAAAAACAAACAAACAAACAAAAACCATAAGATACTTAGGAATAAACCTACCCAAAGAGGTAAAAGACCTGTGCTCTAAAACTAGAAAACACTGATGAAAGAAATTGAAGAAGAAGAAATGGAAATATATTCCATGCTCATGAATCAGAAGAACAAATGTTAAAATGTCTATACTACCCAAAGCAATCTACACCTTTAATGAAATCCCTTTAAAATGCCACCAGTATTTTTCACAGAGCTAGAACAATCCTAAAATTTATATGTGTAAATATTTATATATATATATATAAAATGAAACATTCCTCAGCCATAAGAAAGAATAAAATCTTGCCATTTGCAATGACACAGATGGAGCTAGAGAATATTGTGTTAAATGAAGTCAGTCAGAGAAAGATAAATACTATATGATTTCACTCATATGTAGAATTTAAGAAACAAAACAAATAATCATAAGGGGAGAAAAGAGGCAAACCAAGAAACAGATATTTTTAAATAAATTTTTAAAGTTTTCTTTATTTATTTTGAGAAAGAGACAGCATGAGTGAGGGAGGGGGAGAGACAGAGAGGGAGAGAGAGAATCCCAAGCAGGCTCCACACTGTCAGTGCAGAGCCTGAGGCGGGCCTCAAACTCATAAAATCATGACATCATGAAATTGAGAGTCAGATGCTCAACTGACTGAGCCACCCAGGCACTCTTCTTTTTTTTTTTTTCCCCAGTATATTTATTTATTTTGAGAGAGAGAGACTGGGGGAGAGAAGGGGAGGTAGAGGAGTAGAAGAAAGAGAGAGTGAGTCCCAAGCAGGCTTTGCACTATTAGCTCGGAGTCCAATGTGACACTGGAACTCATGAACCGTGAGATCATGGTCTGAGGCAAAACCAACAGTCAGATGCTCAACTGAATGAGCCATCCAGTAGCCCCAAGAAACAGATTCTTAACTATAGAGAACATAGATAGATGTTACCAGATGTTATAGATGGTTACCAGAAGGTAGGTGGGGGGATGGGTTAAATGGGTGATGGATATTAAGGAGAACAGTTATGATGAACACTGGGTATTGTATGTAAGTGTTGAATCACTACATTGTACACTTGAAACTAATATAATACTATATGTTAACTATGTTGGAATTAAAATTTAAGAAGATGGCAACTGTGGTTATAATTGCAGACAATTTCTTTAAAAAGAAAAGGCCATACTTAGACTATTCAACCTGAATCTTCTGATTAGGGTAAGGTTGAAATGCAGAGGTGATTAAGATTTAGTTGGTAGATGTCTTGAAAGGTAGATATCAGAATTATTTTCTGAGTTTATGTACCCATGGGAGAAAATGAAAAGCTATTCTTTACTCTCAAGTATGCACCTCTAAGGTATCCGACCTACTCCTATTAATCAGTTTCTCAGCCATTATCTGAAGGTGAGGAACAGTCTGGCTTTCTTATTTTTCACATTCAAAAACAATGGGCTATGTACATCCACTTTGGGAAACTATCTGGTTGTATATATCAAAGCTAAACATATGCATGCCATGACATCTAACAATTCCACTCCTAAGTATATATCTAACAGAAATATATGTACTAGAATGTTCATAGCAACATTAATCATAATAATTAAAACCTAGAAACGACTCTAAATGTCCATAAATAGTAGAATGGCTAAATAACTGTCTAGTCACACAGTGGAATAATATATAACAATGTGAATGAACAATCTATAACCACAGACAATAATATGGGTAAATTTCACAAAGAAAATTACTGAGTGAAAGAAGCCACATACAAGAGTATGTACTATATGATTCCACTTATATAAACTACAGAAACAAGCCTAAATAATCTATGTTTTTCAAAATGAAAAAAAAAATGGCTACCCTCAGGGAAAGAGTGTGGCTTATGCGACTGGAAGGCGGCATGAAGGTGGCTTTTTGGGTGGTGGTAATATTCTGTTTTATGATCTGGATATTGGTTACATGGGTGTTTAGTTTGCGAAAATATGCGTTATATGCTAATGTATACTTTTCTATATGTGTAATATATTCTAATACAAATTTAAAACAACATCTTCATCAACCACAATACCTGAAACCTAAGTCCTAAATTATTCAGCCAGTTAACAGTAAAAAAAATAGAAGGAAATCAGGAACTCTGGATTCTTGGCTTACAGATTAATTCTACATCTATTAGGTTAGATTGGTTCCAGTACCTTCAGGTCACAAAGATCTATAGAGATAAACTGGTAAAATCAGGATGTCTTTCTACTCACTGATAGATTGTTTGTTCCCTCCCTTTAAAAAAAACAAAAACAAAAACAAAAAAAAAACCCACTGTAGTTAATTGCTACAGCTCTACCACAGAACATGGGCTGTTTCAGACATCATCGTCATTACTGTACACACACTAAAATGTGGTAACTGAGTGTCTAGAAACTGTTTGTTAGAGGAAGTAAACAACACTTGAAAATGCTTTGGGACCCTTGCATGAAACCCAAAACAAAGATTAAGTCTATATCCTGTGCAGTGTTGTCTGAGTTTGTAGAATAAACCTCCTGACCCGAATGGATGTTTAAATACAACAAATGGGAGGATCGTGGCTCAATATACTTTTGTGAATTAAAATGGACACTTTGGAAACAAACTTAATGTCCTGCAGCTGGCTGTCCCGATTTAAAACATGTAACTTTTGTAACATTGTGGGAGAGGGAATGCTAGTAGTATCAGATGTCTGGAAGTAAATCCAAACTTAGTGACTTTAGGAAATACTGTTTTTGAGGTTGTTTCCCACCTACATATAACCATTTTTATAAACTGGTTAACCAGGACTCCAGCTGCAGGAATGTTTGGATGTTTCCTTGCAGCTGGAATTCATCACAAACTTTGTGTTATTCTCCAAAGACTTTTATAGATGGACTAGTTAGTGACGATAACTTAACAGTGGCTAAAAATTCCTGATGGAACTAAAGGTTTATAAAGCTACAATTGAAAAAATCCCAAAGAAGCCACGTTTGTCAATCTCTCCTGATACCATATTAGGTATGACTGAGGCTACAGAAGTGAGTGGAATGAGAAAATTAGGCAGTCTGATGCAGATCCCATAGGATGGAGCCAGAATTCTCTTAATTGAAACAAGGTGATAAAAATAAAAATGGGTTGTAAGTGGCAAATCATTTAAAATCACCTCATCTTGCCTGGAATTGATTGTGTGTGTGTGTTTACATAGGGTATTGCATTTAAAATGAGGTCTTTGCTAATGAGTCTAAGTGTTTTGCTCTAATGGTAGCATTTATACATATCTTTTATCGTGGGAAATACCTTTGAATAATCAATGGCCAAACTTCCTTCCTAACATTCATGATTTGCATTAGGTCATTTTTCTTTAAAAAAAAAAAAAAAAAAAAGAAGCCATCTCAAAACCAGCAGGCACCAAGCTGACAACATGGGCCTTTCATCTCCAGGCTGGCCACTGGCTCTCCCAGGAGGACTTGCCTGCGTCCATTGTGCTGAAGCTGCTTTGTTTCTCCAGACTACTGAAAGTTGAACTTTTAGTCTTTGTGTTCTCTCTTCAGCTTATCCCCTCTAACCAGTTTGTATGTGGATGAGAAGCAAAACAGGAAAGAAAGCAGTCATGGAAAGATTTTTTTTCTTCAAAATATACAATAATACACTGTACATAATAACATGAATGAATGGTTATGCCACATTTTAATTGTAGAAGCTAATACTTGAACTGTCCAAAGAGCATCCTCGAGAGATTAAACTTATTTATTTTGAGAAAAAGAGAGAGAGTGGGAGGAGCACAGAGAGAGGGAAAGAGAGAGAATCCCAAGCAGGCTTTGTACTGTCAATGCAGAGACCGATGTGGGGCTCGAACTCACAAACCAAGTGTGACATCATGACCTGAGCCCATATCAAGAGTTAGACATTTAACCAACTGAGCTAGTCAGGTGCCTCCCCCCCACCTCCAGGAATGCAAACTAATTTTAATATTAATTGTGTAAGCCAAATATAAATACAGAGAGAAATCTAATGCCACTTAAGAAAATGGAGGAAGAGGGAGAGAAGAGGGAGGAGTAAGGGCACATGCCTTATTTGAAGCTAAAGATGACTATTTTCTCATTTATGTACTGTAGGATAATCCTAGAATTCTCTGAACATAAATAGTTAAGGATTATTTTTTCGCTTGTATATCATCTGTCACTCAATGCTAGTAACCAGAGAGGAAATACAAAGGTCCATTACTTTTTTTAAAAAAGTGCTTTTAAAATATAAAGTGGATTTAATTATTATTACATAATATTAAGGGTTAACATATTTATAAAATTACAGTATCTGTGTATCTGCTTACCTCGGACATATCATGCACCAGCAAGAGAGGTATGCTTATTGTTGTGATGTCATGGGTGCAGCAAACCTTGAGTATATTTCGGAGTCCCATAATGGCAGGATCTCGAGCAGTGATGTTTCCCGACTTCACATTGTCATCCACACAAAGGTGGAAAGCAACATGTATTTCAGAGAGATTAGAATGCCGTGTAATGTAAAATTCTCCTGTGAACACCAAATGCAATCATGATTTTCAAATGTATAAATTGCTTTCAGCAATAGGCTTTATAAATAACTATAATTAGGGAAGCCCATGAGCTGAACTAGTAGAGGTATATCAGAAACCTATGTTGAGCTCAGGAAACAAATATGGTCACTGCTCCTTAATTCTTGGAAAGAAGGTGATGAAAAAAGAAAAAGACAATAGCAAATTTTGCATTAGGTTCATAAGTTGGTATGAAGTGATCACCAAGAAGTAAGTAAATCAAATGAGTACTCACCTCTACTTTGATGTAAATGCTCAAAATGTCCTACTCAACTCAAAGTGAGTATGTAAAAACAGGTTGCTGGATTACCTGTCTTGTCCATACCCTAAAGCAGCAATTCTCCATCTCAGTTTATGGATCTAATCTCCCTCTAGGTAGTTAGTGGCTCAGGACAGAAACATAGAAATTGCCTTAATTACTTTCTTTATCTCAATATCTATTCCCTAATCTACAACATACTTCGTCATCAACTACTTTCAGTAATATCTCCAACAATTATCTCAAATCTGAGATACTCAATTTATTGCTATTACCCTAGCTCATGCTACCATCATCTCTCACCTAGGATTTTGTTGTAGCTTCTAATTAATCTCTCTGCTCTCAGTCTTGCCTACCTACAAACCATTTCCACATTTGTGGCCAAAACAATTTCAATATAAATCACATTATACCACTCACCTACTTAAAATCATCCAACAGGCTCACACTTCATTCAGAAAAGGAGACAAGCCCCTCACTGAGGTTTACACAGCCTGTATGATCCGGACACTGTCCATCTGTCTGACATCCTCGTCTCACCCTCTCCTCCTGCCCAGCCACACAGGCTTTTGTAAAGTTCTTCAAAACGTAGAACTTGTTCCCAAATCAGGGCTACCTCATTGAAGTTTCCCCCCAAGACTCTTATATGGCTGACTTCTTTTCACCAGTGATGCCTCAGATCAAAGGTCACCTCCTCAGAGAGATCTTCTTTGACTATCCTGTCTGGTAGGACACTTCTCACATATTCCCCTTTACCTTGTTCTGTTTTATTTTCTTCTTGGCACTGAAATTCTTTATTTGTTTGAGATTAATTTAAAGAGACCATTGTTTACGCTCAACGACTATAGGGAATTTTTCTATCTTGTTTAATGTTCTATCTCCAGCATATACAACAGCTTCTGGCACATAGGAGGTACCTAATAAATATTTGTTGAATGACTGGATGAACAAATGATTACAGACTGAATGCTGGAGCAGCATTTATCAAACCTCAAAATCCATGCTTCTGATATCACTATGTTTTCTATGGAGCCACACTAGCTATCCCCCTGTACATTCTGCAGTTTCTGTCAAAATAAATATATACAATATATAAGCATATGGAGAATATGTTTTTACAAATACACATGCCTTGGAAATTCTGATGTGAAATTCTGGTATAAAAATTGTAGGAAAGCTTTGCTCTTTTAGTACTACGCTTCCATCACCAACCCATGCCGTCACAAATTCTGCTTCCACCTGCTTCAATGTCATTACCTTAGGATTTTACTTATCATGTGTATGCTTAAAAGTACCTGATATACTTTAGCACAGTGTTTACTCATTTGTAGTTACCAGTGTTGGTAAGTGATACCTCTGGATGCCAGTGACAGATCCCATGCAAAGGTCTTTTATTTCCCCCTTTGGACTTAACTACCCCCCCAAAAAAGGGGGGGGAGGGGGTAGAAAGGAAAATTGTGTGGTGCAAAGTATAGTTGTAATTTCCTTGGAAGGCAACACAAGAGGCAGAGTGCTTATCCGAAACCTGGTAGACTGTATGAGACGATATCCTTCTGGGCCCAGTGAAGTGCATTCCTCTTCAACTCCTACTGATAATTTAGATGAGGGAAGTAGCAGTATTAAATATGGGCTATGGTCCAGCAGTGAGGCAGATGACTTAGTGAACAAGTCAGGTGCTCCTAATCCCCAAATTGGCACTGCTTTCTTTGACCTTACATGACTTGTCTCTTGGCCTCATTTTACCCAGTAGTGAAATGGGGGTCATGGAGCTGGCAGTGGTGATCAAAATAAGATGATACACAAGAAAAAGGATTAGGTTGGGTGTTAAGAAGATCTGATTTCTAGCACTTATTGGCTGAGTTGATCTTAGGCAAATAAATTCAATTTATAGATCCTCTGTCTGTACTTGGTGTAAGAAATGCAAAAAAAAAAAACTTTGCTTACAAAGTTGTTGTGGGAATTAGAGGATATACACTGTAAATACTCAGGCAATGATCAAACAAATCTACTGGTGAAAATACATAAATAAAAATGTTTTCCTTTGCAACTCAAAAACTTAAAAGCATGTGAATTGGATCTTCATCTCCTGTAAACTTTCTGGCTGTGCAGGCATCCCCTAACTAAATGGAAATTCATATGCTGTCAGTATGTCTAACTGAATAGTTTGACACTCCTTTCTAATGCGGAATATGACATAGCCTCCTGATTTGGTGGTAATAATGCAATACTAACTTACAGGCTTTTCCCAAAAAGGATCAAGGAAGGAAATAAATATAGCAAGAAAGGAGTAAGTTGAAAAAAACCCCACACATCAGGACCTCCGGAATAGATAATAAGATTGGCACATTTTAAGAAAGCCACAAAATATGGATGATTTAAATTATGGATCTGTGAAGAGAAATACAATAAATCCTGTCTCAATGAAGGTATTTTTAGACAGAGAGGAGGACAGTTTCCTGTTCCACAAAGTGGAGGAAACAGCGTGTGGTGATGCAATCCTGCCTCTAACATTACCCACGAAGGTAGGATATCTGAAGGTGGGAGGAAATTCGGAAGCTGATGACCACAAGCTGACTGACTGAGACCGACAAGATGAATACCAGAAAGGGGTGTGCTATTTGCTTACATTAAATGGAATGTGACCTACATGCAGAAAAACTGGGGCAGAAAATGTGAGGAAACAACTTATTGAAGAAAACATAAACTTGGAAAGATTAAAAGCTTTTATACGATTTCATGCTCGTAAGATATGCCTTCCTTGTTATATCCTGTCATACAAGCATTACCAAGGATTATCAGAACAAATTCAATCTGGGAGAGGATCAAGAGCCTGAATTTCCAGTTGATAAACAATTTATCCAAAAATAATAAAGAAAATCAAAGAAATGGGACACAGGAAAATTTATGGGGAAGTGGAAGTAAGAAGGGTTCTAAATTATATGACCCATGTGTTGTCGACAAGTTCAACTGTTTACATCTCTAGTATTGTTTGTATTTCAGAGGAAAAATGACTTCTTGGTTCATTTAAGAAACAATGTGTAACAGAAGAAATTTAAAATAGCAAATATGACTAAACTTTTGCAATTGTTTGAACAATTTTTCTTCTTTGGATCTAGAAAGTACTAGTATGAGAATAAAGATTTAAATTGCAGAACATCTGTGAAAGCATACTATGTAGATACAATGTTGTTTCAAAGTAATACGTTGACAAACTTTTTACAAGAACTTATATTTCAAATCACAAAAAAAGTCAAATGATTTTCATGCATGTAATTCTTAGAAAATTGCAATTTCAAATAAAATACCACTTACCAGGTAAAATATTTAAATAGTTTCTGTCAGCATTTTTAGCCTTATCATCACTTCCTCCATTTCGGTTTCCAGAATCTATTCATAAGATAATGCAATGTGAAAGAACATAACAACATATGAGAACACATTACTTCTACTGCTCCCCAGTCAATCACAATAACAGCAAAAATATACTAAAGATAGGTAGGTGCCAGGTATTCTGACATGTTTTACATGCATAGTCTCATTTAACTCTTACAAAAACCCTAAAACCACAACCTTACAAGGTAGGCACTATTACTGTCTTCATTGTATATGTGAAGGAATAGGGCTTACATAAGTAACTTAACCAAAGATTCACAGTTAAGTGGTAGAACCTGGCCTTGAACTCACATACTCAGAGTCCAAACCCTATGGTCCTAACCACATTAGACTTGCCAGCACCCTACTTTCCATCTGGGAGGCTCAGGGCACTAAATTAACTACACATAAAACAACTTTGTTAGATAGTTGTAGTGTGGCCATCTTTATTTTTAGATTCTGAGTCACTGGTGTTGATATAACTTGTCCAGGACTCCAAGCAAATGGCTAGTAGTACCAGGAATCACTTGATATACAGCCCATTCTGCAATCTGTTACTTCTTACCCATACCATGTACAATTTATTGCAAACAGATATGTGAGATGTTGTTTTAAATGGAATATTTTTTTTAGGTATTCAATAGTTAATCTTTCTAGAAGGCATGACATTATTTAGAAGGATAAATATTGGTAAAATAAGATATATTGCAATTGACCATACATTATTATACTTGGACATAAATTATTTTACACACGTACATCTATTTTTAATAGGCTTCTTTTAAATTCAGATGTATCAGGGTGACTGGGTGGCTCAGTCAGTTAAGTGTCCAACTTCAGCTCAGGTCATGATTCTTGCAGTTTGTGGATCGAGCCGCGCGTTGGGCTCTGCGCTGACAGCTCAGAGCCTAGAGGCTGCTTTAGATTCTGTGTCTCTGTCTCTCTCTCTGTCCCTCCCCTGCTCAGTTCTGTCTCTGTCTCTCTCTCTCAAAAATAAATAAATATTAAAAAAGAATTTTTTAAAATCCAGATGTATCTTCTATCACAACTCAAAAATGCAAAATGAATATTAGCATTCAAAGCAGCTATCTTTAAAAAGGTGTCTGTATATTTCAATTAAATACAAAACTATTTTGAATGGCTGCCAGCATCAGAAAATCACTTGAAACCAGTCAGAAGCTCAAAAGGGTAAATTGAAAATAGCAAGGGAAATTATGCTTTCAAAAATGTTCTGAATGAAAGTAACTTCATATTTTTACCTAGTCACTACTTTGAATAATTGATTTATGTAACTGTATCTTGCAAATGCATCTATTTTATAAACAGAGGTAGAGAGAGGCAGAGAGAGGAGGTTCTGTGTTGTCAAACTCCAAATTTAATGCAACAGTCTGTTTCTCATACAGAGCCATGCAATTAGTAGGCCTTGAATGAATGTCTGATTATAGCACAGAAAACAAAAGAAATGATAAATAAGGACTCGAATAATTTTGTTCACATGTGGTATGAAGAGACAATTCCTACTAAGTGAATAAGAGAGAACAATTCATAGTCTATTCTCCTCTCTATGTGTTCATTAACACCTTGCAATACAAAGAAAATGACTATTTTTCACTTCAAAAAATGTATATAAAATGTGCACAGAAAACTAAATTGCTTTTGGCTTGTTTTAATGGATTATAGAAATATAAAGACTCTAATATAAACAAAACTATGGAGTACCTTAGAATAAACAGGTACTTGAGTACCAGGATGTAAACGTGTAAAACAAATACGTGGGCATGCACAGAAAAGGAAAAAACAGAGAAAGTGTTTTCACAGAACTCTTCTATGACAACATGTGGGTTCCTTTAAGAAAGTTGTCTTTTATAAACCTACTTGTTTCACTGACTCACTTAAACCACAAAATAGTTGCTTGAACAAGGGCAAAATAATACCATGATTTATACACATTGCCTTAACCGTATGTGGTTTGAAAACTTCCTGTCATTTGCTGCACACTTGGTATCTCTCATAAATATACTTAGAATCCTCCTCCTTCACCCACACCTGTCATGATCTCAATCTTCATGCTTTTAGTCACTACTAAGAATAATATTAAAATGTGTCTGATCACATCATTGCTAGTTTGAATGAGATGGAGTATGAAGATGGTAGAAAAATACGAGGACCTACTGGAACTTTCTGGAAGGTCCTTTGTTAGGATGCATTTCTGTAGGATTGCCTAACACTTGGTCTGGCTCTGTCACGTGAAACACACAGTGCCACAACAAAGCCACAGTTACCTAGAGTGGGAATAGAAGCTGGTGGTGCTGCTATGGAGGGAACCTGCTAACACTATCAATATTATAAATGTATGTCCCCTTTAACACAGTAATTTCACTTTAGGAGTCTATTCCCCGAGATATGCTCACACATGCACAATACATGTGTCATGTGATTCATGCATTATAATTTATAATAGCAAAAACACTGGGACAGATTAAATGTCTATCATGGAAATGATTAGTAACTGGATACTTTGCAACGGGCTACTACTATGCAGCAGTGAAAAGGTATAAAGATTCTCTTTAAGCACTGATATGATATGATGGTCAAGATATTCAGTAAAAAAAAAGCGAAGTATGGAAAAGTGTGCAGGGAAGGATGCCATTTATGTAAAAGGGAAAAAAATACACACATACGTGCACTATTGTATACATAGATGTATGTCTGGAAGATACAAGGCAGCACTGGCCGCCTCTGGGGTGGGAAATGAGTAGATGATGGACAATTACAAAGATTTTCACCGTATGCTCTTTTTATAGTTTGAGTTGTGCATCCTGAGACTGTTTTACCAATTTAAGAAATGATTAAAAAATAAAACATTTTTTTTTAAAAGGTCTATTGAATAAATATGGAAACTATAGTGAATGCTTATCAAAGTAAGTCTAGAAAGCTACACTCTAGCATCAGGAGAAAGGGAGAAATTCTACAATGTATATGGGAAGAGGAACAAAGACAGCAAGCAAAGATAAAACAGTACACCTTTGCTTACTACAAAACATAAAACATATGAACAAAAAGTACTATACTGGTTTCTTTTAAACACTGCAGCTGCAAAACAAACCAACAAAAAAGACATTCAAGTACATAAGCAGATTTAAAAATTTGACCAGTCATACTTTAAAAACTTGCCGTTTCAAAAAAGAGTTTTTATAAAAAAAATACACGGGCAATTATAAAAAAAATAAATTAAAATGAGTATGCATTCCAGTCGTATAAGAATGTGNATGGAGGAGGGCACTTGTGGGGATGAGCACTGAGTGTTATGTGGAAACTAATTTGACAATAAACTATTTGTTAAAAAAAAAAAAGAATGTGTATTGTTATTTTATGCCTATTACATAATATGAAATGTCTGAAAAATAAAAAAATAGAGCTTACACATATTTTTATGAATATTACCCTTATATTTAGTTCTTAACTAAATGAACTTATGATGCCAAATTAACTTATAAAGAAACCACTTTTAAAACTTCTAGTTTTCAATTAAAAAACAGAATCACTCTGTAATTTAAGATTTTTTTTACCCCATCTTTCCTGAAGTTTATGAATAGAGATCTTATACAGAAAGATGCCATGAACATTTTCTATAGCTTTAAAAATAATTTCCCAAAGAGTTAGAAAGGATGTTCTGTTTTTAAATTTTTAATGTTTTATTTATTTCTGAGAGAGAGAGAGAGAGAGACAGAATTGAGCAGGGGAGGGTCAGAGAGAGAGGGAGTCACAGACTGAAACAGGCTCCAGGCTCTGAGCTGGCAGTCAGCACAGAGCCCAACGCGGGGCTCGAACCCACAAACTGTGAGATCATGACCTGAGCCGAAGTCAGACGTCCAACCAACTGAGCCACCCAGGCACCCCAGAAAGGATGTTTATATTGTGGATAAATATTAAAAAAGCAGGACATAGTTCTGGACATAGTCATTTTTTTAAAAGAACAATCAAAAACAATTCTTATAATTGACATCCTGCTAGCTAAGAGGAATCAAAGACAAAATGCATAAAAAGTATATATTTTGTGCTACTATTAATTCTATGACTTCAAAACATAGTAATTAATGTCCATTTTAGAGATAGAGAACTTGGATCAAAAGATCACTGGGGTGCCTATGTGGCTCAGTCAGTTGAGTCCGACTTCCAATCAGGTCATGATTTCAGGTTTGTGAGTTTGAGTCCTATGCTAGGCTCTGTGCTGACAGTGCACAGCCTGCTTGGTTTTCCCTTCTCTCTCTGCCCCTTCTCTCCTCCATGTGTTCTCTCTTTCAAAAAATAAACTTAAAAAAAAAAGATCACCAACTTTACACTGAGTGCTTATTTCAAGTATAATTATGAGGGAGAAGAAGGGGGAAAATAGTTGGAGAGAGGGAGGGAGGCAAACCATGAGAGACTCTTGAATGCTGAGAACAAACTGAAGGCTGATGGGGGTGGGGGGGAAGAGAAAGGAGGTGATGGGAATGAGGGAGGGCACTTGTGGGGATTAGCACTGGGTGTTATATAGAAGCCAAGTTGATAATAAACTATTTAAGTAAAAATAAAATAAAAATAAAAACAAAAAGTTTTTGCTAAGGCTATTAAACAAAATCATGCAAAAAAGAACATTTAGAACATAATTCAAGCTTCTAATGATCCTATATTTGTTCTTAATTTCTTTCCTCCACTTTTCCACCAAAACAACTTTCTATATTTTAATAATGGCCAATATGCTATTAGAGTGCTTAGGGACAGAATATACTGAAAGTGAAATTTTGAAAAATTTTAGTTTACTGACCATGTGATTCTTTCAACTTACTCCTTCGTTGGGTTCTAGCATAAAGTACCACCTGCTGGACAACTTCCAGTTGCTCTTCAATTCGGGGAAAATGGAAGTCAGTACATTCTTGGCAAACTGTGGCAAAATCTAAGGGACCCAAAACATTTACAAACTTCTAAAGGTGGGCTATCAAATATTTAGTATTAACTTATAGACAATGAGAGCTAGCAGAAATAAAATATAAAATTCACAAGAATGATTTCTTATACTTTTCCTTTCAATAATTATGTTTTAGGTTAGGGTACAGCAATTTTGGTTGAATCAGAAACTTAATCCCTCAATCGCTCAAAAGAGTAAACAACTAATAAACAAGGAAATTTTTACATAATTTCAAACGTTCTTTAAGTAATAGATACTTCAATCATAATCAAGTCCCCAAAAGTGCTAAAAAATACAAGAAAGTTCTCATATGTATCGTGGGAAGTAAACTCTATTCAAACTTCTTTAAAAAGTTATATGGTTGAATATACTTTATATATTTAAAATTTTTTAGATAATCATAAAAAGTGAGTTGTACAGAAGGAACACTGATTTTTACCTAGCACATTTCAGAAATAGGCTATCTTAAAAAAAAACAAAGAAGAGAAGACAAAGGGATGAACCAAAATTCACTGAGCCAGGATCTGCTTCTACCCTGAATACTATGTATATATTGATTATTCTTTTTGTTATGCCTTGAAGCAAGAACCCTATAAAAGCATTACTTATGAGATAACAGAATTTTAAGAACATGTAAATATCCTGAAGCACTTTACCCATGCTGAAGTATGAAAGAAATCTAAAATAGCCACGGCTGTGGATGTGTGTTGCTTGGCTACTAGAATCCTAGGGTTAACTACAATTTTTGTTTTTCCATAATCCCTTTCTTTGTAAGAATGATATTCAAAGGAGAAACTTAATGAAATAAAAATGCAATGTTAACTTACCTCTCTTAATACCACTATATGAATTGATTCGATTGTCTACGAGTAAAACCAGGCCACAGAGAGAGGTGGAATAAAGTGACAGTGCAGTCTGGAGTCGATGGAGTTTCACGCCGCTTCGGTGATTTCTTTTGTGCTTACAGAAGTCCAGCATATCTGCTCTCAGCAATCTCAAATTATGCATGGTCTTCAACTGGGCTCCTAGGGGGTGGGCAACAGTCCCAGAAAGAAACTTAGACAGCTGCAAAAATCCAGTATAACAGGATGCAAATCTCTATGGCAGGAATTCAGATAAGTCTGTGCTACAAATAATTAGAAATAGGCCTTAAAATTTCCCATCTTAATAACTATTTAAATTTCACCTTTGTTTTTTTAAATATTTTTTCAAGTTTATTTATTTATTTTGGGAAGGAGGGGCAGAGAGAGGGAGAGAGAGAATCCAAGCAGGCTCTGTGCTGTCAGCGTGGAGCCTGATGTGGAGCTTGATCTCATGAACTGTGAGACTGTGACCTGAGCCAAAATCAAGAGTCGGACACTTAACCGACTGAGCCACCCAGGCGCTCCTCAGATTTCTATTTATAAAAGGTAATATATTAGCTAAAACAGAAAGTATATAGCCAACAAACTTTAGGAGTAGGACATCATTTGTAATTAAAAATAACATGAGTACAGTCTTCTCATATGCTGGGGAGTTTTCTCTTATAGCATAAGAAAAAGCTTTACAAGTTACAATAAATTACACCTGCAAAAGATGAGTCCACTTACCTAAGTGAATGGTAAAACTTTCTTCCAATTTTCTCTGCTCCTCATAAATCCTTCCATTTGCTTCTACGGATTCTCTGAACTGACTTGGTTGAACTTTAATTTCCTCACTGCAATTAACAAAATTAGAGTGCTTTTTTTGTCTCTTTGTCAAGAACTTTTCTTGAAGGAAAGAAAGCTTTGTAATGAAATGAGGCAAAGGGAAAGCTGAAAGTACAACTTAACCTATTCCTAAACTTATCCTTAACCCATGGTAACAAGTAAGAATCATGAACACCAACAGGTTTTAAAATTCCTACCTGTTCTTTCATTTCCTTACAGCAAGTAATGCATATTATTCTTTCCAGTCATTACAATATCAGCTCATGTATTGCCATTGACTATTCCTCGGTGGTCTAAGAAAATGATTAAATGAAGTGATTAACTTACTACTTTAAAATGGCATATTTACAAAATATATATAATATATCCTACATCAGGGTTGGCTCTAGGCAAAACTAAAAAAAGGTGAAGTGACAGAAAAAAAAATTAAAAATTAAAAAGTCAAATAAAAGGAATAATAAAAAAATAGAAAGTTCGTTTTGATGTATTCACATTCTCTATTTTTTTAAAACCATTTCCTGCTTTTTCCCCCTGCCAACATTTTCCTCCCATTGAAGAACTTCTCTCTTTGCTCTACTCCCTTCTTGTGTTTGCTGGAAAGGTTTCCATGGAGGCACTCAATAACTGCACAACTGTAAATTCAAATTTCATGGTATGTGGAAGATGATATAAGTCTATAATAGTCATCCTGGACTACATTTTTAGGGTTGTTCCAAACAGTCTCATTAGTCTCACTGATTGACTTCATTAGTATATATGGCAAATTTAAACCTAAAAAACTGATATTGACAAAACATCTTCACCTTAGGATGTAAAAAGCCAAAAGAGACGTTTCACCCACTCTAACAAGAAACAGCTGGATAATCTATAAAATCATAACTTGTAATATGGATACCAATCAATTCTAAAGTGCAACACACCCCTCCAAAGACAGACAGAAGACACAGTTTTCATTTTTGGCACAACGTGTTGAAAATGAGTTGCTGCAATGTAAGGAGATAAGAAGAAATGGCTAAAATTTTAATGAATTCTTAAAGGCCACGTGTGAGCTAGCATGTAAATTATGAGCCTCAGGCACAAGGGGAGCTTTCATGTACTTGCAAACTTCTCTTTCATCAGCCTCCACCAAGTGTTTCCGAGAAAACACTGGAGGCCGTGGAGGAGATAAGAGAGCCTCCTTGGTGGCACAGGGAGAAATGCTGAGAAATGCCCCACACCCAAGCCCTAGATACACACAGCCTGCCCAAGACTGAAGCTGGACAAAGACAATGGAGACCTACTTCCCACCCCCAATATGAGCCTAGCAGCACATCACGAACAACAATAGTCTACTCGTGAGGGGTAAGAGCAACAGCATAGGAAGAGACCTCATGCTGTGGCACAGGCCTGCAAAGACTGTTGAAAGCTGAGGATGGAGCAGAATGGCAGGGGAAAACCCTCTAGAACCCAAAGCTCCACTACAAATACAAAGTGGCAGCAGCTTACTATTGTAGAATGAAGCCTGTGGTATCATTGAAGGAAAAAAACCAAACTCAGCTCAACTGCTGACTAGATTGGAAGGACCTTCACATTAATGGCCTGTTCGTTTCGGGACATAAATATTATCTACCTTAGTCTCTTCTTTACTAATACACATAATACCCAGCATTTATCTTTTAAAAGAGAGAGAGACACACACAAAAAGCCAGCAAAAGAAATAAATAATCCATTGTCAAGAGATAAAACAATCAACAAACAGACTGAGAGACGACCCTCGTACTGAGCCTAAAAGAAAAAGACTTTTGGGGCACCTGGGCTCAGTTGGTGAAGCATCCCACTCTTGATTTCGGCTCAGGTCATGATCTTACAGTTCGTGAGATCAAGCCCTGCACTGGACTCTACACTGACAGCATGGAGCCTGCTTAGGACGCTCTACCTCCCTCTCTGCTCCTCCCCTGGGCTTGCTCGTGTGTTCCCTGTCGCTCTCTCAAAATATAGAAATTAATTTAAAAAAGGAAAAAAAAAGACTTTTGCATAACAATGATCAATACACTGTAATATCTACTGGAAAACAACACACAAGGATGCAGAAAGAATTTAAGCAGAGAGAGAAAGGAAATTAAAGTGTTAGAAATAAAAACATGATATCAGATTGATGATCACAGATATTAACTCCTTTGGCAGGCTCATCAGCAGACCAGCAACTCATTTTATGCCATCGTTACCCAGATGCCAAAACCAAATGAAGATATTATAAGAAAAACAAAACTATATGCCATTATATATATAAACATATTTATTCATTATTTTATAGTAGACATATTCAGTTATATTTATATTTTCATACGTAGTGTGTCTGAAATAATACATTACGACTTGGGGCCGCCTGGGTGGGTCAGTTGCTTAAGCGTCTGACTCCGTCTCAGGTCAGGATTTCACAGTTTGTGAGTTTGAGCCCCATGTCGGGCTCTGTGCTGACAGTGCAGGGCCTGGAGTCTGTTTCAGATTCTGTGGCTCCCTCTCTCTCTGCCCCTCCCCTGCTTGTGCTCTGTCTCTCTATCAAAAATAAATAAACATTAAAAAATTTAAAAATACATTATGACTTACACATATACATTTTAACTATAAAATTTCTAAAATACAACTGATGAATGAAAACTACTCATAAATAAAGCAACATGAATAAGTCACAAAAGCATTATAAGTAAAAGAAGCAAGACCCAAAACTGCTATGTAACAGTTTGATTTTATGTATGAGACATTCTGAAAAGAATCAAAACTGCAGGGACAGAAATCAGAGCAGGTTGACAAGAGCAGGGAAAGAGAAAGGAATGAGCTATAAAGTTATGAAATTGAAATGCTTATCTTGGTTGCAGTGATGATTTCATGACCAGTTAAGTTTGTCAAAACTCATCAAAATGTAAATTCAAAAGACAAAAATTTTAATTTATATAATTTGCCCTTCAATAGACCTTTTTTTTTCTAAAGAGAGAGAGAGAAAGTATGCGCAGGGAAGGGGCAGAGAGAGAGAGAGAGAGAGAGAGAGAGAGAATCTTAAGCAGGCTCCATGCCCAGTGTGGAGCCCAATGTGGGGCTTGATCTCACAACTATGAAATCATGACCTGAGCCTACATTAAGAGTCAGATGCTTAACTGACTGGGCACCCCAATAGAGATGACTTTTTTTAAAAAGCAAAAAGTGGCTAAAAAAAATACCACTTTAATCAATTTCTTATAGAAAATCTATATGGAGTTGTGTTGAAAACAGGTTTCTGCTGCCCAAGGAAACCCCTACTGGAAAGAAAAGCAAAACTATCCAAGTCACATTAAAAACATTTTTTCTTAGGAATATTTAGCTTTTAAAAGCACCAGCAGCTAGAAGTCAATAGGTGCAATATAGAACTGATTCTATAAATTAAATTTCTGAAACCATAGCCGCAAAATGAGACATAATGTTTATAACAAGGGACTTTCTCAGGTTCCTGAAATCAGGGATCTCCACATTTCTGACCATGACATACAGCATATATTTTACATTTTGGCTTAATACATACATTTATTTATAGGAAGCTTCATGCAGGATGTGCTCTCATATCTTCCACCTATTCTACTCTATTCTCTTCCATTCCATTTTATTGTTATTTTTAAAAGTATGATTAGAAAGTAAAGAATCTAGAATGATCCTAACAGATTGAAACCAGCAGTTTGAGAAACACCATTGTACATTACAGTAAACAGATGTTCCCAACCCATCTTTCCACCCACCTCTCCCATTGTATTGTGCTCATTATTATTTTTATTCAAAATGAGGACTATAGTCAAATATGTAAAATATGTTAGTGCCAAGGATGCTATCCCACTTCTAATCATAAAAATTGTTTAAGTATTTCTAAGGTGTTGTCTTAGGGAAAATAAGGCAGATAAAATATTATAGTATGTGGATAAGAGGTGATACAGTATCAGGTAAAGAATTTAATGACAATCTATCCACCTTCCTGTTTGTCCACCCATCCTATCAATATTTATTGAGTACATCTTATGTGCCAGTGGTAAGAGCTAGACACTTGGCAGGGATTGGGGAACACAACAAAAGAAAAAACAGATATGGGTTTTGTCTTCAAAGCAAGAATAGTAGGGGAAACTGACATTACACAAATAAAATGCTACTTCTAAATGTTTATAGCAAATACCAGGCAAATGCTGGGAATAAGTATATTTCCAGTTGAATATAAGATTTGAAAGGAACAAATTCTCAAACACACAAGTACACAGCCAGGAAATAACATAGGCACTGTCAGAGCTCTAGGGCAATATATGAAATACAATGTACTTAGGCCATCAGGTACCATACAGCTTACAAATTACAGAAGTCCTCTATACTATTTTTGTACCTTGCACATGCTTATATTATTCCACGTATCATTCTATACAGTACTGCTTTATTTACAGGTCAGTCTCTCTAGAATATAAGCTCCACATGGGTAGGCATCTTCTTTGTTTTTCTGCTTAGAAAGTGCTTGGCATTTAAGAGTCAGTTAAGCGTCTGACTTCGGCTCAGGTCATGATCTCATGGTTCGTGGGTTTGAGCCCTGTGTCGGGCTATGTGCTGACAGCTCAGAGCCTGGAGCCCGTTTCAGATTCTGTAATTCCCTCTCTCTCTGACCCTCCCCTGCTCACGCTGCCTCTCTCTCTCTCAGAAATAAAAAATTTTAAAAAAACATTAAAAAAAAAAAAGATGCATCCAACCAACGCTTACTGCACTGAACAGAAACCAGTTTAAAAAAACCAAGAGAGATAGGGCGCCTGGGTGGCTCTTGATTCTGGTTCAGGTCATGATCTCTGAGCTGCTGGTGCAGAGCCTGCTTGGGATACTCTCTCTCTTCTACTCTCTCTGCCCCTCCCCTGCTTGCACACACATGCACGTGCATGCTCTCTCTCTCAAGATAAAGAAATAAAACGTTAAAAAAAAAAACCCAACAGACAGTAGTTGGGGTATTTAGATATACATGCCTAAGAGACTTATAGCCAAATTTTAGGGGGGCAATCATTATTTTGGGCCAACCAATTAACCTCCCCATCCCCAAACAATCCACATAAATCTAAATTACACCAAAGGTGTTAGAAGCATAAAATTATCTTGAACTGTCATTGGTAACTTAAAAATATCTACAATTAAAGTAGGACCTGGGTGGTTCAATTGGTTGAACATCTGCCTTTGGCTCAGGTCCTGATCTCATGGTTTGTGGGTTTGAGTCCCATGTTGGCCCTGTGCTGACAGCTTGGAGCCTGCTTTGGATTCTGTGTCTCCCTCTCTCTGCCCCTCCCCTGCTCATGCTCTGTCTGTCTCTCCCTCAAAAATAGTAAACATTAAAAAAATTTTTTTAAATGTCTACAATTAAAATGTTTAATTTTACAATAAATATAAACTCTTACTTACAATGAACTTTCATCTAATAAGAACCATACACGATTAATACCTGAGGGAGCTGTTGTTGGGGTTTTTTAGATCTTGATGAAGTTTTATCACCCATTCCTGATATTCTTGCTTTTGGATGGCAGTTGATTGTTTTAATTCATTTGACCACTTATTTTCTAAGTCCTAAAAAGAGAGTACACCAAGTGTTTAATTTTTTTTTTTTACAAAAATAAATAAGCAAAATAAAATGCAACCGTGTGTCTAAAAATCATTGTACTTCACTTACTTGCTGGGATTCAAAATGCTGAGCAGCCAGTGAATTTACATCTTGATCTGTCAGTGATTTCCCCAATTCCTGCATCACTTTTTCCATTTCAATACCTTGTCTAAAACATAAATAAGAAGATATAGTCATGAAATCTTTAAGGCTACTCCAGATTCATTGAACAATCCCTACAAAGCAAAAATACAATTTTTATTTTGGGGTGCCTGGATGGCTCAGTCAGTTAAGTGCTGGAGCTCAGCTCAGGTTATGATCTTGTGGGTTGTGAGTTGGAGCCCTGCATCAGGCTCTGTGCTGACAGCTCAGAGCCTAGAGCCTGCTTCAGATTCTGTGTGTGTGTCTCTCTCTGACCCTCTCCTGCTCACGCTGTCTCTCTCTCTCTCTCAAAAATAAATAAAACATTAAAAAATATTTAAACTGAGGAGTGATGGGTGTAGGGGGGAGATGGGCATGGAGGAGGGCACTTGTGGGGATGAGCACTAGGTGTTATATGGAAACCAACTTGACAATAAACTATTTGTAAAAAAAAAATTTTTTTTTAAAAGTTTGTTCTAAAATATATTGCAAACAAATGTGGAAAGAATAAAGATGTTAACTTAAAGGATTTTACTATAATTCTAATTAATTTAACTGCTCTTAAAAGAGAATTTATACTTATTTATAATAACTGATTAAGACACTTATATGTATATGATAAATAAAACTCATTTATATGTTATATATTTATACATTTTTATATATACCTTCTAGTATTAATTATGCAATACTATTTAGTCCCTGCTTAATTCAAATGCAGGTGACCCCATTAACTTTTTTTAGTTACTGGGGGCCATGTGCTTGTGAGTAAGATTTTCTTTAAAACATAAATAATTGCTAAACATTTATAAATACAAACTTGGAGATAAATAGATTAATATTTTACATTACCCATGTTCCCTCTAGTGGATAAAAAGTATCATTGCTATTTTTAAGTTTTAAAGATTCAGTATCTTTAAATATCAATAAATGAATATCTTTAAATATTTTTATTTTATTTATTTTATTTTAAATCTGGTTTGCTAACAACTGCAAATTAACAGTGAGAAAAAAAGACTAATAAATAATTCAACAAATTTCCTGAACATTTATTTCATCCTAAATGTGTCAGAAATGCAAGTAAATGATATAGTTAACGATACAATATACATTTTTTATGATTAACATCAAAGGGAATTTCATTATATTTATAGTTATAGCTAACTAGATACGGGCTCAGTACGTCAGGTGTGACAATTCTAACAACCTGAACATTATCTTGAAGACATTTAGAAATAAATGATTATAACAGTCTTGATATTATGGTGAGAAACTGTCTTTTAAAGACGTAAAGTGGCATTAAAATGAAGAAATGTGTCACTTATGCTCATGAACTATCAGATACTAGTGAATTCCAACTTGCCTTAAGTTATACTGTTTACCTTTACACTATTTACCTACCTCAGGAGGAACACAGCTTATTTTTACCTTTCCAGCTAACAGTTTGGATATATGGAGAATAAATTACAAAGCTATTGTCAAAATAAGTATATTGAAATATTGTTTGTGTTTAGAAAGAAAAAAAATAAACTCCATCAAGAAATTTGTCCCAAGGACATTTCAAAAAATAACATTAACCCGAACAAACGGCTACTAAAAAACTATTACACAATAGAAAAAAATATGTATGAAAGAAAAGAAAAAATGTATGAAGTACCAGTAAAGGCAGATAATTAGTAGGTTAATTCAGCTTCCCAAAAGGTGAAGAATCATGTAGAATAGGAATCTTCTTCTGATTTAGAAAAAAAAGAAAAAATATAGAAGGCTGGTGGCCAGATATGGGATTTTCTGTGAGGTATAGTGAGCAGGTAGCAAAATTGGGTCACAATTCAGAATAGCTTTCCAGCTGAATGAAAGTGCTAGTCATAGCTATTGATATGGACAATAGAGACCCAAGCTGGGAATTTTTTAATATACCTCAATAGGCAGAATAAGGATAGTCCCAGAAAACCTGGGAACCAAGAGCAGATTCAGAGTGAGGTTATATTATTTGAAGGCTTGGTAGGAAAAAAAAAAATCAAATAAATGAAGTTCAACAGAAAGTAATCAATTAGTATTAGGTAATTATACTTTCATATATTTATAGAAGTCAAATCTATATTTTGTTCTTAATTCTAAAAATATATTCACAGTTTTACTGGCTACATCATAAAGGACTGGAAAAAAAACCCATCAAATTTTCATCTCCTCTGGGAAACAGCTTCAACTATCTACCTGACGGCAATTACCTATACTGCAGGTAACCCCTCTAGATAGGAATACTGCCTCAAAACAGTTAATTACATACAGAGTAACAGATGTCAAAACATCAAGTTTTTTTCGACAGGGACAGTTCTAATATTTTATTAGATAGGAAAAAAAAGGTTGAGAAGTGTAGAATTGTTATGAAAATGTACAAATCTATGCAATACAGTAAAAATGCTGATCTGGTACACAGAAGAATATTTCTCAGGAAGAATTATTAAATCCAGTTGCTTATGATTTCTGTGTTTTACATTTTCTTAACTATGACAATCATCAAAATAACAGCTTATTCTCATCTTGCTAGTCCCAACATTTTCTAATGCAAAGCAAATGAGAGCCAGGAGCAAACCAGTACATCATTTTAAAGTTACTAATTTGGGACACATTACCAAATCAGTCACAAAAAATACATGTGATTTAGTCCTAATATACTTTCACAATCAAGGGAATTTCACATAAGCAACACTGAAAAATTATTTTAATGCCATGTATACTTAAAGTCTTAAGTAGATATTTTTAAGGTAATAGATTTTATTAGATTCTGCTGAATCAAAATGGATTATCTAGAAGAAGCATGTTTTGATTGTTACATTTTATAGAATTGGTAGGAAGCAATCTGGAAAGTTATGTTAAAATTTTTTTTAACTTTTATTTTTTTTTTGAGAGACACAGTGTAAGGGGGTGGTAGGGTAGAGAGAGAGGGAGACACAGAACCAAAGCAGGCTACAAGCTCTGAGCTGTCAGCACAGAGCCCAACGCGGGGCTCAAACTCAGGAACAGGGAGATCATGACCTGAGCTGAAGTCGGAGGATTAAGTGACTGAGCCACCTAGGCATCCCTGGAAAGTTATATTTTAAAATAAATAATACTAGCAATTTTTTACTTACTCTGAAGAAAAAAAATGAATCACAAAAGCACTGTTTGCATACTATTTGCAATGAATTAAAATAAAATTAAAATTTCTTGGAGTAAACCTAGTGTTATATTTTACCTCATGTAAATAAACTTACAAAAATGAACTGAGAGAGACCATGAACATAGTAATGGCAGGGTTTTAAATAGGTTCTCAACAGGGAGAGAGCATGATACAGTGGTTAAGAGCTTTGGAGTCAGACTCCCTGGTTTCAAATTCAAGTTTGTCCCTAGACAAATAACTTATTTAAGCCTCAATTTCTTCACCTTATATTACCATCAAAGGTGGTAATAATAGTGGGGTTGTGGTGAGAATCAAATGATATAGGGCATCTGTTATGGACTGCATGTTTGTATCCTCCAAATTCATATGTTGAAACCCTAGCCCCCAATGTGATATTTGGAGGTGGGACCTTGACCTAAATAGGTTTAGATGAAGCCATGAGGTTGGAGACTTCATGACAGGATTAGTGTCTAGAGCTCTCTCTCTAGAAGAGATGCACCAGGAGTGCACACATCAAGGCACTGTCTATAAGCAGATGGGTCTGCCAGACACCAAATCTGCCGGCACTTTGATCATGAACTACATAGCCTCCAGAACCTCTGTGTAAGCCACCTAGTCTATGGTATTTTGCTATAGAGGTCTGAATGGATTAAGACATCATCTAAAGCACTTTGCACTGTGCCTAGAACAAAGCCTGCGACACGAGGTGCTTTCAACAAGAGGTAAGCTATTCCTCTTATCAGAAATAAAATATAAAGCTAGCAAAATTTATTCAGGTAAATCACTTGAGAAGTTTTATAAATCTATGAGGATTTCCTAGTTGAAATTACAGATTGAAACACATAAGAAAATCAATTTCTAATATTAGAGAATTTTTCAATATTATAATTGAATGAAAAATTGTTCTGTAGCCATCGTACCTGACAATGTAACATTTAATTATGATAACATAAGAAATCTAAAATACCTCTCTCGTAACTTTTTCAGCTCCACATCTCTTTCACCAATCAGTTCTGAGATACTAACAAAGTAATTATGTTCCAAATTTAGAAGAGTTTCAGAGGCCGGAGAATGGATTAGGTCATGGTATACATCTGCAAAATCTTCATCCCAGCTGGGCTCTTCAGGCCTTGCATGCTCTAATGTGGTCTACAAGATGATACACAGATATTCATGATACAGTAAATCATATGTACATAAGTCATGATATGGTATTTTTATTTAATACACTACAGACAAGTACATATATCAAGATTCCATTTTTGCGCATCAGAAGAAGATACAAAGACCTTCTATTTATATAGGTGTATGTATAGGTTATATATGATTATTTTAGTAAAAAAAAAATATGGGAAGATACAAACTAAGTTGTAATAGGAGTTACCTGGAGGCAGGGATGAGGAGGGGGTGCTAAGGTGGAAGAAGGAATGGGAAGTATCCACAATGGAAAAAAAATTAAGGATGCTGATCTCCTTTCTGTAAAATCACACACATACATACACGAAGGGATGATGCATAAAATACTAACGGTGGCAATTTCGTGAGAGTGGGATTTCTGATAATCTCTATTTATACTATAATGTATTACCATAATCAGAAAAAAGCTTCTCATTATAAAAAATACATTGCTAAAAAAGGTTTTATAGGATATACATTTGGAAAATGAGGTTACATATGTAGTCACCTGTTTAGTGATGCAATGACCCTGAAAACCCAATTCATGCATAGGATTTTATATCAAGACAAACATATGTGATTTCCTTATTTTGACCTTTTCTAGTATTCTAATATTCTTCCTAACATGTAAGCATATTCAGGTGCACCTGGATGGCTCAGTCAGTTAAGCATCCAACTTCAGTTCAGCTCATTATCTCCCGGTTCTTGGGTTTGAGCCCCACGTTGGGCTCTGTGCTAACAGCTCAGAGCCTGAAGCCTGCTTGAGATTCTGTGTTTCCCTCTCTTTCTGCCCCTCCTCTACTTATGTTCTGTCTCTGTCTCTTGAAAATAAATGAATGTTAAAAAAATTTTTTTTTAAATGTAAGCATGCTTTTAAGATTAGGAAAACAAAATAAGGGATCAAGTAAACACTGATAAGCAAGAAAAACAGAAACATGGAGAGACAAAATGGGGATACCCTCAGCACACGCATAGATACATCCAGGGAAATACACACACACATCCAGGGGGGTACAGATGCCTGTCCCAAGGACCTCTAGATATGTCAACACATCAGACAGATAAGAGTACTTTATAGGTGAGAAAACTGGCTGATCAGTCCCTTGTCAAAGATCGTCCAATTTAAAGGCAAAGTTGGAAATAACACAAAGAATTCAATATTTTTTCCTTTATTGATCTTTGTAGACAGATACCTGTAAAAAAAGAACAATCTGAATTCTTCCCTTTTCTTACCAATGAAAATATTAAAAATTAATCAATGACATAACTCCAAGTAATAATTTACCTAAAATGAAACGAGTAGACAAATCTTGAATCCAGTCAATCAATACGTAAACTTTTCTCCCTTGTCTTCTTTCACTTATACTTCAATCAATTGCCAGATCAGGAGGGAAGAGTTTAAGGTGACTAGCTGATTAGGTGACTAGACCATGTATTTCATCTGCTCTAAGGCCTCTGAAAACCTGAAAGCACATTCTGATAACTGCTATAGGAATTATAACCAGGCCACATGACTTAAGCTCCATTCAAAATTCACTTCAAGTTTAGGCTAAAATTTTGTAGAAAGGAGCCAGTGAGAGATCGTAGGGATCAGTTTGCCCATAAATAATACTAGGCATCCAGTTACCCCACTAACCAGATTGGTTAACTACAATAACTGGCAACATCAATTTAAAACTTGGCCTAGAGCAAGCCTTATGAATAGATAGAAACTACGTACAGGAGAAGCACTAAACAGAGTTTTCCCTTAACCTCACTCATGCCATTCCTTCAGGAGAGACCATACCAGAAAGAGAACTGTGATGGCTGAGGGGAATGGGGCATTGAGGAAAGGCCTACAGAGAGAAAAACTAATGTTGAGGCCATTATTTCTCCATTTCCACCTCCCCACAGAAAACTTTGGCCCTGAGTTCACAGACCTCTTCTCATTTCCACCTCCTATCATCAGTCTGGGTCACCTGAACATCCATGTGGATAGCCCAGCTCAGTGCCCTACCTTCTTACTTTCCCTGACCTCCTTGTCTTTACTCAGTCCTTTGCCATTGTCTAGCCAAAATCCTCAATTCCCTTGACTCATGTTCGTTCTCTTGCCCACCTAACAACTCTAATCTTATTCCTCTTCTCTATGTCCAGAGTTGGGCTATCCACATATATAGAATGCTGCAGCAGAACAACTACAAAACTGTAAAGTTTATGGCGGCAGACTGGTGTCAGTCTAACATTTCCCTTCAATGTTGCAATGCTGTCTTTCTCTGGTCATTTCTCTCCACAAACATCCAACTATGTCATCAGTTTCCCACCTCATCTAAACAAGTGGTCTCTCCATATTATTTACCAGAAAAAGCAGAAGCAGTTAGAAAAGCATGTCCTCAACTTCCTGTTACTAAAGTAGTACAGTTTTCAGAATCTATATCCACCCTTTCCTTCCTCCTTTCTGCCATAACAGAAGAAGGATCCCTCTTTCCAGTTAACATTAACTCTCTACTTCAGTTCTGAATTCTGTCCCTTCTAGTCTTCCTGTCTACCACTGTAAAGAAACCTCTGACCCCGTGTTCTCATTTTACAAATGCCTCATCTCTCTTCTCTATGCAACCAAGCTTCTTCTTCTTTTTTTTAAATGTTTTATTTATTTCTAGGAGAGAGAGAGAGAGAGACAGAGAGACAGCATGAGCAGGGGAGGGTCAGAGAGAGAGGGAGTCACAGACTGAAACAGGCTCCAGGCTCTGAGCTGGCAGTCAGCACAGAGCCCGACACGGGGCTCGAACCCATGAACAGCGAGATCATGACCTAAGCAAAAGTCGGACGCTTAACCGACTAAGCCACCCAGGCACCCCTCTATGCAACCAAGCTTCTTGAGTTATCTACACTCAATTTATTTCCACACATTTTTAAAATCACTGAAATCTAGTTTTGGTCCCCACCAATCCATTGAAACTGATCTTGCCACAGATAAGATTACTTGATAAACATAATGGATATTTTTGAGTCTTTTTCTTACTATGTTTTTTTGGGCAGAATCTGACACTACTGACCATTCCCTCCTTCATGACACATCTCTTCTCTCAACTCTCATGAAACCATAATCTTCTGTCTTCCTTCCACTTCCTGGGCCAGTTCCTCCCTTTCCTTTACAGGTTCTTCTTCCTTTGTTCATCCCTCAAATGTTAGTATGTTCATTTACTTGTATATTCACCCTTTTTTTTTGCCATCCATCTACCCTATCTATCCAAACCATAACAAACCCATGTTGTTTTCAGAGACTGGACGAGGTACCAGAGCTATAATAGAGAATAAACTAAGCATTTCTGAGTGGCTATCCATATAAGTAAGAAATAGAGGTAAATCAACACACAATTATAATACAGGGTTTCATCATGATTCTGTGCAGGCATTACTCTTTTCATTCTATATAGTCACCCTGAACAATTTCATTCATTCTATGACTTCAACATTCATCTATGTACAAGTGACTCCAATACCTATATCTCCAATCCAGTCATCTTTCCTGAGTGCCAGGTGTATATAGCTAAATGCTTATGAAATACCTGCACATGGATGTCTTGTAGGCACTTCACATGTAATAGATATAAAACTGAAGCCAACACTTTTACACCAAAACTTGCTTCTCAAGTGAAGGGAGCCACTCTTCCACTATTCCCCCAGTTGTCCGAGCCAGAAATTTGGGCCAAGGGATTTTTTATCTTTTAAGTCTCAGCTTAAATGTTACCTCCTTAGAGAAGAGATCTCTAACCCCATACAAATTAGGTCCTTCCATTCCATTCCTCCCCCTTCCCCTACGATGGCACCCCATTTATTTCCTTTGTAACATCTTTTCAATTATAATTTATGTACTTGTTTATTAACTGTCTTCTTCACTACCATTAGTGAAGGTAATAAGGACCAGATTTGTTCTTTTGATATATCTCCAATGCTTAGCACAGATCCACAAACAGTATTTGCCAAATAAACAAATAAATATATGAATGAAAAGTCATTTGTTATCTTCTATCTCCACTACCATTATTCTAGACTAAGCTTTTATCATTTCTTCCCTAACTACAAGTCTTCTAACTTATTCCAATTTTTCCCCTTGTGGGATAAATTTTTTACACAAATGCACTGAACTGATGTTCCTGAAGTGGAGATATGATCATCTCACTCCTTTGCTAAACTTTTTCAAAGCTGCTCATTACCTTCAGATAAAGACAAAACTCAAGGAAGAGGACTGTTTTCTCCCAGGGCGCCCCTGAGACCACTACTGAGCCCCAGAGTTGGCTCCCTCCCCCACAGGTAGCAGCTCCAGTCCAGAGAAAGTCGCACAACCTGAAAACTCTGATCTTCACTCCTAAGGTTATTTGCAAAGTAGAAACTGGCCCTCTCTGTATTTTTCATTCCTTAGTCTCTGGTCCAGGGAAGTTCTTTTGTCCAAATACAATCTCATGCTTCCACAGCCTGTCTTTCTCTTCCTTTTGTTTCTCTACTGAAGGGGATCCACCCACTCCTCCATGCCTAGCTGCCCATTTTATCTCTCCCAATTCACAAACACACACCTCTGTCCCATCAAGCTCCTTCCACCTGTGGATATTTGTCTGTTACTCTATAGCCTGGATTACTGGTATTCCAAGTGTTCCAACCTCAATACTGCTGTTTGAGGGATGAGGAAAATTCCAACCCTTCTACTTCTCCACCATCTTGACTCACACCCAAATTGCCAAGTAAGAAGTCAAACTTTCACTTTTCACAGATGGCAATGATACACTGCATGGAAAACCCAAAAGACCATCAAAAAAATGCTAGAATTAATACATTAATTCAGCAAAATAGCAGGATATTCAGAAATTGGTTGCATTTCTATACATCAATAATAAAGCAAGAGAAAGAGATATCAAGGAATTGATCCCATTTACAACTGCACCAAGCACATATAAAATACCTAGGAATAAACCTAACCAATGAGGTAAAAGATCTGTACACTGAAAACTATAAAAAGCTTACAAAAGGGGTGCCTGGGTGGCTTAGTTGGTTGGGTCTCTGACTTCAGCTCAGGTCATGATCTCGCAGTCTGTGAGTTCAAGCCCCGCATCAAGCTGTGTGCTGACAGCTCAGAGCCTGGAGCCTGCTTTGGATTCTGTGTCTCCTTCTCTCTTTGCCTCTACCCCGCTCAAGCTCTGTCTCACTCTGTCTCAAAAATAAATAAACATTAAAAAAAAATAAAAGCTTATGAAAGAAATTGAATAAGACACAAAGAAATGGAAAAACATTCCATGCTCATAGATTGATTGGAAGAACAAATATTGTTAAAATGTCTATACTACCCAAAGGAATCTACACATTCAAGGCAATCCCAATCAAAAGACCAGCATTCTTCACAAAACTAAAACAAACAATCCTAAAATCTGTATGGATCCACAAAAGACCCCAAATAGCCAAAGCAATGTCGAAAAAGAAAACCAAAGCTGGAGGCATCACAATCCCAGACTTAAAGCTATATTACAAAGATGTAATCATCAAGACAGTCTGGTATTGGCACAAAGGCAGACACACAGACCAATGAAATAGAGAACCCGGCAATGTACCCACAAATGTATGGCCAACTAATCTTTGACAAAGCAGGAAAGAGTATCCACTGGAAAAATGACAGTCTCTTTAGCAAACAATGCTAGGAGAACTGGACAGCAACATACAGAAGAAATGAAACTGGACGACTTTCTAACACCCTAAAGAAATTCAAAATGGATGAAAGACCCAAATGTGAAAGAGGAAACAAAATCCTAGAAGAGAAAAACAGGCAACAACCTTTTTGACCTCAGCTGCAGCAACTTCTTACTTGACACATCTCCAAAGGCAAGGGAAATAAAAGCAAAAATTAACTGTTGGGACCTCATCAAGATAAAAAGCTTCTGTACAGTGAAGGAAAAAAATCAACAAAACCAACAGGCAACCAATGGAATGTGAGAAAATATTTGCAAATGACATACCAAATAAAGGCTTAGTATCAAAAAATCTATAAAGAACTTACCAAACTCAACACCCAAATAACAAATAACTCAGTGAAGAAATGGGCAGAAGACATGAACAGACACTTTTCCAAAGAAGACATCCAGATGGCTAACAGACACATGAAAAGATGCTCAACATCACTCATCATGAGGAAAATACAAATCAAAACCACATTGAGATACCACCTCACACTGGTCAGAGTGGCTAAAATTAACAACTCAAGACAACAGATGTTGGCGAGGATATGGAGAAATGGGGAACCCTCTTGCACTGTTTGTGGGAAAGAGAACTGGTGCAGCCACTGTGGAAAACAGTATGGAGGTTCCTCAAAAAATTAAAAATAGAATTACCCTACAACCTAGCAATGGCACTACTAAGAATTTATCCAAAGGATACAGGAGTGCTGATTCATAGGGGCACATGTACCCCAATGCTTATAGAGCACTATCAACAATAGCCAAATTACAGAAAAAGCCCAAATGTCCATCAACTGATGAATGGATAAAGAAGATGGGGTATAATACAATGGAATACTACTTGGCAATGAAAAAGAATGAAATCTTGCCATTTGCAACAGTGTGGATGGAACTGGAGGGTATTATGCTAAGTGAAATAAGTCAGAAAAAGATATCATATGTTTTCACTCATATGTGGAATTTGAGAAACCTAACAGAAGACCACAGAAGAAATGAAGGAAAAACAAGTTACAAACAGAGAGGGAGGCAAACCATAAGAGACTTTTAAATACAGAGAGCAAAGAACAAACTGAGGGTTGATGGGGGTGGGGAGTTGGAGGATGGGGAAAATGGGTGATCGGCATTGAGGAGGGCACTTGTTGGGATAAGCACTGGATGTTGTATATAAGTGATGAATCATGGAATCTAGTCCTGAAGCCAAGACTACACTGTATACACGGTATATTAGCTAACCTGACAATAAGTTATTAAAAAACAAAACAAAACAAAACTCAAAACTCAAGATTGTTTGTAAGACTCTTTCCCAGCTATTCTGAACTCTTTCAGTGTTCCTTTTAAAAACAATTTTTTTAACGTTTATTTTTGAGAGAAAGAGCACCAGCAGGGGAGGGTCAGAGAGAGAGGGAGACACAGTATTCGAAGCAGGCTCCAGGCTCTGACCTGTCAGCATAGAGCCCATGTGAGGCTTGATCTCTTGAACCACAAGATCATGACCTGAGTTGACGTCAGATGCTTACCTGATGGAGCCACCCAGGTGCCCCCACCTCCAATTTTTTTAATGTTTATTTATTTTTGAGAGAGAGAAAGACAGAGGCAGAGAGAGAGAGAGAGAGAGAGAGAGAACGAGTTGGGTAGGGGCAGAGAGGAGACAGAATCTGAAGCAGACTCCAGGCTCTGAGCTGAATGTGAAGCAGGCTCCAGGCTCTGAGCTGTAAGCACAGAGCCTGACACGGGGTTTGGACCCATGAACCACAAGATCACGACCTGAGCTGAAGTTGGGCGCTCAAGTGACTGAGCCACCCAGGTGCCCCTCTTTCAGTGTTTCTAATGTGCTATGGGCTCTTTCACCTCCAGGACTTTATATATGTTTTACCCTCTACCTAGGACATTCTTTCTCCACTCTCCCACTATATACCTTTACCCACATATTTCTAACTATTCTTTCAGGTATCAACTCAGTTTTTTTTTTCCTTTGGGAAGCTTTCCTGAAGTTCTGTAGACTAAAATAGGTATAGCTGCTTTGTGCTTTCCTCGCACTCTGCCCCCTACCATAGCATTTAGTATGTTCCACTCCATTTAATTTTAAATATCTATCTGCCAGCTGTCAGTCGGTAAACTCTATGAAGGTAAGAACTGTGTCTATCTGTCTATTTTGTTTTTGCTTACCCCAAGTGCCTAACACAGTATCTAATATCTAATAGATGCTCAGTACACATTTGATGAATGGATGAATACAAAGAGACTTGAGAAGAGAATACTGAAATGGAAGATAGAGCACCACCAAAAATAAATAGCCAACTGTAAAATTTTGCCAACAGTTGGCTCTGTTTGGCCTTCCTGATCTATCCAGGCTTACTTCTCATTATTTAAAAAATTAATGCAATAGCAAAAGATACTGCAGTGATTAGGAAAAACAATGTAATAAGGTGTTTAGAGGCTACAAGCAGAAAAAGATGACTGGCAACAAATCCTGACAGTAGATAAGAAAAGGAAACACAGAAGAAAATGGAATTACTATACAAAGAAGGCCTTAACACATTTGAGTAGACCATCAGAACCCTCTCTACCGGGCAGGTATATGTGAAAGCACAGCTGTGTTACCAGAGGCAATGGTCCCCACCGTGAAAATTCCTTATATCTCAGAAGCTTATTCAGTACACACAGCCCTCTCTTGACGCAGAGCCTCACAGTATCCCCTACAAGCATGTTCACTTATATTTATAGTGACGAGTCGGGGTCATCAAGAAGTTAGAGCTGAATTTTACATACTGTGTTTAAGAAAGCAAGGAAATGTGTACTATGTTTTTTATTAAAAATTTTTTAAGTTTATTTTTTTAGTAATCTCTACAACCAATACGGGATTGAAACTCATGACCCTGAGATCTAAAGTCACATGTTCTACTGACTGAGCCCACCAGGCACTGCTGTCCTACATTTTTTTAACGATCTTTGTCAAAATGTGGTTAAGCTAAAAGTTTCATGATATAAGTATCTCCACAACTTAAATATCTAGTAAATTCATTTACAGTAAATGGAGTTCATTCCTTCATAGACCAAAGTAACTGGTATTACAGTAAACATTCTGCTATTTCACCTCTTTATTGATGGTCCAGTTATTCTTCTCAGGTTACTGAAACAATGTTTACCCATATACGGCAGAGATGTATTAGCCCCCTTCTGTCGCACCCTCTACTCCGTTCTGCTTTCACTATCAGAGTCACGCTGTGATCCTTCTGATCTCCACAATGCCATGGCTTCTAACCTCTGCAGGCCCTTTGGCAATCTGCACATAGTTCCCTTTTCTTTTTCAGTTCCTTCTTTTTCGTTGCTGATCCCCACATTTCTTTAGCTTGTACTGAGCTGTCTGGCTTGTCATTTCCATAGCTAGTGATAGCCCAAGTAGTTTCTTTGTTCTTTCTTTCCTTAATTGCTTAAAAACAGGGGTGCCTGTGTGGCTCAGTTGGTTAAGCATTAGACTTCAGCTCAGGTCATATCTCATGTTTGTGGGTTTGAGCCCTGCATTGGACTCTGTGCTGACAGCTCAGAGCCTGGAGCCTGCTTCAGATTCTGTGTCTCTCTCTCTCACTCTGCTCCTCCCTTGCTCACACACTCTTGCTCTCTCTCTCTCTCAAAAATAAACAAACATTAAAAAAATAAAAATAAATAAAAGCAAACAAGCAACTATACTTCTAGAATCCTGGCACTGCTAGAAAGCTGAACTCTACATAACAAGAGGTGCTGTGTACCTACCAAATTTGCATACGGGGAGAACAGAGTACTTGCTCAATTGAGGCTTGCTGATTTTAATTCACTATAAATCTGTTCTCCTGTGATCAAATGAGTCAGTAGAAAGTGTTCTTATTTTGTTATATTAATATTATTGTTGTTATGATCATTAATCTGGAAGAAAGTCAAATTCCTATTTTTAGAATGCCTAATGTGCAGAATAAGGATAAACCATAAATTAATGAATATGGTAATTATGTTTTTATAATAATATAAACTTCAGGGCACCTGGGTGGCTCATTCGGTTAAGTGTCCGACTCTCAGTTTCAGTTCATGTCATGATCTCACAGTTCATGGCACTGAGCCCTACCTCAGTCTCCATGCTGATAGCACAGAGCCTGCTTGGGATTCTCCCTCTCCCTACCTGCCTCTCTCCCAATCATGCTCTCTCTTTCTCAAAATAAATAAAAATAAATTTTAAAAAATAGTAAGATAAACTGAAACACATAGCACATATTGACGTAACATTTGGGAAGTTTTCTCGTTGGATATACAAAATCAGGGACAGAAGACGTTCTGCTTCCAGATTCTGTATCAAAACAATAGCAATCCTAGTGGAGGGACTGACTGCTTTCTTCAAGAACTCTTGGACACTCATTCTTCCCCTAACTTCTATACATGCTCCCATGTATAATTTATCCTAATTCTAATACCGACTGTGCAGTGTTATAGGCTAGAGATTTCTTTGTCTCTTCCTACTAGACTGTAAGCTCCTTGAAGGCAAAGACTTATCCTCAGCTGTGTATCCAACACATTTTAGACATACAAAAAATACTGCTTAATTAAGTTTAGTGGAATTATTCTATTTTTTAATTTTATTTCTTTTTTTCTTTGAAGATTGTTTTAATGTTTTGTTTTTGAGAGAGAGAGCACACAAATGAAGGGAAAAGCGGAGAGAGAGGGAGACACAGAACCTGAAGCAGGCTCCTGGCTCCAAGCTGTCAGCACATAGCCTGATGCAGGGGTTGAATCCATGAACTGTGAGATCATCATCTGAGCCAAAGTCAGACACTTAACTCACTGAGCCACCCAGGAGCCCCAGAATTACCCTTTTAATACATCTTACAGCTTTATCCATTTTCACAAGCAGAAAGATTAGGTTTCTTTAAATAATTATTACCGGCATATCTTTTTTAATACAATAATTATATTCTTAACATTTAAAATAATACATGTAAATAGTGTCATTTTTTTAAAAATTTTTTAATGTTTTATTTATTTCTAGGAGAGAGAGAGACAGCGTGAGCAGGGGAGGGTCAGAGAGAGAGGGAGTCACAGACTCTGAAACAGGCTCCAGGCTCTGAGCTGGCAGTCAGCACAGAGCCCGACGCAGGGCTGGAACCCACGAACCGCGAGATCATGACCCAAGCGAAAGTTGGACGCCTAACCGACTAAGCCACCCAGCGCCCCGTAAATAGTGTCATCTTTTAAATAAACTATGACACCTTAATGGGAATGAAGCAAACTGCTTTGAATAACAAAACATGACCCCATAAAATTGATTTTCAAATTCTCATAGACCACACTGCTTAAACTGGGATGTAATTCACTCATTGTAGCTTACAATTATTGAATTTATCTGTTTACTTAGTTCTGTTTCTGGCTCTCTAACTAAAATGGAAATTTCATTTTGTGTCTGTCTTGCTCACTGTTTTATGTCCGATAGCTGGCCCAGCACCTGGCATAGGGTAGATTCTCAACAAACTGTATGTCATCAACTCTAAGGTGCATGTGTTTTCACATTACCACTCTCAGAAATCAGAATGCATCTTGCACTGATGGTATTGTGGTATCCTATCATAGTGTAATTTATGGTGGTATTCTTTCCCAGTAGTAAATAAAATAATAGTGTTGTTATGACCCATGGCATCTTAAGACTTAATGAAATAGGAAGTATTATTTACATGGAAAAATGATGATATCAAGAGTACAGTGAGGATAAATGAGAGGACAAAAGTAAATCAAAACTTAAAATGAGCTACCACTGTTAGCTTAAGGTTGCCAGATAAAATACAGGTCACTATGTTAAATTAGAATTTCAGATAAACAAAGAATAAATTTTACTATTAGTACGTTCCATATAATAAGTGGGATATAATTATACAAAAAAGTATTCATTTTTTGAGATTCTGTTTCAACTGGGTGCCCTGTATTTTTAATCACTAACTCTGCCAACCCGTATGGGTTAGAAATACAGAAGTAGCTCTTCTTTTACAAAGGCATTACATGAACTATTGTGTTGTAAATGCTCACCTGGTACAGGAAGGAGGCACAGGAGCATCGATGTATATTGTACATTTTGGAATAGTCTTGTATGTAGAGAGAAAAGGATTCTACGGTTGCTTTGGCATTACTTTAGCAGTTTAATAATCTTCACCAAAGTCCAGATTATCCCTGAAATTTACAATCTGATCTATTTTCTTACCTCGGCATAAGCTTTGGCCCATGTACTGGCCAGCTGATGTAAATCAACTTCACCTGACTTCACAGCTTCCAGGGACGCTTCAGCATCTCTATCATAATCTCTGAGGGATTCTTCTTCTATAAACTGGCTCAGAGCTTCTTTTAAGTCTGTAACACGGACAAGAAATACCACCAAAAGCAAAATCCAGACATGAAAAGGGAACATTTTACCTGACTAGGCGTTCCAACATGAAATTTTATTTTATCAAGCTTATATTTGAAACTGAGCAGGTAAATTCATGTAAAGAAAAACCTACAGGTTTTGAGGGTCTGAAGTTTACTGTATTTAAATGAAAACATTTACAGTTTCCTATTTAGAGAGTTATACTATTTGAGTTTGAAAAAGAAACTGAATGATTATCATATTAAAAATGATTTAATTGGGATGATATATAATCTCAATTTTAGAGACACTACTTGGAGATAATATAATGGAAAGAGAACAGAGATAGAAATCAGGATACCTGTGTTCTGGCCTTGGCTCTGCCATTATGTTTGTAACTGTAGACCAGTGGTTCTCAATTTTTAGCATGAGTCAGAATTCCCTGGAGGGCTTACTGAAATAGATTGCTGTATGCCACCCCCAGAGTGTCTGATTCTGTAAGAATGGGGAGAGGCCCAAGGATGTGCATTTCTAACATGGTTCCAGGAGATGCTGTAGATTCTGATCAGGGAACAGCTTTTGAGAACTACTGCCTTAGGCAAACAATTTAACATTTCAATGCACCAGTCTCCTTACTTGTACAATGAGATTGTGCTAGAAAGTTCCTAGCTTTCCTTATAATTCTTAACTTTTTATGATCCAACATATTCCCAATTTAAAATTTTTTCCACATGGGGCGCCTGGGTGGCTTAGTCGGTTAAGCGTCCGACTTTCGCTTAGGTCATGATCTCGCANCAGATGGCCTTACGGCATTGATTTAGGTAAGTAAAAATTAAAAAAGCAATGTATTTAGCACAACAGTTCTATATCATAATCAGGGATAGCTGAAACGAATCCACCCTTAGTTGGTTAGTTATTAAGAATTTAAGCATTCTAACCCAAATTTTGTAACTGAGTTTTCATTATGTAAATTATTTTTTTTAATTTTCGAAAAAAATTTTAATGTTTTTTTAAAATTTATTTTTGAGAGAGAGACAGAGTGCAAGAGGGGGAGGGGCAGAGAGAGAAGGAGACACAGAATCTGAAGCAGGCTCCAGGCTCTGAGCTGTCAGCACAGAGCCTGATGTGGGGCTTGAACTCATGAAGTGTGAGATCATGACCTGAGATTATGACCTGAGCCAAAGTCGGACACTGAACCAACAGAACCATCCAGGCACCCCTNTTGCTACACATGGCCAGATTTCATTCTTTCTCATTGCCATGTAGTATTCCATTGTATAGATAAATATCAAAGGAAAGAGACCATAGGAAAGTAATAAAGTTGTATTACAAACATCAGTCCTCACCTTTTTCTACAAAGCATGGTAAACTGTGCAGCAGCATCAGACGTCCATGTAAACGACTGGCATTCTCTTGAACAGGAAATTTGAGGGGTACCCTCAGTTCTAAGCATTGAGTTCCTACTCTGAATTTATACACAAATTCCCTCTCTCTGCTGCAGAATCTTTCTCTGGTTTTCTTCATCTTCTTTGGCAGGATTTCTATAGAACAAACAAACAAACAAAAATCCAGTGGAGTGTAAGTCCACAAAACTCATGTTTCATCATGCTGTACTACCTCTAAGAAAACATCCCACCACTCAGTGATTTTGTTTGTGTGACCCGGAGCTAATTATTCCAGGTTTTCCTACCTTTATTCCTGCATTTTCATCTCCGTGAAGAAAATGACATGCTTTTTTTTTTTTTTTAAGGAAAAAAAACTCCTTTTAAATTTCATTTAGGGGGAAAAAACCCATTATGCCAGTAAGGTATTTTTCATTCCAAGGCAGGGTTCTCAAGAATAAGGGGAAAACATGGAGAGAAGAGCAGAGAAGATTCTTAGGAAGAGATGAATGGGTGGACAGATAGAGAGCTTATGAAACAATGGGTGAATACAAAGTCAAAGAAATAGATCAGGGACCAAGAAGTCATCTTGACGATCTTAGATCTGTGCATATGAGATCTTATTGGACATAGATGGTGTTGGAAATATTTCTATGTAGGAAACACACACACACAGTACAGGATATCCCAAAAGGCAAACTGGACACTTCAAAACAAAGAAAATATGGCCAAAAAGAGTAAGAATCAACATCAATTAAAGATTTGATTAAAGATTTAGATTTAGATTTATTTATCAGCCTCCTTACTAGGCTCCCTGTCTCTAGGATTTTCACCATCAGGCCAATTTTCACAGTAATCTTTCCAAAGTGCCTATCTGATCATGTTGTTCATCTGCTTAATACCCTTTGATCATATTCTATTGCTCTCAGAATAAAACTCAAGTTCCTTGGGGTACCTGCGTGGCTCAATCGGTTGAGCAACTTACTCATAGTTTTGGCTCAGATCATGATCTCACTGTTCCGAGGACTGAGCATCGCCCTCCTCTGCAAGGGCTCTGTGCTGATAGCAAGGACCCTGCTTGGGATTCTCTCCTCTCTCTCTCTGCCCCTACCCCGCTTGCATGCTCACTCTCAAAATAAATAAATTTTTAAAAATGCAAGCTCGTTATTCCGGTTTACCTTATCTCTGCTTATATCTTTAGACTTTCCCCCCAGCACCTATACCCCCTCCATAAAGTCACAAACAATTTTCAAGTCACTCTGAACTCCTTTCAATACTAAACTTCTCTTTCCACTTCTAACCTTTCTGAAGTGGAAAAAGTGATCCCAGAGCACTCTTAACTACTTTTCTTTCCTTGGATAACAACTACTCATTCCTCAGGTCTCATCTTACACAGGCACTGAGGAGCCTTTTAATTCGTAGGACTGTTATAAGGATTAATCTAACAATAAAAACGAAGCATCTGATAAACATAGGATAATCAACAGAGGAAAAGTAGTAATAATAATGAAGTTCTTTACGAATATGTTAATAAAAAAATCACAGGTTGCTAATTGAGTACACACGAAGACAAAGACAGTAAAGGAACACTGTAGCAGGGAACTGAAAGCTACAGAAACATAGGTTTATGGTCTAATTGTTTAAATTCAATATTTTCGGTGAACAAAAACCAGTAGCTCTGGAATCAATCTGTTCAACATTTAAGCTTATTATGTTTTAACAAAACGATAATTTAGTTCCCTCCCTCACTTAAAAAAATTTTTTTTTAATCAGGGGTAAAATTAAGGAAGGTGTCCGAGAGAAAACTGAGATGGTAGGAGGCAGGCCAGACCGAACTCCACCGCCAGAGTGGCAGCTCTGAGGCTCAAATTAGGGAAAGGGAGGGAAGGCTGCAGGCGCCAGAAGCTCCAGACGAGTAAAGAGAATATCCTCTCCATTAGCCGCTTTCAGTCTGTACGGGTTTCCATGCTCCTGGTTCTGGGCTCACCTACCCTTAGTTTTGAAGTCCTGAGCAGTTCACACACCACAGCTGTCAACTAGCTGGGCGCCGGAACATCAGCTGACTTGCGGACCTGTTTTTACAGCCAGCAGATATGCATTAGCAGATTCGTCCATACATTTTACGGTTTCCCGGCACCCTAGAGAAAATTCCCCGGAATAAATGCCCCCTTTTCCCATCTTGCCTCAGTTTAGTCATTTGAAAAATGTAAGAAGGCTTATTTCTACTATTATTGTGAATTTCAGAGAAGGCTGGGGAAAAAAAAAAAAAATCCACTGTCGTGACGAAAGTGCGTTAGAAAAGCTTGTGCTCCGCTTTGGTAGACCGGATGCGGAAGGGCAATATCTTGGGAATGGTGTGAGCCTGCGCCTCTTCTCAGTGCGCATGCGCTGCATCAAGGATGGCTGGTAATCATTGGAGGGCTGGTGACAGGGGGCGGAGAGCTCTGGTGTCTGGTTTTGGGCGGGAATTGAAACCGCCACTGCTGCCAACAAGAACTTCAGTGCCGCAAATTTTCAGCCTTGGAGGGGGCTATGGTGCGGCCTGTGAGGTGGGTAGTTCATGACATTGGCGGGGATGGGGAGCAGAAGCGGGAAGACGCTGAAGGCAACTCGGCCTGCACACGATTGGCGGGATAGGGCTGAATAGGACGGTGGGTAGCGAAGGTGGGATGGACGGTTTTTGGGAAGCTCTCAGTCTCCACTGAGAGCCACCCATTCTGCGGTAGTATCCTAGCATCCTACCTCTTTCCTTCTTTGCCTTCCTTTGTAGCTATTGCCGATTCTTTTACCCCCCACCCCATTTAAATAAGCCCTTATTGTGTTAGCATTCGAACAGCGCTTTACATTTCAACGAGTTCCTAGTTACGTGTTATTTGTTTTTTTTTTAATATTATCACTATAGTTCTCTGGTATAGCAGTTTAGGTATCCCTGTTTTATCGATTTAAACTCCCAGGCCTAAAGGCCAAGTTAGCTGAGGCACACAGTGAATGGCAGGATAATACTCAAATCATACTGGTTCCAGATCCTCTGTGTTTTCTATTATACTATTTGAAACTATTCCTCTACTTGACCACCATGGAGCGCTATGGAGGCCGACAGTCATTTAGAAAGTTATTGTAATAAAGATTAATATATCCCACTAGGTGTAGGAGTTTACATTCTAGTCCAGGGGTGAGGGTAGGGGGCCACAAACAAATACTGAAAAGTGATAGTGAGAAGGAGGAAAGCCTTACTGTAAGTAGTGTAGTTAGGATGTGCCTCTCTGCAGAGATGATACATGATTTGAGACATGAATGATGAGAAGGAGCTAGCTAGTGAAAATCAAGGGCCGTCCACGTAGAGGGGAAAAAACCCAACACCCTGAGCTTTACTATGTTTGAGGAACAGAAAGAAGGCCTCTAAAGCTGTAGCATTAACAAGCAGTGGGGGGAATTGTAGGGTATTAGGGCAGAGAACTAGGCAGGGGCCAGAGTAGGTAGGACCTTGTAGGCTTTAAAAAGGAGTTTGGATTGGATTCTACTAACAATGGGAAGTCAACGGAGAGTTTTAAGTAGGGCAGGGAAATCCGATTTTGGTTTTATAAAGTTTACTGGCTGCTGGTGGAGAAGGAATGGGAGATGGGGTGACCAGAATGGGAACAAGGAAACCACTACATCATCAGATAGCGGTTTGGAGTGGGATGTTATCAGTGGACATGGAATGGGACAGAAGGATTAGGGATATATTTTGGAGATATTGCTGACAGAACTTGCTGATGAAGTGGATATGGAGATTAAGGGGAAAAAAGAAGGATGGTTTCACGGTGTTTTTGGCTTGAGCTACTGAATGTATGGTCATTGTACTAACCAAGATGAGGAAGGTGAGGAAAGGGAGCAGGTTCAGGAGGTGTGGGGGATCAGGAGTTCCATTTGAACACATGAAGTCTGAAATGGATTTTCAGTATGTCCACCCAAGTAGCAAGGACATAATCCCTTTGCTGGAGCAACAGTGGTCAAAGTATGGTCTGAAGACCCCTAGGGTTCCCTAAGGCCCTCTGAGGAGGTCCATGAGGTCAAAACTATTTTCACAATAATCCTAAGACATTGCTCACTTTTTTCATTGTTCTGTCATCTGCACTGCAATGGTGGTGTAACTGCTTGCTCCTTATCACCAATCAAGGCAATGACACCACACTGTACAAGTGTCATTGTATTCTTTCCTGCTGCACACTCAGAGTACAAAAAAATACCAATTTCACTTAAGAATGTGCTTGATCAAGCAGTAAAAATTATCATACTCATTATAGCTCAATTATTGAGAATACTTTTTTTTAAGAGTTTTTATTTTTACTATTATTCAGTCTCAGAATTTCNTTTTTTAAAAAATTAAATTCTTTGACTCCAAAGAGTAGGAGAGTAACAAGAGTACTCTTCATTTTAATATTCCACATGAGGAAACAAGATACATACATAAAGTACTTCTATGGTGGTTGTTTTCAGGAAAAGCACTTGTAAGATTGTTTGAGTTAGGAGCTGACCTGACCTCTTTTTCATAGAACACCCATTTTCCTTGAAAGAAAAACTGATCTACTAGGTTATTCACACTTGGGTATTTGGTGGGAGGTAGAAAAGAAAACTACAGGACATTTTATTTAGTGCCTAGAGGAAGAAGGAAGAAAGTGAATTAATTATTTTCACTTTGAATATCACTTTCTTCTAATGGTTTTCTAAAGTAGTATGAAGATTCATTTCAGGTGGCAGGTAGAAAGTCGCCATTGTTTCAACGTTTTGCATAAAGAACATTAGTATTGTGGGGAGATTAAAAGACAGAGTAAATAGCTTTAAGTGTCAAGTTTATAATCTAGTAAGAAGACAATGAATTTATAAAACAAAAGAATAAATACAACAGGAACTTATAAGTGCCCCATAGCAATTAAACAGTATATAAATTGTGTTAATGTTATTATTTTAACTTTGAGGGTTATCTGAATTATTTTTTTTCCTTATCGGGTATATCAAGTATAGTTGTAACTCTTTAAGCTAATGCTACGTCCCTACTGTAAAATCCAACTTCTTTTTTAAAAACTTTTTTTTAAGTCTTTATTTTTGAGAAGAGAGAGAGAAAGAGCATAAGTAGGGGAGGGGCAGAGAGAGAGAGGGAGACACAGAATCCCAGACAGGCTCCAGGCTTTGAGCTATCAGCACAGATCCCAACACAGGGCTCAAATTCATGAACTAAGATCATGACCTGAGCCCAAGTCGGTCACTCAACCGACTGAGCCACCCAGGCGCCCCGTCAAGTTTAAGTACTCTTAAGAGAATTGAAACATTTTCATTTACTCAAGACTGTCAATGGTCTTAAGGATTAGAGGTGGGAAATTGGCATTTGTGTAATTAAAAAATTATCTTGCTCATAGGCATAAGAAACCGGTCAATTACTCACAGTTTGAGGACTCTGACAGTGATGGTAAGTGGAGATTCATGTTTTTGCTTTAAAAACTTGGAAATTTATTTTCTCAGAATTTATATGACATATAGAACTCTAATATTGAACATCTTACCCAATTGTATATGAGCTAGGGCTGCAAAAATAATTTTCTAAGCATTTGGCATAATTATGCTGATGTAAGAATTATGTTGGTAAGTGATAAATTAACAGGACCAAGTAAAATAGTTCTTTAGATCTAACTACTCTAGGCCCACGTTTCTCATAATGTGGTTTGACTCCTCCTCTCCCTTTCCCGAAGAAAGGAACACATGTCTTTTGAAACACAAATGTGTTACGGAATATAATGTGAAATCTCATTAACTGTACAATAAAACAAGACCACTTGTTTATTCTTCTGTACCACTTCTTTATCCATTCATCCATTGATGGGCATTTGGGCACTTTCCTTAGTTTGGCTATTGTAAATAATACTGCTATAAGTATTGGGGTACGTGTGTTCCTTCCAATTAGTATTATTTTTTTTAATAGTTTATTGTCAAGTTGGTTTCCATATAACACCCAGTGCTCATCCCCACAAGTGCCCTCCTCCCCAATTAGAATTATTGTATCCTTTGGGTAAATACCTAATAGTGCAATTGCTGGTTCGTTTGTTACTCAGCTATAAAAAAGAGTGAAATCTTACCTTTGGCAACAATGGAGATGGAGCTAGAGAGTATTAGGCTAAGTAAAATAAGTCAGAGAAAGACAAAGACCATATGATTTCACTCACAGGTGGAATTTAAGAAGCAAAATGAACATGGGGTCAGGGAAGATAGGCAAACCAAGAAGCCAAGTCTTAACTATAGAGAACTGATGATTAGCAGAAGGAAGTTGAGGAGGTAGGTTAAATAGGTGATGGGGATTAAGGAAGGTACCACTTGTTATGAGCCCTGGATGTTGTATGTGTTGAATCACTAAATTCTACACCTGAAACTAATAAACTAATATTACAGTATGTGTTAACTAACAGGAATTTAAATAAAACCTTGGAAGGAAAAAAACAAGACCTTGAAGAAAGGTTAGGCATAGGCTATACCCTATTGGGTTATGTATTTGTTGGTCTCTGCTGTGAAACGAACTTTGGTCAAAAAGTGAGAAACATTTAGTTAGATTACATTATATTTTGAAATCGGTGTTATATTTCTCAGACCCCCAGAGCTCTCTGAGAGTCAAATGTTCAGTTTTTGTGAGGCTTGAAGGAACCTCTGTTTTGCATTGGGCTCAACCGTAAGTGTGTCTAAGACTTGGGAGAAAATAGTGTTGACTCTGACTTGTAGCTTTTTATTACTGTTATCAGTATGTCACCAAATATTTATAAATTGCCAGTAGTGTTCTAGACATCATGGGGTGGGGGTGGGGTAAGTCACACGTTAACATATTCCAACATGGGGAAGCTCGACAGAGACAACATGTGTTAATAAATGCTAACGCTGTGATCAAGACTACGTGCGCCTTGAGGGTATGCCTCCATGTGCTGCTCATGTGTGTGAAATCTATCACAGCAGGTTTACGCTGAGTGTCAGTGGAACTAGATCACGTTTTTTAGTGAACTGGCTTTTGATAGACTTATATTTTAATAAATGCCTCTGAAACAAAGTTAAAAAGCAGAAGTGAGAATAAAGACAAATAATATGCCAACTTTTTTTAATGATGGCAATTAAACACCTTTCTTAACGTTTAAACCTTGAACACACACAGTAATGAATTTCAGCTGCTAAGAAAATGTTTTTATTTCTTAGGAAAAGCAATTTCATGCTTTTTTTAAATTTTATTTTTTCATATATTCTTTTATTTTTGATTCACACACGAATAGATGACTTTATTTCTGCAACCGCACCTTCAAATAAAAAACCCAGAGCAACACCAAAGGAGTTAAAACTAGAAACAAGGAAACCTAAACTGAAGAATCTCCAGAAAGACGATATCCCACTGCAAGAGAAAACCCCTAAAAAAAGGTGAGAGGTAAGACATACAGTAAATATACATTAGATGTGCCAATTTAAAAGAGGGACAAATTCGAACTCTTGGTTTAATTTTTTTTAACGTTTATTTATTTATTTATTTGAGAGAGAGAGAGACAGACAGACAGACAAAGCGTGAGAAGAGGAGGAGCCGAAAGAAAGGGAGACACAGAATCTAAAACAGGCTCCAGGCTCTGGGCTGTCAGCACAGAGCCCGATGCAGGTCTTGAACCCACAAGTTGCAAGATCATGACCTTAGCCAAAGTCGGATACTTAACCGCCTGAGCTACCCAGCCCCTTGAACTCTTTGTTTAAATGAGAACTTGAGCCCAGTCGTAGGTATTATTTTATTTAATGAATGTAGGAGAACAGGGATGTACCGTTAATCCCCTTCTGACTTTCTGCCTTAAAATAGAAATTCACAATCATCTAAGGAAATATTCATTTAAGTATTAAGACAATCATTAAAGACAATTAAAAGTTTAGGAGGTACAGCTTACTTTTATAGAACTGTATATCTGTCTCTAAAGTCCTCAAGTCTTATAAGACTACCTTATTAAAAATTATATCTGTAAGGTTAGTTTTATAAAAATTAAAACCATGTGTTTTTCTGCAGATATTGTTTAGACTTGTCCAGCACTGAAAAGGTCCTATAGTTTCTAGACGAATTCTGGATTTCCACTAGTTCCAAGAGAGAAGAGAGAATGAGGGAAGGAAGTTCTGAGAGGCCCCAAACCTGAAATATGGAGAGGAGATGAGCAGAAGGGGAATGTTAACAAATGGAACATGGGGGATGGTATGGTTCACTTCCACAAGCGGGAGAAAAGCTCATCAACACAGCGGCAGTTTCCCCATGTCCCGCTCTTTACTTTTTTCCCCTTTTTTGTCTTTGTTTTTAATGTTTTTTTAAATGTTTTAAAAATTTATTTCTGAGAGAGAGAGACAGTGTGAGCAGGGGAGGGTCAGAGAGAGAGGGAGACATAGAATCTGAAGCAGGCTCCAGGCTCTGAGCTAGCTGTCAGCACAGAGCCTGATGCGGGGCTTGAACCCACGAACTGTGAGATCAGGACCTGAGCTGAAGCCTGACGCTCAACCAACTGAGCCACCCAGGCACCACTGTTTTTGAGTTTCTTGTACTACATCTTAAGTACAGTAACAACAACAAAAAACCTACAAATGAGAGAATGTTTGTAAATCATATAATTGATGAGGGATCTGTATTCAGAACATATAAAGAACTCTTACAACTCAACAGTAAATAAACTAATAACCCAATTTATAAAATGGGCAAAGAATTTGCGTAGTTTCTCCAAAGAAGATCTCCAAATGGCTAATAAGCACATAAAAGATGCTCGACATCCTTAGCTGTTGGGAAATGAAAATCAAAACCATGGTGAGATAATAACTTCACACCCGTTGGGATGGCCATAATCAAAAAGACTGACAATAGCCAATGTTATCGAGGATGTGGAGAAACTGGAACTCTCATACGTTGTTGCTGGGAATGTAAAATGGTACAGCCACATTGTAAAGCAGAGCAGCAATTCCTCAAAATGTTAAGCACCGGGTTATCTTATGACGTAGGCTAGATATATACCCAAGAGAAATGAAAACATACCCACACAAAAACTCGGACACAGAGGTTCATAGCATTATTCATAATAGCCAAAAAATGGAAGCAGTCCAAATGTCTGTCCAACTCATGAATGGATATATGTGGTCTGTCCATACACTAGAATATCATTCAGCAGTAAAAAGAAGTACTGATACATGCTGTGACATGGATGAACTTTGAAAACATGCCGAGCAGAAGAAGCCAGACATAAAAGGCACATGTATGATTCCATTGACATTAAATGTCTAGAATAGGTGAGTCCATAGAAACAGGAAGTAGATTAGTGGTTGCCAGGTGCTGGGGAGGGGTGAGCAGGGAGTGACTGCTAATGGATATAGGGTCTCTTTTAGGATGATGAAAATATTCTGAAATTAGATAGTGGTGATGGTTTCTCAACTCTGCATATACTTAAAGACTGCTGAATTGTATACTTTAAAAGGATGAGTTTTATGCTATGTGAATTATATCTCAATAAAAGTTATTTTTAAAAATAATCCTTCAAGGTGCATCTCAGTATTTCATCCTTAGACTTTTTTTTTTTTTATATAGTTTATTGTCAAGTTGGTTTGCATATAATACCCGGTGCTCATCCCAACAAGTGCCCTCCTCCGTAAACTTTTTTTTTTTAAAAATCTGTCTCTGATTTCTTTTCTTACATACCCTAGCACTCTGACCACCTTGAATAGGAGACATAATAATCTGCTCATATAGGAAAATTATCAGCAGGTCTTATTTCCCTAACCTGCTCATTAACTGCAGACTCCTTGATGGTACTTTTAGTATTCTATCTAGTACATTGCCTTATACACAGTAAGTACTTGGTGACATATTTGTTAAAGTCTAGATTGGGAGGAACAGATATTTAAAAAGTGTAATATAAGAGCTATAATACTCGCCTAAGGCAAGGTGTGAGTGGGGTCAAGGAAGATTTCTAAGTGGATTTTTGAGGTAAGTCTTTATTCTAGGTTGAGCAGGTGCTTGGAGTTGGTAGTAAGGACTTACAATACACTGAAAGGAGGCAGTACGTACAATACCAGAGGCTGCTGCTCTTTCAGTCTCGTATGCTACATATAACATGACATAACTGCACATTAGCAGTCTACCACTGAAGTCAGTGTTGGTCATGATGACTGTTCAAAAAACATTTTTGCAAGGTTAGCAGCTCTTAAATAAATAGTAATTCAGAAAAATCGCAGATTTTGCTGTTTGGCTGAGATTGATATTTTTTAAAACTCATTTGTTTGTCTCCCTTTAGGATGGCTTTAGATGACAAGCTCTACCAGCGAGACTTAGAAGTCGCACTCGCTTTATCAGTGAAGGCACTTCCAGCAGTCACCACTGATGCAGAAGTGGCACGAGATGAAAGTAACTTTACTTTCTATATATTTCTCTTCATAACTTCATTGCTTTTGTCTGCATGTCTCTGGATGAGCCTTCATAGAAGAAAGAATAAAAGTTTAATACTTTGGATAAGAAATGGAGCCATTTGCAGAGGGCACAGTTAGATTCCATGGCTTATTCTGCATGAATCTCATCCCTGCACACACATCTCTCTGCTTAACACCTAATGTAAACTCTGGGCCAAGTTATGGACCATGAACTTGGATGACCAGGTCACACTTTACAGTGGAAATTTAATTTCTTAAGTAATGAATTGGTCTGTATAGTCCTAAGATCCGTCTCGTTTCTCTCAAAATTCAAATTAGTTTAACATGACCCAGTGAGGGTAATTTTTATTATTTACAAAGCTTGAAGATACCTGCTTGGTTAGCAAGCTCAGTGGACTTATGAGATGTAGGACTTGTGGATTTCTCTGGATTTTTCTCCTTCGATTTTTCTGGCAACTGTGTAGAAGATAGCAATATTGATACTCTGGAGAGGCAGAAATCATTATTCCTGGAAAAGACACTCAAACTGTTAACATGCTTTTTGGATGAAATTACTTTCACTTCTTTCATGTTGGAAGATATTTAAAAAAATTTTTTTAATGTTTTATTTTAATGTTTTAAATTTTTTTTAATGTTTTATTTATTTCTGAGAGAGAGAAAGAGACAGCATGAGCAGGGGAGGGTCAGAGAGAGAGGGAGATACAGAATCTGAAACAGGCTCCAGGCTCTGAGCTGTCAGCACAGAGCCCGACACGGGCCTCAAGCCCATGAACCCTGAGATCATGACCTGAGCCGAAGTCGGACGCTTAACCGACTGAGCCACCCAGGTGGCGCTGGAAGATATCTTTAATTCATTAGCTCATTTAGGGGTTTAGATGTTTCAGTCCATATTGCCTCCTATTTGACAGTAAATAAAACACTGTTGATTGATTAGGGAGCCATTTAGTAATCAGGAAATTAAAGAAACTTAAAAAGGGAATTGTCTTATACCCCAAATTGAGAAAATGGAACTCATCTGCTTCCTGTAAGAGCTGATAGGATACATAGCGGGACTTCCTTGGAGGTACCACTTCTCACAGATTAATGCACATTATAGCACTGGGATTTAATAATTGGGCCCATGACTTAAAGTCCTCTTGAAATACTTCATATCAAGTTAAGATTATTATAATGATTGAAAAGTCTTTGTTAGTAAAAGTATTTTCTACAGAAATGATAGTTAATATTCATTGATTGTTTCCTATGTGCTGGGCATTACAATAAGCAATTTCTACATGTGACCCAGGTTTAATCCCCCGCAATACACCTGATTAGTCCACACTCTATTTTTTTCTCTCCACATTATAGATGAGGATATAAAGTCTTAGGATAAGCCACTTTCCCATGCTCTTATAGCCAGTGCAAGGAGTAGAGCCGGTATTTCAGCTTAAGTCTAAGTGTGTTTGATTTCAGAGCCCAACTCCTAACCGTATGCTGACCTTTCCAAGATAAGATGTGCTAGCTTGAGCTTGGATCATTCATCTGTATCCGGGTGCATTTACATTTGAACACCAATTTTCCTCTTTCTACCCATTGACTGATTAAGGTGCATTTGTCTTTTTCCTTCTTCCTTGTCTTTAGGCATCAAAAAATGTGACAGTCGTGAAACTGAGACCATGAGTAAGGCCCCTCGTATCTCCAATTGCAGTGTAGCCAGCGATTATTTAGGTAAGCTTTATTATATTAATAAATATATTTATTAATATATTTGTATTAATTATTTATTAATATATTAATAATAATATTGCTTTTTTATTAACAATTCTGTTTTTCTAACTTTTATTTAAATACCTGACACTGTAGCTAGAACCAAGATATTTAAATTTGTCAAGGTTCTCTTCACCTCCTCTCCTTTGTTTCTTTGTATTTTAGTTTTCTTCTCTTTTACTGCAGACCCATTTTCCTTTTCTTCCCTGGTGGGAGGTCATGACTACTTGTGGCTTCTAGTCAATAGTTATTGACTGCTGAAGAAAGGGGCTGCATCTTCCCAGCTCCCCTTTTCAAATTTCTTGGGGAAAGACTCCTCAGTGGGGTTTTACACTTATCCTTAAACTGGACTCTGTTGTCAGGCGATTGACGTTTATCATGGTTGTGCCAGGTTGGACTATGTGGTCTTTTAGAAGCAGCAGAGGAACGAAGCTGGGCAGATAAAACACCAGATGTGATAGAAGTCTGTTCTCCACTTCTTTCAATATTAGCTGTCACAAAAAGTTTTCCGTTGATTTTTATGCCTTTCCTGAAGATTTGGATAAGATTACTGAGGAAGATGATTTTCCTGGTGTTCAAGGGAAAAGAAAAGCAGCCTCAAAGGCTGTGGTACAACAGAGGAAGATTCTTTTGGACGGCAGTGATGGCGATAGTGCTAATGACTCTGAACCAGACTTTGCAACTGGTGAGTTATGTCCTACCTCAAAATTAAGCCTAGGAAATTCAGAAAAAAGTTCTTAGAGACCATTAATGGATGCAAAGCACTGTGCTAAATGTTTGGTATATGCAAACTTGAACATACAGGACAGTTAACTTCAGCTCTGCCATTTGGGGAAAAAGGTTCATGTTCATGTGGAGGTGACCTTTAAGCTGTGCCTTGAAAAATGAGTAGCATCTGGACAAACTAAAATAGCATTCCAAAGAGAAAGCAAATGGCCAAAAAACATATGAAAAGATACCCAATATCGGTATCATTAGGGAAATACAAATCAGAATCCCAGTGAGCTGTCATCTCACACCCATTAGGATGTCAAAAAACAGAAAATAACTAGTGTTGGTAAGGATGTGGAGAAATTAGAACCCTTGTGCACTATTAGTGGGATTTCTGCTGTGGAAAACAGGGTGGCAGCTTCTCAGAACATTAAAAATAGAAGTATCCTGTGACCTAGCAATCGCACTTCTGGGTATATATTCAAAAGAATTGAAAGCAGGGTTTTAGATATTTGCACACCCATACCTATAGCAGTTTATTCATAGTAGCTAAGAGGTGGAGGCAGCTCAAATACCCATCAGCAGAGTAATGGGTAAACACCTGGTGGTCTATACATACACTGGAATTTCCGCCTTTAGAGGGAAGGAAATCCCATCATGTGCTACAATTTGGGTGAGCCGTAAAAACTTTACGCTAAGCAAAATAAGCCAGTCACAAAAGACAAAGGCTGGGTGGTTCCACTTCTAAGAGGTATCTAAAATAGTCAAATTCATAGAAACAGAAAGGTGGGTAGCAGAAACTGTTAAGAGGGAGGAATGGGAGGTTGTTTAATGGATACACAGTTTTAGTTTTGCAAGAAAAAAATGTTCTGGAGATGTGTTGCACAACGTGAATATGTTCAACACTACTCAACTCTACACTTAAAAGATTAAGACTGAATTTTACATTAGTGTTTTTTACCACAATTAAAAACATTTTTTTAAAGAGGGGTGCATGGGTGGCTCAGTTGGATAAGTGCCAACTCTTGATTGTGGCTCAGGTCATGATTTGACAGTCATGGGATTGAGCCCTGCACCCACGCCCCTGCTTGGGATTCTCTCTCCCTCTCTCTCTGCCCCTCCCCAGCACATATGCGTGCATGCTCAAAAAAAATAAACATTAAAAAACATTTTTTTTAAAGAAGGAAATAATCATTTTTTTAAAAAAGGAACTGTCCTGGTTTCAGGTTGTTTTTCTTATTCAATTTTACAGAAGCACATATTTTTGAGATGAAATATGAACCATAGTTCTGAGAGAAGAATAGATTTTAATTTCAACTTCTGTGCAGTCAAATAATTTAGGGTATAGAAAACACCAAAATAAGAAGGAAAATATTTATTGAAATATGAGTGCTTCTTGCAGCACCTGGGTGGCTCAGCCAGTTAAATGTCCGACTCTTGATATCAGCTCAGGTCATGATCTCACGGTTCATGAGTTCAAGCCCCGCATTGGACTCCATGCTGACAGTGCAATCCTGCTTGGGATTCTCTCTCTCTCTCTCTCTCTCTCTCTCTCTCTCTCTCTGCCTCTCTGCCCTTCCCCTGCTCGTTCTCTCTCTCTCTCTCAAAATAAACAATAAAAGAAATTTGAATGCTTCTGAGGTTATGCTGGATATTAAGACAGCAAAAAATATTTCTAACTGAAAATTATTCTCATGTCCTTTAGACAAATTTAAGACCTGTTAGCTGTATAGGGGAAAATGTGGTTGTTAAATGGTGATTGTATTGTGAACTCTGATAATGAAGGTTGTTATCATTATAACTAGGACAGTAATCATAACAGGAAGCTGTGGTGGTAAAAATGATTTGTGAATAAGTGGAGTATCTGAATCTTTGGATATGACACTGGTTAGGACACTGGGAGAAAATACTGCTGAATGTTTATATAGTAGTAGATACTCACAAATTCTTAGGTTCTAAGAAGTATCCCTTACCTTGGGTCACTTATGAACTAAAATAATGGCTATTTCTCCAGCTCTTTGAGAGCTGGTTTTGGTTTATTTTCCCTGTTACATTATTTTGGTTTCAACCAACTACAGGTATGGCTGTTCTCCCCATAAAGTGCCATGTGGTCTACCCTGAAAAGCAGTCATTCCCTTAGAGGGAGCTGGCCCATTAGCTGAGGGGTGACAACTACCCCCCTAGCCTGCACTGTGAATATGCAAACTAAGCTTTAGGCAGAATCTTCTCTTTGTTTCTCTCTCTTTTTTTTTTTTTTTAATTTCTAGGAGAGAGAGAGAGAGCGTGAGCAGGGGAGGGTCAGAGAGAGAGGGAGTCACAGACTGAAACAGGCTCCAGGCTCTGAGCTGGCAGTCAGCACAGAGCCCGACGTGGGGCTCGAGCCCATGAACTGCGAGATCATGACCTAAGCGAAAGTCGGACGCTTAACTGACTAAGCCACCCAGGTGCCCCGGCAGTCATATTTTATTTTATTTTTGTAATTTTTTTCTTTTTTATTTCCAGGAGAGAGAGAGAGACAGCGTGAGGAGGGGAGGGTCAGAGAGAGAGGGAGTCACAGACTGAAACAGGCTCCAGGCTCTGAGCTGGCAGTCAGCACAGAGCCCGACACGGGGCTCGAACCCACGAACCGCGAGATCATGACCTAAGCGAAAGTCGGACGCTTAACCGACTAAGCCACCCAGGCGCCCCCCTCTCTTTGTTTCTTTTAACTTCTTCTGTCCCCTACCCCAGAATGCAAAAGCCTTACAATGTCTTCTGGCTGCATAAGCCTCCTTCAGCTATTCCAACCAAGCCTGCTTTACCTTTAAATTGAAAGATAAACCTATTTCTCTTTATGTTTAGTGTACTTTAAGGAGCAATACGCTCGGTTTATTTATTTATTTGTTTTTCACCCTAAGCCGATGGTGACTAACAGCTCTCCAGTTCCCTTAGGGTGACTATTGCATTTGAATGTGTAACTGGTATCATTTCAGACAACATGAAGTTATTTTGGAGCAGGATCCTTTTCTTTAGGTGAAATGTCAGAATTTTCCCCTGTATTGACTCACCCTAGATGAGAAGAGAAAGGATCATTTGTGACTTTCAGCAGGGAAAGAAAAATGAAAATTGGAGAGAACATAGACTTTTCTCAAGGACATCTGAAGATTCACAGAATCCATAACCCCATCGTTTGGGCCTTTCATTTTTGCCAGTTTGGTGTGCTAATGACTAGGGATTCTGGGAGCTCCACTTGCCACCACCAGATGATTTAAACTGCTTTCTCTGAATGAGACCTGGCCATGTGTAGCAACATGGATGGAACTTGAGAGTGTTATGCTGAGCGAAATAAGTCAGGCAGAGAAGGACAGATACCATATGTTTGCACGTATAGGAGGATTAGGAGGAACTTAACGGAGGACCATGGGGGAGAAGAAGGGGGGAAATAGTGGGGGAGAGGGAAAGAGGCAAACCATGAGAGACCCTTGAATGCTGACAAAAACTGAGAACTGATGGAGGTGGGGGGGGAGGGGCATGGAGGAGGGCACTTGTGGGGATGAGCACTGGGTGTTGTATGGAAACCAACTTGGCAATAAACTATTTAAAAAATAAATAAACTGAATCTTCCCTAAAAAAAAAACAAAAAAAACCTGTTTTCTCTGTTGACTGATAAAGATCAGTTGGACCCCATCAGTTGGAGAAGTTTGATGAGTAGAGTTTAGCCAACTCCTACCATTTATCCTCTCAAGCCCAGAAAAGAGCACATGCACAGCCAGAGCTTCGGGATACATGGGAAGTTTTGTCTTCCTAGCGTCTGTACTTTGAAACTTTGGAGAAACTCTGATACTTGCCCTCCCTGAATCTAGATCCTTTTGGGACTCCAGAGATAATTATTTGATTTTACGAAGTACTATTTATAGCAGCCTCCATGTGGTCTGCTGGCGTTATATGCCTAATTCTATATAACCCCATAAACATCATGTGACTCTGTGGATTGATTACTCTCACCTGTTTTTAAGTTTTTACTTGCATGGAAAGACAATAAGGAAATCATAATTTGAAGATCATAATGACATCGTTAATTTAGGCAAAGACCATCAGTGAAAGGCTGGTGAGGATCTTCACAATAATTCGGGCTGGTGGCAACTGAGCCAACTAAGAGGGAGACTGTATGTTCTATGCTTTCTGATCTGATATAATAGGAAGTACAAAGCATCGCTTATGAAGTATATTCTTACAAAAAAATAATTAGATGAGCCTGATCGAGTCCAGAGTGTCAGAAGTTCTATAGACAACTGACCTGGTTACTTCAATTGCTGTATTTAAAAGTGATTAAGTGGTGCCTGCATGGCTCAGTCAGTTAAAGTGTCCAACTCTTGGTCTCAGCACAGATCGTGATCTCAGGGTTGTGAGTTTGAGCCCCATGTTGGGGGTTTAAAAAAAAAGTAATATGCACTGAATAGAAAGAAGATGATACCAAGAAACTATTGTTGATACTGTAAGATATGATAATGACATTGTTGTGTGTAAAAAAATAGCTCATATTTTCTAGAGATGCATTGTGAAATATGTAGAATTGTCATGACCTGGGGCGCCTGGGACTTTCGCTTAGGTCATGATCTCGCGGTTCGTGGGTTCGAGCCCCATGTTGGGCTCTGTGCTGACTGCCGGCTCAGAGCCTGGAGCTTGTTTCAGTGTGTGACTCCCTCTCTCTCTGACCCTCCCCTCCTCACGCTGTCTCTCTCTCTCTCTCCTAGAAATAAATAAAACATTTAAAAAAAAAAAAGAATTGTAATGACCTTATGCCTCACCAGAAGGAAAGGGAGAAGTTGAGAGATGAAACAGATGTAGCAAATTATTGATGAATATTAAATCTGAGTGATGTTTTATTGTTTCTTGTTGTGTATGCTTGAAAAATTTTATAGATATTTTCATATAAAATATATTATTTCCTCCCAATAGGTAGATATTATATATGGTGGGCATAACAGTTATCTCTGAGTGGTGAGATTAGGAGATTTTCTTTTCCCTTAATACTTTTTTGGTGTGGTCTACATTTCCTGCAATAAGCATATACTGCTTTTATAATATAAAAAATGTAAAGTTTTTATGAATATAGTACTAACCCTTACTTATACTTAGCACTCAGAATTTATTACTTAGAAGACATGGTTTTCTGACCCCCTCCTGTATCCGAACCCTCCCCCCAAATAGAAGAATCATTGCTTAACTATCAGATATTCTTCGTGCTTATTTCCAGAGCAGCAGTAGCTCCGTAACCTATTATCTCACTGGCTTGTAGGAACCCATGCAGTACAGAGAAGAGTTTGTGGGAAATGACAGGTGTGCCCCCAAATGAAATCATATGTAGGATTATCAGTTAAGATGTTGTGGTATGGTTAGTCTGTTCTCAATTCCCAAGGGGTTTCTATTTAGAATGTTGAAGTTTACATCATTAAGTAACATGATTAATGTTACTATTACCTTCAAAGTCATTGTTTCGAAAGAGTGGCTAGTATTGTACCCTACCATTCTTCTCAAAAGTCACGTACCCTACCATTCTTCTCAAAAGTCACGGAGTTAAACTGGAAACATTGGAAGTAAAGGTTACTGATGGGAACTATAATGATAATAGAGCAAACAATTCTGTTTTGCTTGATATCTGCCAGATGTTATTCTAAACACTTTGCCTATATTAACTCCTTTAATCTACACAACAACTCTATGACGTAGGTTTTATGATGATCCTCATTTATACATAGAAAACTTAAGTGAAGTGAGTGGCCTAGGGTCACACAAAGTGTGAGCAGAGGGGCCAGGATTCAGGCCCAGGTGACCGACCGTGCTCTCAGTCACCGCAGTGGCATAGTATAGCAGGAGGCACACAAGACTCATGCAAAGGCTGTAAAGTCAAGGCCATAGAGGCCCATTTTTTTGTTTAAAAGCAATATTGTATTAGTTTCAGGGATAAATGGAAGCCTCAGTTTTTAGAACAAAGATCAAGTATGCAATCTTCTGTTTTAGGTGAAGAATCTGAGGATGACTCTGATTTTAGTGAGAGTGAAGATAATGATGAAGACTTCACCATGAGAAAAAACAGAGTGAAAGAAATTAAAAAGAAAGAAGTGAAGGTCAAATCCCCAGTTGAAAAGGAGAGGAAACCTAAATCCAAATGTAATACTTTGGGTAAGCTTAATCCAAAACACTATAAAATGTTTTTGGTTTATTTAATGTGTTTTCCTTACCTTTGCCTTTGTTCTCCTTAACATTTTGTCAGTGCTCATTTCTAGCCAAGGTATGTAAATGGAAAGGGGGATGGGGAAGGGAGAAAAGCAGACAAGAGTTCTGCCCACCGCCTACTGCTTACCAGCTCTGACTAGAATTACCCTCCACTAGCATGAACGGCCACCCTCTGAGGTAGCCATTATCATCTGCATTTGATAGTGAGAAAACTGAGCCTCAGACAGGTTAAATAATTTGTGGAAATTCTTACAAATAATTAAGTGAGGAGCTAGAATTTGTACCCAGGTTTGTCTATTTAGAGCCCAAGCTGTAGTCCCTGGACCACTTTTTTTCCAGGCAGTTAACAGGGAAGTTTATATGATTCTAATTTCTTGCTTTCATGCTTGACTAAGTCTCTGTTTTGAGAACCCTTTCGCTATGTGTTTTAGGGCTTTTTTGGTTTTTCTTGAGTTCATAATATATGATAGATTATTATAAACTATAACTTACACTAACTTGATTTTTCCTTATTAATACATATTTTTATGTTTTCATTGTTTGAAACAAAGATTTCTGTTATTCAAACTCCATTTACTGGTGGGAGCTGCTGTCACCTTAAGTAGCATGGTACTGAGTACTTACTGAGAAATAAGAACTAAATACTTATTCATATTCCTCCCTCCACTGTATTCTGAATAAGGTTTTAATTAGCATCTTTTTAAATTGACAAATTCATCTGGTTTTCAGAAAGGTTTTAAGCGCAGAAGGTTTTAGAGATAAAACTGTGTTAGTTTCCGATTGCTGCCGTAACAAATTACCACAACTGTAGTGGCTTAAAAACCACAAATTTATAATTTTATAATTGAGGAGGCCACAAGTTCAAAGTGCTTCTGCCTGCACTACAATCAAGCTAGTCTGGGGGAAAATTCCTTTTCTTGACTTTCTTAGCATCTCAAGGCTGCCTGTGCTCTTTGACTGGTGGTCCATAGTAGTCCACTGCCACCTTCAAAGCCAGAAAAGGCAGAGACTTTCTCACATCACATCACTGATTCTCTCTCTCTCTTTCTCTTGCTTCTCACTTTCACTTATAATGACCCTTGTAAGTACATTGGACCATCCAGATATTTCAAGATAGTCTCCCCATCTTAAGATCCTTAACTTAATGACATATGCTAAGTCCCTTGCTGTGGAAGGTGAATATAGACATCTTTGAGGGGCCATTCTTCTGTCTACCACAAACTGATACGAAAAAGTCACTGACAGTATGAATTTATTTTATATTTTCTTTGGATGCTTGTGTATGCTTCCTCACCAAGAAACACTAAAAATTAAGAATAAAATGTCAGTTTACACATTGGAATTTACCATTTCAGGTCTACTGTATTGAAGCAAGTTGTTTCACAAGGAAGCATAATATATAATTTTAGTAGTAAAATTAAATACTAAATAATGGGGTTAAGAATTAGGAAATATGGATTATATTTCTATTCCCATTAATAACATATGGAATAACCTTTGAGAGTCTTTTGTCAGGCACATGTTACAATCTTTCCCTTGATAGAGAACATATTTGAGAGCTGTTCTATCCAATATGAGAGCCACAGGCTAAAAACAGCTATATTAGATTTAATTAAAATTGAATAAACTTTAAAAGTGAATTCATGGTTTTGCTAATCCCATTTGAAGTGCTTAATAACAACATATGGCCAGTGGCTATCACATGGACAGCACAGAATTTCCATCACAGCAGAAAAGATTCTGTTGGACGGTGCTGATCTAGGAATATAGAAGTTAACATTAAGAAGTATATATAATGAAAATGTTCATCTTCAAATACATTTAGATATCGCTTAGGTATATCACAGCAAGCATTATCTAAAAAGTGAATTTATATTCTACCTCTCCTTCCTTCATTTCCAGCACATCCCCCCATCCCCCTCAAAAAAAAAAAAGACCAAAACCTGGTCTCATTCTTGTGTTCATCTCTGGGTCAATGACACCATCCAGCAGTGTGCCCATGACAGGAACTTGCAAGTTATGATTATTTCTTCATCTCCATCACCACCTTCCCCCTCTCCCCCTATCTAATGCCTGAAAGATCTCCAATCTGCTGTTCTTTCCTCCCTGCTCCCTGGGTTCAGGCCTTTATCACCTCCCACCTAGATTCCCTTAAGAGCCTTCTAGGTGGTCTGCTTGCCACATGCTACCATCAGAAAGATGTATTCAGAATACAAGTGTTCCTGAGAAAAGTCAGTATGTGATGGTGACTAGCCAGACCCCTTCACTGGTGTGCACAGCTCTTCATCCGTGTCTCTCTCCTTGACATTCCTGCTTCAGCCATACTGAACCAGAGGCTGGTCCTGGGACCTGCTGCGTTTTCCAGCTTTGCATGCTCTGTTCCCACCTCCTGTAAAATGTCCCTCTAACTCATCTTTCCTTTTCAGCCTTGATTTGGCTCAAACTATCCTCAAACAACTTCCCTGTATCTTTGATCCCTATGCAGGGATGTATACAGATTGTAGGTTCCCTCCTGTGCATACCTCTAGAGTATCTTATCTCTTATCCCACTGTATTATACACATCTTTACTTTTTTCCCCTTTCTACTAGAGCCTAGTGACTAAACCGTAAGTTCCTTGGGAGCAGGATCTAGGAGCTCCTTTGTAACCCTAGAGCCTAATATATCATCTCACTGACACATACTGATGAGACACCATTATATAATGGCTACAGGTATAGACTGTGGAGCCAGACCTGGTTCCTATCCTGGCTCAGGTACGTACCAGCTAGCAGACTACAGGCAGACTGCTCAGCCTCTCTGTTTCCTTATCTGGTAGTGGGGCCAGGAATGTCCATATCAGAATTACTCTAAGGGTTAAAGGTGGTGTACATGATATGCCTACCATACTGCCTTGCATATAAATGCTCATAAAAGATGGCTGTTCCTAGGCTCTCAAGAAATGTTTGTATATAATAAGAGTTTCTCTAATTGATAATCTTGCCTTTTTAATTTTTATAAGATTATGTAACTTTATAGTTTTTATACCTACCTGTAGACTTATTCTTCCTCTGTGAAAAACTTTTTCTATGTATATTTTTTAAAGAAGTGACTTCAGGAGACTCTGCTCCAGCTGCTGTGAAATCAGAACCTCAGCCTTCATCAAAAAAGGTTTCTGTTTCTTTGGAGGTCTCTAGGAAACCATCACAAGTACGCAGTCCTTTAGCCGAAAACAAAAAACCCAAGTGGGTCCCACCAGGTATGGTATGTTTATTAACTAAGGGCAGGGGCTTGGAAAATGATCACTGGCAGCTTTTTTTCCTCATTGTAAATGTTATACCATATTATGTATTCTTCAAAACCAAGGTTTTTAGTCGCTGCATTTATTTGTCATTTATCATTCCCTTATATTGAGCATCCAGATTGCTTATTTTTTCAGTGTCATAAATAAGGTTACAAGAAGCCCAGACATCCTTACTTTTGAAATTGGTGGGCACATCCTTGATTATTTTCTTAGAATAAATTCCTATAGTGGAGTTACAGTGTCAAAGAGTGTCCACATTTAAAATTCCTGATGCTTATTTTCGGCAAAAAATGTTTGCTCAAGACCCATTGATCATAGTCTGACTGAAGCCTCAGGATCTGTACGTGGGACTTCTAGCATTTCACAAATGCCCTAGCAGACTTCACTTCTCTTTGTGTTCTTTTGTTCCACAGCCAAGCCTTGCTGATCCTTCAAGAATTCTTTGACTTTTGCTCTTCTTAACATTGCCAAAACCCTAGCCCAGGCCCCATTTATTTCATGCTGAAGTATCCACTTCCTAGTCCAGTGAAACTGATACGATTTTTCTTCCTTAAACACAATGTATATCTTCTCTAAGAGGCTCTCTGTATCCAGTTTCCTCCATCTGGTCTGTTTCTCCCCATCTGTCCCCTCTCCTAAGTCCCTCCAAATCTACTCAAGTTTGGTTTACTTCTTTTCACTGACATTTCTTTTTTCTTTTCTGTTCCTTCTTTTCTTTTCTTTTCTTTTTTTTCTTTTCTTAGAGGTTGGGGGAGGGGCAAAGGGCAAGGGAAAGAGAATCTTAAGCTGGCTCCCCACTCTGCTTGGAGCCCAAGGCAGGGCTCAATCGCATGACTGTGAGATCATACCTGAGCTGAAGTCAAGAGTCAGATGCTTAACTGACTGGGCCACCCAGGCACCCCTCAGTGACATTTCTTGATTGATCCATAGTGGTCACTCCCTGATAACTAGGTACTAATAGACAAATTTCAATCTGAGTCAGTATTTTTGTATCCTTGGGTAAATGCTGATTCAAAGGGGCACATGTACTCCAATGTTTATAGCAGCATTATCAACAATATCCAAGCTATGGAAAGATACACGCGCGCGCACACACACACACACACACACACACACACACACAGTGGAGTATTACTCAGCCACAAAAAAGAATGAGATCTTGTCATTTGTAGTGATGTGGATGGAGCTAAAATGAAATACACCAGAGAAAGACAAATACCATACGATTTCACTCAATGTGGAATTTAAGAAACAAAACAGATAAACATGGGGGAAGGGAAAAAAACAGAGCAAGGCAAACCATAAGAGACTCTTAACTATAGAGAACAAACTGGGGGGTGCTGGAGGGGAGGTGGGGGTGGGGGATG
>NW_027529427.1:4282684-4423584 GCF_008692635.1 Crocuta crocuta | reverse complement strand
AACTAACATTACACTATATGTTACTTACTAGAATTTAAATAAAAACTTGAAATATTTTAAAAACATTATAAGAAAAAGATTTTAGTCTGAGATTGCATGATTACTTAAAGTCTCTTAATTACTTCATTTCATCTTCTGAAATAATCAGCCATATATTGATTCAGTAATTCCATACATCACTCACTGCTCACCATAGTAAGTGTAGTCACCATCTGTCACCAAACGTTATTATAATATTATTGACTATATTCCCTGTGCTATACTTTTCACTTCTGGGACATTTCTTTTATAACTGAAAATTTGTACCTCTTGATCCCCTTTATCCCCCCCTTATCTATTTCATCCACCTATACCCACCGCCAGTCAAAGAAGGCAAATACTATACGATGTCACTTAAAAGAACTAGTATAAATAAGTAAAAAGAGCATTGATCGTGTTTACAGTTATTTAATATTTGAAAAAAATAGATGCAAGGAGTATTTGGAAAAATTATGGGATTTTTAAAAAAAGCATTAGATTTATCTACTACTTTAGAAATTATAACTCCATGCATTTCTTTATTCTCCATGCCTCTACAACCAGTGTGATTTGCTCCCAATTTAGCAACTTCAGCTTTCCAGCTTAAAGTTTTGGAGCTGTTACCTTGCCTTCGGAGCACGTTTGAAAATAGGCAGTACTGTACTCTTTCTACTCTTTAATACTGTTCATTCTTTTGATCTTGGATAGAGCTCGTATACCAGAGTAATCTCTACCTACCTGTTTTTGCATCTTCAGGTTTGTAAGTTGATCTTTGTTAGGAAATTTCTAAGATCATCAGCATCAGGTGCTATGTTTTCTTTCAGCAATATCCGGAAGCAGCAGCAGCAAGAGCCCACTGGCAGGCGTGTCTGTTAAGTCTCCAAATCAGAGTCTCCGCCTGGGTTTGTCCAGATTAGCACGAGTTAAACCTTTGCATCCAAATGCCGCTAGTAGCTGAGTGTGGTAGTAAACACATGTTTGATTAAGGGAATCACAGTTTTACAAGTGTGTTTATATTTGATTTGTGTTTATATTTAAGGAGGGTATCGTAATATAAAAGAATCCTTTAATATCCTATAAATTGTCTCTACCCATTCTGTGATGATGTTCTCTGAAGCTATTTGAGACTTCTATAAGAGGTTTGTTTATCAGAATTATCTTGTAATGCCCTTTCCTTCTGAAGAATGTATCCTATTTTTCCTGTGTATAATAATAAGTCATTGCCATTCAGTGGTTGTCAGCTTGACATGGAGGAAGTCCATGCTGCATGCTGTTCTTTTCTAAAAACTTGATGCTCCTTCCTAGCTTTGTCTAATTTATGGCACCTTAACTGTAACTGTTCAGAGTTTATCTGGCAAAAGGAAACATTCCTACTTTTTCCAAGAAACATTTCTGAAATCTTACTTAAGCAATATTGTCAGTTTTAATTGCAAAGATGTTTCATATTTTAGCCAAATACTTATAGTAAGAATTCAGAATTCGTTTACACATTAAAATGGTTCCTGTAATGACATATGTCTCCTACTCAGAAGTAGATGTTTATTGTATAGCAAATAGAATTTCATGACATTTTATGAAGTTCTCGTCAATGCCTTTAATAAAAGTGAAAAGGTTTTGATATGCTCTTTGCTTGAGCCCCATTGTATCCACCTGTCTCTGATTGTCTGCATTTCATGATTAAATGAATGCTTTATCAAAAAAATAAACTAAACCTTAAGGTTTTTTTTGTTGTTGTAAATATAAAGGGCGAGGGGAGCTGTTTCTTAAAATCATCACTTTATGTTAAGCCACTGCTTTAGAGAATGGCTGTCAAGTACCTGCTCATCCCTATTATGATATTAGATAATCCAGCTTTTCAGGAAGCTTAGTTCCAAATTTGTTATGAATAAAAGTAGTTAGGGTTATTTTACATTTTCTGGTGAGACTGTCAGCCAGCTCCTGATCACTTTTTAATAGAAGCTCTTCAAATCGTGTCAACTGTTTAAACATGTATAGTATGACTAGTTCAGTTTTTCTTGGTTTGTAGAAACATCCATGTTAACGTCAAAATAAGTAGTTTAGAATTATGACTGAAGTGAGCATTTGCCCGTTGCTGTTGTCCATTTTTCTTGCTTATATTTTTGCATTGTCATGTACCACCTAACCTACCTCACTCCATCCCCTTCTGAAAACATGTATTCAGTTTCCAGTGTATTGAGATGCATGCTGTCTATGGTGCAGTTCAACAGGATACATTTATTAAGAGTCTAGCCTGTATTAGGTACTCCTGTCCCTGATTAGTCATCTGGTGGCACCAGCCTGATGAACCTGTTTTCTCTGTGTCATTCAGAGTAATAGTTCATGTTGAAAACTACTTTAAATTATGTTAAAACTGGCCTTGCAGACAGCACCAATGGCCTTTCTGTTGTCAAATCCAGTGTACATTTTTCTCACCTATTCTTATAGGCCCTATTCATCACATTTTCTTTTCTGGGCCCACGTGACAGTATTCTTTTATAATTTTCTCCCCACAGTCCTGCCTACTCTTCATTATTTTGCAGTTTTCTAATGTTTTGTGTCCCCTACACCCACTCTTCCCACTATAATGTCCTATGTTGTCTGATTCCATTCTTTTCCCCTGCTTTTTTTTTTTTTTTTATTAAAGCTTAGGTGACTTCAAACTCCAGTGGTCACCTCTGTGATTTTTAGCCCAGATCTTGTTCTACACAAGAGCCTAGGCCATTGATAATTTGATGCAATAAGTCATCATTGGATCAGTAAACCCCCCCCTCCTGTATTTTCTGTTGGTAAATGGCACCACCGACAACTGGAGGACCTCGGGCACGTCCACCCTTCACGCCAATCACTGAGCTTCCACTCCATAAATTGCTCAGAGCTGCCCTCTCCTTGTCTGAAATATCATCACTGACTACTTCTCACAGCCATTCTTGCCTTGATTCTCAACCTCCTCTGGCCCACCCTTCATACCATATTGCCAGAGAGTTTCCTAAAATCTGAGCATGAACATTTCCCCTGCTTAAAATCCACATACATACACCCTACCCCATTCAGTTCACAAGAGGTTTCCCATCTGTCTGTGCCCTGCCTGCTTCTTCAACCTGGTCTCATGCTGCCCACGTGCACTTTTGACCCATGGGGCACCAGACAGTGGCAGCACCCCTGATACTATGTGATTCCCCTCGCTCTGGGCCTTTACCCTGGCTCGTTTGCCTGCTTTACATCGCTAATTCCTATTTGGCCTTAAGACTCAAGACTCAAATTCAACTAAGCTCTTCCAAAAAGCTTTTTTTCTTTTTTTTTTTTAATGTTTCGTCCATCAGGCAGACTATATTCTTCCAGGCTGTGCTACTTTCATTCAATTATAACTTCCTGTTTTCATGCAGGAAACCTGATGCAGACTTTTGAAGAGGGGGAAAGTAGGGGTAATTTCACGAGCCTAGGCAGTTCAGCGAACTCTGATGTCCCCATCCTTGGAATATCCTTCAACCCTATCTGGGGCGATTGAATGGGAGTGTGAGCGAGGGGAAGAGGTGTTCTTCAGGCTCTGATGCGAAAGGTGGTTTGGACCGCGCCAGGGCCCACGTCCTTTCAGGTCCGGAGTCACAAAAAGGGTGGACGGAGTTTCTATAGCGACAGGCGAGGGCGTGGCCCCGGGCTCTCGCGGGCGGGCGGGGTGCAGGAGCGAGCGCCCCGCAGCGGCCGCCGGGCAGTCTGCGCCAGCCTGATGCAGCTCCTCCCATCTGCTCGCTTGGGGACCAAGTAAGGCGGGGGTGGGGGTGGGCGCTGAAGCCTCAGAGGGCCCTGTGGAAAGAAGGTCGGGGGGAGCGGGGAGAAGGGAGGTGCAGAGAATGCAAAGTAGGAGAAGTGTGGTCGGATGAGAGAGAGGGGCGGGCTGTGAGCGCGGACTGGAGGAAAGTGCTCTGAACCGCTGCTTCCTCAAGCCCAAGGCGGATACAGTTTCCTCCTCACGGAATGTTGCATCGCTGACCTGGGCTGAATGCATGGTGCAGAGAGATGGATTTTAGGAAACTGCTAAGACCTCTCCTGAAATTGCTTCCAGCCCTGACCTCAACAACGTGGGGCACAAAGCTTTCTTCCCCCCCCTTATTGATCTTCACCGCCTGGCTGGTACTCCTGTTAGTCAAAAGTGAGCCCACGACCCCACACCTCATGTGGGCGTCCTAGGATCTGGCTGACAGGAGCCTATTCTGCCCCAGCCCGTAACCCTGCACGCCTCCATGCTCAGCCAGAGCCCGATGCAGGGCAACTTGAAGCCGTGAGGGGATCATACATCCAGAGCATCGCTTCCCTCTCGGTGGTACTTGCCACTCCAGGGTGACTCTCCTTTTAGCAAATATTTTCCTAAAAGAGGGATGAAGAATGCAAAATTTGGATTTTTTAAAAATCTGTAGTTGATTTGTGGTACTTGCTATGTTTGAAATATCCATCAGCCAATTCAGGGCTTAACTTGTGACTCTTCTGACCTGTTTTAAAATGACTGATGATCAAAAGTGCAAGGCCATTTATAGAAAGTTCAGACTATGAAAGGACAAATGGTCCCTTTGTTGCCAGTCTTGCTTGAGGGTCTTAATCACTTATGTGTGTTAGGTACGGAAAACCTAGGAGTTCTAAGGAATGCTCCAAACCTGAACTGTGCTAATTGGTTCTGGTACTTACGTCTGCTATTTCCCTTGTCTGTTTTAGTCCTTACCAAGAGGGTAACGTTAAACCCGAAGGCAGTCTCTAGTAGTGTGCCAACCGCTCTTTGACTTTGTTGTCAGGAGCTTGGGTCAAACCTGTGGTGGACCCATTGCTGGGAGTCACTGGTTTGTTTAAGGGATGCCAAATCCAACACCAGTGTGTTGTGATGGCAAAAAAGGGCAAATCTTGGTCTAGGCTTCATTAATAGAAATCTAACAAACAGATGAGTGATGCAAAGGTCTTCCTGCCTGATTTAGCACTGATTAGTACATAACCTAGACTCTAGAAAACCGAAGCCACTTAAAGCAAGGTCTTAAAAAAGGCTAGAAAGTAGAGAGAAATAGTCACAATATAGCTTCCCTCCATCATGCCTGGGTGTTCTATCATATGAAGAGGAGTTTGAAATAAAACTACAGAATGCCCTGGAGATGAGTAGGTTCCAGAGAGGCAAAAGCCACTGTTTTGAATATTCAAGAACTCTTGAGTAGAAGAGAAGGTAGATGTGTTCTTTGTTGTTCTGCAGAAGATAACAAGTATCGGTGGAGGATATGTTGCTCAATATCATTTCTTCCAACCAACATTTGTTGAGCACCAACCATATATATAAGCAGCTGGATGGGAATGAGTTGCCTGGAAAAACAGTGAGCTCTGTCACAGAATATTCAAGCAGTGACTCAGTGATTGCCAGGGATACCCTAAGGAGGATTTCTGCTGGGTGAGAAAATGGATGAATGGCCTCTAAAACCCCTTCCAGCTCTGAGAGTCTGTGGACTATGAAGAGTTTCAAGGATAATTGCAAAGGGGCCGAGGAGTTCTCTTTGCAGAAGTGACAGTAACTTAAATACATTAAGTACATTGTCTCCTGTTCACAGAAATGCAAAGGGAGTCCCTGCAAAGTCCTTCACTGCCACAATTTCTGCCCCAAAGGTAGCCCTCCAGGGCGTAAAGATCAAGCTACCGTACAACTGCAGTAGAAATACTGAAATCATAACAGGTAAATCTCAGAAGATATATATCCTTTCTGGGCATTGAAGATGGGTGTACATAGATAATGCATTGTGTATAAAATACTATGTATGCAGTAATGCTGGCACCACTGTTTATGGGACTGTCATGCCCACAAGACTTTGAACTCCTTGAAAGCAAGGATTCTGTTTTATTTATCTCTCAATCCTCCATGCTTAGCACAATATCTGACATTCAGATGGTGGTCTCAAATTTTTTGATGAATTAATCTAAACCATCTTAAATTTCAGCACATTTGTACAAAGAGCTTTCAATAGACAAGTCATTATCCATGCCTGTATGAAGAATATAAAAAATAAAATAAAAATAAAATAAAATCCAAGTTCATCATTCCTGCCCCCAAGAGAGTCACACTCAAGATGAGTTGAATTAACACTAAAGTTGTTGATCAAGTGACAAAATGATGTCCACAAGCAAAAATGCTGAAATCCAGAGGAGGGAGATGGGTATATAAGCTGGAGAGGTGGGGAAACTGCTCTTCATGTAAAATAATAGGAGTAATTTTTAAATTTTAGTTTCAGTTCTCAAAGCAATATTTACTCTAGCTCTGAGATGAGTTTGTTTTCTCTAACCCTTCATGTAAACAGTTAAAAACAAGCTATAAAACATACTCTACATAGTCCACCACTTATTTTGAGGATAAAACGTGGTATTTGTGAAGCTTTGAGTGTGGACTGTCATGGATTAAATGGGAGCTAGATTCAATGCATTCTTAGGGGGGAAAGGCACAAAATAGTCTTTGATAACCACAGAATTATCCAGAGGAGAGAACTTGTAAAATAAGCCACAATAGAATTTTTTTCTCCAATCTGGCAGTATTTAATAAGGTTAGAATCAAAGAAGCTTGAACTGAAAGGGATATAAGAGGTCATCTGGCCCAGTCTTGTCATCTTACAAATGGGGAAACTGAGTCTAGAAAAGGCACATTACTTGCTCAGAATCTATCTGTGGGCAGCACTGAGATGAGACTCCAAAATGCCTCGGCATCTTCTAAAGGTCTTCATGTTGTCTTCACTGACAGAGTGCCCGACACTGAAATGAAGAAAGAGCTCCACTTGCCAGGAAGGATGCACGTGGGCTTGTATTGTGTCCCACATCCCTGGGAAGTAGATGGAGGGAACATTTGATATAGAGCACTGGCAGAAAATAATTGTATTCATTCTTCCCAGTGTTTGGATTTTACAACCTTCACGTCAGATTGATGGCCAAAATTCTACCGGTTCTGTCCCCCAAATTACCCAAGGATAGGTTCCCACTTGTACTCTGTCCTCACTATCATTGCCTTGATTGAGGCCTTCATCATGTCTTGCCTAGATGTTCAAGACATCTTCCTACTTGGGCTCCTCCAAACCTGTTTCATGGCATTGCCAGAGAGATGATCCTAAAGCACAAATCTGATTTTGTCAGACTTAGAATGAACCATGCAACCCTTTCTTTACAGTCTAACCAGCTCTCTGGCCCTCACCAGCAATTTCCATGTACTCACACTTTCTAGAGAAGGCAATGTTCTTTCATACTTTTTGTGCTTTCACAGTTTTGTCCATCTGCCCTTGATTCCATTCCTGTCCTGTTTATTCTTCGAGGACGATTCTACTTTGCTCAAGTGTAGAGGCTTCCTCAGCTCTTCCAACAGACGTTAGTCACCCCCTGAAGTATGCTCCATTAGCTCTTTGCACAGGCCTCTATTACTGCCATGATCACGTGCACTGTAATGATCATATACATTGTAATGTCCATGTGTCTTCCCTCCTAGATTAGGAACTCTCCTTGAGGGCAGAGTCCATGTCTGGTTTGTCTGAGGAATTATCTCAGCAAATGTCTGTAGAAAGGAAAGAAGGAAGGGAAGAAAGAAGTAATATTGTGATCATCTGAAGAGAAGAAACTATTACTTTTTGTTTGCTTTTGCATAGGCCTTTTTAAAAATTAATTCATTTATTATATCCAAGTTAGCATATAGTGCAATAATGATTTTAGAAGTAGATTCCAGTGATTCATCCCCTATGTATAACACCCATTGTTCATCCCAACAAGTGTCTTCCTTAATAATCCTTATCCATTTAGCCCCTCCCCATACCCCCAACCTCTCCAGAAACCCTCAGTTTGTTCTCTGTATTTAAAAGTCTTTTATGTTTTTTGTCCCCCTCCTTGTTTTTATATTGTTTTTGCTTCCCTTCGCTTATGTTCATCTGTTTTGTATCTTAAATTCCTCATATGAGTGAAGTCATATTATATTTGTCTTTCTCTGACTGACTAATTTCACTTAACATAATACCCTCTGGTTCCATCCATTTAGTTGCAAATGACAAGATTTCATTCTTTTTGATAGCTGAGTAATACTCCATTATATGTGTGTGTGTGTATATATATATACACATTTCATATATACTATATAAATATATATATTTATATATATATTCCATATTCCATATTCCATTCTTAGGCTATTGTCGATAATGCTGCTATAAATTTTGGGGTGCATGTGCTCCTTCAAAACAGCACACCTGTATCCTTTGGATAAATACCTAGTACTACAATTGCTGGGTCATAGGATAGTTCTATTTTTAATTTTTTGAAGAACCTTCATACTGTTTGCATCGGACTTTTTTTTTAGTGTGTGTGTGTGTGTGTGTGTGTGTGTGTTAAAATTAAAGTCCCCACTCCCCTCTCCCAGCTCCATCCGTCAAAGATAATTATCTTTATGGCTTAAGTTTCTATATTCTTCAATATACCTGTATAAAGACATGCAAACATCTTGTTTTTTCTTAAATAATATCAAATCATGCACATTGTTCTGTTTCACTCAATATATTACAGGCAGGCATACATAGAGATCATTTTTTAAAATGTTTGCATCATACTCTATAATACATATGTACTGTATTTTTAAACTTCTTATATATAGACAAGTAATTTCTGATTTTCCAACATTATGCTGCAAGAACAGTGGGCATGACTTGTCTTCAGTCCTCTGAATAATTTCAAAAATGCGATGCAGTCACTATTTATTATAGTGCCTGCGAGAACCTACCAATGGAGTGGTCAGCAGAAGCCAGGATAACATTTTCACTGATTCCTGTTCTGTCCTTATTCGCATATCCCTGATCCCCTTGGCTCTTGCTAGAGTTGGAGGCTGAAAAGGGACTTCCAAGGGACACAAAGCAGAGTTCCAGCAGCCATCTGCTAATGGGACAGGTGTGTAGCAATGGCATGAGAGCCTCTAAGACTCTGCCACTCACATAAATCACCGCCTTAACTAGATTCCATAAACTTAACTTGAATTAGTTTTTCCTCTTGCAGCAAGTTCATTATTCATAAAGCTGTGCCCTGAATAAAGAAGGTGCAAAAATGTCTCAATGAGATCCAGGGAAAGCATTTCTACCAGTTGTCATTTTCTTCTTTTTCTATAGGCATTAAGCTACCAAGTACCCACTAATATATGTGCCTTTCAGAGCAAAAGGTGTTTGTAGCAAGAGAATGGTTTAGTCTGCAGTGAGCTAGAGGAAATGGGTCTTTTCTCCTGGTGTCTTAAATTGCTGGCCACTTTATTAGCTCATCTTCCTTCCGTGGCTGCCATTTCCCTCTCCCCTGGGCACCCGAAGGCTCATGCCAAGACACCCCCTCTCCTGATATCATCAGCCACCAGAAGGGAAATGAAAGGAATAGCAGAGACGAAGCCACTGTGTTAGGCCCGCCACCTCCTTCTGTCTCGGAGTCTGCCCTGCATTCTTCCCTCCCTGGCTGTGGGGGCCATTTTGCTCCTACTGACAATTTACTTTCTACCCTTCCTCCTTTAGGACTACAATGGATGCTAAAAAGCCAAGGAAATGCAGTTTGACGTCCTTCCCAGTTTTGAAAGCAAGAAAGAAACAGAATGTTAATCCTGTGAAGGTAAAGATCCTTGAATTTCATTTGGGGAACAGAGGTATTCTTATGAAGACTGGGGGTCCCTGGAGTGCCCCACACACCTCTGATGACAGTGTGAGGGGAAGGGAAATGTGGGGATACCAGGCTATTTGGCAGAGCCAGGTCTGGGCCGGCTTGGAGGGAAATTGGCTATAGGGCCAGGGTGTAGTGTCATGAAGTCCAGAACCTCATGGCCTTCATTGAACAGGTCGCCTGGGGGTATGTCTCTTCCACAGTGACTTGTATTGCACTCTGTATTTCTGGAACCACACCAGAAGTGTCCCAGAATGGTTCCAAACATGTATGCAAGAAATTTCCAGAAACGTGTGTGTGTGTGTTTTCTCTAACACAGACATGGTGTCTTTGTTTTTACTTCTAAACAAGTAAAATGCCACAGCAGTGAAGCTAATTTTGTGATGTGGTGACTTTGTGATCACCATCTACAAGATCTACTTCTAAATCAGGGGTACTTTTTTACCTAATGCCCTCAGTTTGAATTTCACACCTTCCTCCAAAGATCACATTATCTGGGGTCTTTGTTATGAAAATTCTGTGGCAGACTTGAGTCCAGGGCATTTAGGTTTGACCCTGAGTCCTGCTCCTGTCACTGCTTGGAAGAGCTGGGGTTCAGCAGCCTATCCGAGGCCTGGTGAAAGTTTTCCTCCCTTGAGATCACATACCACCATCTTAAAATTATGGCTCTTAGGTCACCTCCACCAAGTAGTGTTGCTGATTTTTTAAAAACCTTTTTAATGTTTTTATTTATTTCTGAGAGAGACAGCATAAGTAGGGGAGGGTCAGAGAATCTGAAGCAGGCTCTAGGCTCTGAACTAGCTGTCAGCACAGAGCCCGATGCGGGGCTTGAAACAACAAACCGTGAGATCTTGATCTGGGCCAAAGTCAGATGCTTAACCGACTGAGCCACCCAGGCACCCCTAATGTTGCTGATTTAACCCCAGCCTTCTTCCCCTCAGGATTATAACTCATAAAAATGAATCCTGATGCAAAGTCTGTTGTTCCCCCATCCCTATCCCTGCTATTATTACATACAACAAAAACCATTATTTTATAATTCATAGGTACAAAAAATTATTAATACCTAAAACATTTCTTTTGACAAAGCAAAAATTAATATCTAACTTAAAATAGTAATTCTATAGTAAACAGGATAATATAATAAAGACAACATTCTCTTCACATTTAAAATTATTATACAAACAGAATGGTCTTGGTCATGACTTAGAAAAATCATCATGAGTTTTGCAACTTACATTTGCTTTAATCTGCTTGAGCTCCTGTTTATTGAGTGCTTGGATGACTCTCACATGCCTATTAGAGGCAAGTACAATTATTATCCCCATTTCTGAGATTGAAGTGAAGTTAATTAGCCATAGCCATAAACATTGAGTGGCAGATGGAATTCAAACCCATATTCTTTTTTTTAAATGTTTATTTATTTTGAGAGAGACAGAGCATGAGTGGGGGAAGGGTAGAGAGAGAGGGAGAGAAAGAATCCCAAGCAGGCTCCACGCTGTCAGTTTGGAGCCCAACACAGGACGTGAACTTAGGAACTATGAGATCATGACCTGAGCTGAAGTTGGACCCTTAACCCACTGAGCCCCCCAGGTTCCCCCAAACCCATATTGTTAACCACTCTATTCACTGCCTCTTTGCTGAGTCATGTCAACTCTGTTAAACATTGTCCTATAAAATTCCTTCATATATTTCTATTAATTTTAAGGAAAGCCTATCCTGCTACAGTTGCCACAACAGGAATTGTCAAAAATAAAATATAAAATGATGCTAAAGAAAAATTCACTTATGTTGTGTTTTTTGTAACTGCCAGCAATTGACAATACTATTTAGAAATACTGTCTAGGGGTACCTGGGTGGCTTGGTTGGTTAAGTGTCCAACTCTCTATCTCAGCTCAGGTCTTGATCTCAGGGTCTAGAGTTCAAGCCCCATGTTGGATTCCATGTTGGGCTCTTCACTGGGCATGGAGCCTACTTAAAAAAAATCAATAATAAAAAATACCATCTAAACTTACAACTATTGTCTTTACATTGGTAATTATTCTTATGGGCCATAAATAAATGTCTTTTTACTATCTCTTCATTTCCCCCAATGAACTTCTCATCCAGTTGAGCTGAATAGGCTTAAGGAAGGAAATGTAAACAAGTCAATAGCCATCCTCAGCATGTGAAATCTTGGGTTTCAGTGGATAGTCATATTAACTGGAAGATGAAAAGAATGAATTATAATCTCTTGACCTAAAAACACATGGAAGGTGAGAGTGCTATGGATCTAGCCTATCAACTGCCCCAAGCAAGTGGGGGGGAAAAAACATTTTGAATATTTGAATAAATTGATAATAATGTATATTTTTCGTAATATTTAGTCTTCTAAGTTATAACTATAATGTTTATAATAATAATTATTTAGGTTTTTAAATATGGATCTTGATAGTATTTCAGCTAAGGGAGTTTTTTTAGTTTATTTATTTTGAGAGAGAGAGAGAAGACAGGAGGGAGAGAGAGAGAGAGAGAGACAGTGAGACAGAGAGAGAGAGAGAGAGCAGGGAAAGGACAGAGAGAAAGAGGAAGAGAGAGAATCCTAAGCAGGCTCTGTGTCAGCACAGAGGCTGATATGAGGCTCAAACTCAGGAACTTGTGAAATCATGACCGAAACCAACAGTCCAAGCACTTAACCGAGTGAGCTACCCAGGCGCCCCAGCTAAGGGAGTTTTTAAAATGTTGTTTTGGGTCACCTGGGTGGCTCAGTCAGTTAAGCGTCTGACTTCAGCTCAGGTCATGATCTTACGGTTTGTGGGTTCGAGCCCTGTGTCGGGCTCTGTGTTGACAGCCCGCTCAGAGCCTGGAGCCTGTTTCTGATTCTGGGTCTCCCTCTCTCTCTGACCCTCCCCTTCTCTCTCTCTCTCTCTCTCTCTCTCAGAAATAAAACATTAAAAAAATAAAATGTTGTTTTTAATAATTGATTTCACCTGGTTTTAAGACAACAGGGTGATCCTCTAGATAGTAATGTAGAATGGTTTAAAAAATCCCCCATTCATTTGGCTAAAACACGATAAAATATTAAAGAGCCATCTGCCACAGAGAGATCTCTGCAGGGAATCGTTTGCCTTAGATGCCTGTAGAGAGTCCCCATCCTCTCCGCTTACTGGCAAGGATCCCAGGGCTCTCAGAGTGGCTCCCAATGACACAGGATCTCTCTGCACTTGAGGAAAATGCTCCTGTGTTATAGTTTATCCTGACTGCCAGCAGAGGGAACATCCTCTCTTCTGGACCTCAGTTGTCTCAGCTGGTAGGTTGGACAATGTCTGGCTCTTCTGTAACTCTGTTCAAAGAAAACGTGTTGCCTCATGGCCAGCTTCTGGGGCTGGAGGAATTAGCAGCACTCCAGGGTCTCTCTTAGACCATCCAGAAGAACCTGGGAGAAGTCTGGGGAAGTCTGTTAATTCAGGGTGTTACTTTATAGCTTTTCTGACAGTTCATGAATAGGAGCTACGAAGTGCATCGCAACTAAGCCTTCTAAAGATACATTTTCTATTTTCAGCACTGGAAGAACCAGTGCTGTTACTTCTCTTCTATCCTTCCAGTCATTTGATTTCTGAATACTGCCTCCTTAGACAAGTCTTCCTCAACACCCCTTTAGTATTTGTGTCCTTGTTTACTGTCAGCCTTGCGCTGTGGACCTACACTGTGCAATAGTGCAGCCACTGGCCACGTGAGGCTATGGGGCCCTTGACTTGGGTCTTGTCCAATTGGAGGTGTGCTGCAATTGTGAAAGATAACACACCATGTTTCACAGACCTGGTGTGAGAAAATGAATGTAAAGTACCTTACTGATAACTTTTTATAATTGTGTGAGTTTTGTAGTATGTTAATACCTCAATAACACTGTAAAAAAATGTATGCTGATTACATGTTAAGGTAGTGTTCTGAAAATGCTGTGTCAAATATATAACAACTTCACCTGTTTCCTTTTAGTTTTTTTTTTAATGTGGCCGCTAGAAAATTTAAAATTTCACACATGGCTCACATGATATTTCTATTGGATAGTTCTGTTCTCGAACAGAAGTACCGTAACAGCAAAGATATTCTTTGTCTGGCTCAGTGTGAAATGCCCAGGACCTAGGACAGTGCCTCGCACAGATTAAAATTCAATGTGTACTTGTGGAATAGAAACCGGGAAAGTGTTTATTTATTTTTTTCCCTCTACAAATATTACTGAGTGCCTACTAACTCCAGGCATTGTTCTAGGTGCGGGGGATGTAGAGAACAAAACAGACCAAAACAAAACAAAACCCCAAAATCCCACCTGATGCAGCTTAAAATTGAAATTCTTTATAGAAAGGCCAGATGTTGCAGGCTAATGCTGAGAATGGTATTGAACAGCTCTTATTTTCATCTTCAGTGAACGCCAAGATGGACTTAGACCAGTGGTTCTCAATGTTGATTTAAAATCACCTGGGAAAGGTTTTAAAGACCACTGAATCAGCACCTCTAGGGATCATGAACATTTTTTTTTAAGTTCTTTTCTATCATGTAGGGACAGATGTCTATTTAGACACCAGCTATGAGACCTTGGTTAGATTATTAAGTCTCTCTGTTGGTTGTGAAACATGGCATAGTTATTCCTACGTCCCCGATTGTGGTGGCATTAAATGAGATACGAGAGGATGAGCTTGCTGATGGTGGGCCGTTCAATATTGGCTTCTTTTACCTTCTCCCCTCTCCAGTGAATAAAAAGGGGTTTCCTGTAGCAGACAGGCTTTTTAATGAGTCTTCCACAGTGGAAAAGGATATCTGAGGGCCATTTACGCCATCTCATTTCTGTATTTCGTTGGTGCTCCATAGGGAAAACAAACATTCTGACCATTGGGTATTGCAAAGAAACAGAATTCACAATCGATTGTAGCTGGAGAGAGAACAGAAAGCCAACATACCAATTCCCAAAGGAGAGCGCTTACCTACTTTTTCCCATTCTCTCATACAGACCGCTTCTTCCTTCTGAGATCTACATAATTAGTAGTACCCGTTCCTTTGTTTTGCATTCCCATTGGTGCTCTTTGTTTGGAGACAGGGAGGAAAGACTGCAGATTGCCTTCTGTTGCTCTAACAAGGAAGGGAAGCAGGCAGACACGGGGAGTTTCTCTGAGTACCAGAATTAATCAGACTGGATAGGCAACTCCCATTGAAAGTGACATTGGAAGTGGGGATAGGGAGATGTTAGAAATATGACCTCCTCCCCTATGTATGTTTAGCCTTTTACCTTTATTTCTTTCAGCACTATTGAGGTAGTTATCACTTTACAGAGGAGGAAAGTGAGATTCAAAGAAATTAGATTAAGCAAGTTATCTAAAACCACTCTGCTAATAAAAACTAAAATCAGGATTCAGATTTTGTCTGTAATTTATTAATGCTTTTTAAAACATTATTATTAAGTATTGAATATACACAAGAATATTTAAATATGTGTATAGGGTATAAAGAATAATAGTGCAATGAACACCCTTGTGAGAATACAACACACAGTTTAAGGAAGTTTAAGGAAGAAGTCTTCTCTGTGTCCCCATCTTATCTCACCCTGCTCATTGACCCCTCTGAGATAACCACTCTCTTTTACATGCTATTCCATTGCTTTTTTTATATGTTTATAACCCTTCTAAACTATGTATTGCTTAATTTTGCATATTTTTGGATTTATATACATGGAATTTTGCTGTTCACTTTTTCTTCTATAATCGCTTTTTAGGCTCAGTACTAAGCCAGCATACTCTGTACAGAATCCGGCTGGCTTTGCTTGGATTGATCAGGTCTCCAATCTGACTGCTCAGTGCCTGTGTCCCACAGATACTGTCCATATCAATCCTCTGTTTGCAGGGACCTATTTATAAATCAGTTTCACTGTTGTATCCAATTGTATGGGCATGCCACACTTCTGGCAGTTTTGCAGGTGATGGCATGTGGTGTTTTTGCTGGTTTCTGCTATCAAACATGGTGCTGCTATGAATGTTGTTGTGCACATCTGCTAGTGCATATATGTAGGGTTTCTGGAGAAGACACTGAAGAGGGAACCTGCTGGGTCCCAGGGTATGTGGATGCTTAACATTACCAGATAACACCAAACTCTTTTCTAAAACATTGGTATCAAAGTACTTTGTCACCAGCAATGTGTGGAGTTCCAGTGGTTCCCCATCCTTTTTATCACTTGTTATTGTGTGGCTTTCTGTGTGCTAGTTTGGTAGATGGGTACCAATATCTTAATTGTATTTTGATTTGCATTTTGATGATTATTAATGAGATTGAGCCTTTTTTCATGTCATTGGCCATTTGTGTTTCCTCTTCTGTGAAGTTCCTGGTTCTGCCTTTTTTGGCTTAAATATTTTTATTGTGCTGTCTTTCTTATTGATTTGTAGAATATTTTACATATTCTACAAACATATAAAATTCTACAATATGTAAAATATATACATATAAATGACATATACATATAATTATTTATACATAAATGTAAACTATTTAAAGGATTTAGGGGCNCCTGGTTCTGCCTTTTTTGGCTTAAATATTTTTATTGTGCTGTCTTTCTTATTGATTTGTAGAATATTTTACATATTCTACAAACATATAAAATTCTACAATATGTAAAATATATACATATAAATGACATATACATATAATTATTTATACATAAATGCAAACTATTTAAAGGATTTAGGGGCACCTGGGTGGCTCAGTTGGTTAAGTGTCCAACTTTGGCTCAGGTCATGATCTCACGGTTTGTGGGTTCAAGCCCCGTGTCAGGCTCTGTGCTGACAGCTAGCTCAGAGCCTGGAGCCTGCTTCAGATTCTGTGTCTCCCTCTCTCTCTGACCCTCCCCTACTCACACTGTCTCTCTCTCTCTCTCAGAAATAAATAAAAAACTTTAAAAAGTGTATAAAAGATTTACTAATCCTTTGCCAGTTGTATGTACTGCAAATACTTTCTCCTAGTTGTTGGCTTGCCTGTTTTCTTTGTGTGTGCTTTATTTTTCAGAGCCATTTTAGGTTTATGGAAAAATTGAACAGAAAGTAGACTTCCCCTATACGGCCTCATCCTCCACAATTTCTCATCTTATTGACATCTGGCCATATTGTACAGTTGTTACAACTGGTGAACCAATAGCAATATGTTATTATTAGCTAAGGCCCATAGTTTACATTAGTGTTACTCTTTATATTGTGTAGTTGCTTGATTGTGACAAATGCATAATGTATCCACCCTCACAGTATCATACAAAATAGTTTTGCAGACCTAAAAGTGCCCTGTGTTCCATCTAGCCATCCCTCTTCCCCATCTCCCTGAACCCCTGGCAACCAACTTTTAACTGTGTATAGTTTTGCCTTTTCCAGAATGTTGTATAGTTGCAATCCTACAGTATTGTAGCCTTTTCAGATTGACTTCTTTCACTTAGTAATATACCTTTAAGGCTCCTCCATCTCTTTTCCTGGCTTGATAGCTTCCTTCTTTTTAATGCTGAATAATATTCCATTTTCTAGATGCACTACAGTTTATCCATTTACCTTCAGGAGAGCATCTTGGTTGCTTCCAAGTTTTGACTGTTAAGAATAAAAATGCTATAAATATCCATATGCAAGTTTTTTTGCTATTTTTAATTATTTTCGAGAGAGAGAGACAGACAGAGAGAGAGACAGAGAGTGCACATGAGTGCAGAGAGAGAGAGAGAGGGACAGAGGATCCGAAGCAGGCTCTGTGCTGACAGCAGAGAGCCTAATGCGGGACTTGAACTCATGAACCATAATATCATGACCTGAAACAAAGCTGGATGCTCAGTTGACTGAGCCATGCAGGCACACCTTGACTTTTACTTTTTTTACTTACGTATTTGTTTTTTGAGGTATAGTTGACATATAACATATTAGTTCCAGGTGTAAAATATAATGATTTGACATTTGTATACACTGCAACATGATTACTACAGTAAGTCTAGTTCCCCCCTCACACCCCCACTCATCACCATGTAAAGTTACATATGTACAATACAGTATTGCTGACTATGGTCACCATGCCCTACATTATATTCCCATGACTTATACCTTTCATGACTAAAAGTCTGTATCTCTTAACCCCTTTCTCCTATTTTGCCCACAACGTCCCATCAACTCCCCTTCTCTCTGACAATTACCTTTCCATTCTCTCTGTGAGTTTTGTTTGTTCATTTGGTTTTTTTTTTCAAGTTTTTATTTAAATTCCAGTTAGTTAACATACAGTGTAAGATTAGTTTCAGGCATAGAACTTAGTGATTCATCACTTACATATAATACCCAGTGCTCATCATAACAAGTGCCCTCCATAATCCCCATCACCTATCTAGCACACCCCCCACCCTACTCCCCTCCCGCAACTTTCAGTATGTTCTCTATAGTTATGAGTCTGGCAAGATTTCATTCTTTTTTATGATGGAGTGGTATTCTACTATCTATATCTATATCTATGTTTATTTTATTTGAGAGAGAGCACATGGGAGGGCAAAGAGAGAGAGAGAAAGAGAGACAGAGAGAGAGAGAATCCTGAGTGGGCTCTGCACTAACAGTGCAGGGGTTCAGATTCAGAGCTCACACTCAGGAATTGCGTGATCATGACCTGAGCTGAAACCAAGAGTCAGACACCTAGCCCATGCACCTATATCTTTATCTATATCTATAATCATCTATATCTAATCTATCTCTATTTTTATCTATGTATCTGTCATGTCTTCTTTATCCATTCATCCATCAGTGGACACTTAGGTTGCTTCCACATCTTGGCTATTGTGAATAATGTTGCAATGAACCTAGGGGTGCACATAGCTTTTTGGATCCGTTCTTCATTTTCTTTGGATATATACCCAGAAGTAGAATTGCTGGTACTATTTTCAGTTTTTTGAGGAACCTCCATTCTGTTTTCCATAGTGACTGCATCAATTTGCATTCCCACCAAGAGTGTATGATGATTTTCTTTTCTCCACATCCTTACCAGCAATTGTTATTTTCTTGTCTTTAGATACTAGCCTTTCTGGCAGGTGTGAGGCGATATGTCATTGTGGTTTTGATTTTCATTTCCCTGATGATGAGTGATGAGCATCTTTACATGTGCCTGTTGGCCATTTGTATGTCTTCTTTGGAAAATGTCTTTTTAGACTCTCTGCCCATTATTTAATGTACTTTTTTGTTTTTGTTTTTGTTTGTCATTGACTTTTATGAGTTCTTCATGTATTTTGGATATAACCCCTTATCAGATATGTGATTTGCAAATATTTTCTCCCATTTGGTAGGTTGCCTTTTCATTTTGTTGATAGTGTCCTTTGTTTCTTTGATCAATGTATCTGTTTAATACAAATACCATACTGTTTTGATTACTCTGGCTTTACAATATTGTTTGAAATCAGGAAATGTGGTGCCTCCAGCTTTGTTCTTCTTTCTCAAGATTTCTTTAGTTATTCAGGGTCTTTTGTGGTTCCACACAAGTTTGAGGATTCTTTGTTCTATTTCTGTGACAAGTGCCATTGGAATTTTGATAAGGATTGAACTGAATCTGTAGATTGCTTTAGGTAGTATGGATAAATTAACAATATTAATTCTATCACTCTGTGAACATGGAATATCTTTCTATTTATTTGTATCTTCAGTTTCTTTCATCAGCATCTTATAGTTTTCAGTTAGAACTAATATCTTCATAATATTCAGTCTTCCTATCCATGAACATGGAAAAGCTCTCCATTTGTTTACATCTTCTTTTATTTCTTTCAACAGAGTTTTCTTCATATGGACCTTGTACATATTCTGTTAGACTTACACATAAGTGTTGCAATTTCTTAGGGATGTTAGTGTAAATAGTGTCTTTTTAATATAGAATATAAATTGTTGCTGGTATATAGAAAATCAAATGGCTTTGTTTACTAATCTTGTACTTTGCTATAATCTTGGTTTGTCTACACCCTATATTGTCTTTAGGTAAGCAAGAGTACTTAATTAAAAATAGGTAAATTCACAGCATGAACTTTTTGTCTTGTTGAAGAAATTCCCTGCTTTGAATACAGATGTGTCTTCTAAAAGTTTTATAATTTTGTCTTTTATCAGTTCTGAAAAGTTCTCTGAGCCATTTTGTCTTTATGTCTGCCATATTCATTGTCCCTTTTTGATTCTAATTAATTATGTGTTAGATCTCACCCCATTCTGAATGTTCCTAATCTTTGAACATATTTTTCATCTCTATCTCTTTGTTCTGGTTGCTGAATTATTTCTACAAACCGGTCTCTTCCAGTTCAGTGATCCTCTCTTTTGCTATGTATAATCTTTTATTAAGCACATTCATCAAGGTTCAAGTTTCAGTTTGTTTTTTTTTAATATTTTTATTTATTTCTAGGAGAGAGAGAGACAGCGTGAGCAGGGGAGGGTCAGAGAGAGAGGGAGACACAGACTCTGAAACAGGCTCCAGGCTCTGAGCTGGCAGTCAGCACAGAGCCCAACGCGGGGCTGGAACCCACGAACCGCGAGATCATGACCTAAGCGAAAGTCGGACGCTTAACCGACTAAGCCACCCAGGCGCCCCTAAATGTTTTATTTATTTTTGAGGAGAGAGATAGAGACACGTGAGCAGGGGAGGGTCAGAGAGAGAGGGAGACACAGAGTCCAAAGCAGGCTCCAGGCTCTGAGCTGTCAGCACAGAGCCCAACGCGGGGCTCAAACCCACGAGCGTGAGATCGTGACCTGAGCTGAAGTCGGATGCTTAACTGACTGAGCCACCCAGGCACCCGTCAAGTACTTTTTTCTATTCTGTGAAGCTTTAAAGATCCTTGATGGATGAATTCTTTCATAAATCATCCCACAAGTGTTTATTGAGAGTTAGCTTTGGGCCAAGCATTGTCAGTGCTAGGACACAAATAATAAAAAAATAAAAATAAATAAATATTTATATCTATTTTTATACATACATAAATAAATATATAAAATAAATATATATCTCCTTCTTGTGTGTGCATAGTATAGTGAGGGACATAAACATGTAAATAGTTACGTGACAATAGAGCATGGTAAGTGTAGTCACTAAGGCAGAAGCAACATTCTATGGGAGCCTAGAGAAAGTTTTCTTAAGATGTTGTTACTGCCCAGGTACATGATCATGCTTCAATGGCATGTCAGTCAGCTACAGTCCCATCAAGTAGCACAAGTTATAGGGCTCATTATTCACATTTTTTTCAAAGTGAATGATGTCTCCCTGGGGTTATGCAAAAAGGCTGTGTGGTGAGCTGGAAGGAAGGCATTTCAGGCAGAAGGAATAACTTTTGCAAATGCATTGGATAAATCTAAATCAATGGGAATAGAACTTTAGAAATCAGCTACTCTAACTCTTAAATGATGCATAAATCTACTTTTTATTGTGGAGAATTTAGCATCTGATTTATAGAATAAATTCTTGCTTTCTGAATGTTTCTACCAGTTGGGAACTATATCCAGGCACCATCAGAATAAAGACGTGATCTTATTTTTTATTTAGAGAACTTTGGAGGGGAAATGCTTAATAATCTCTTCCCATCCAGTTTCATGGCAGAACACAAAAGAGGTCAGACACCATCTGATGGCAGCGTGGTACAGTAAAAAGGCACTTGGTGACATAGATTCTTGACTCAGGTTTGCTACTGCTGTGTTATCTTGGACACGTCATTTGGATAGCCTTTTTAACTTCCCTTTCTCCATTTGTAAAATGAAGGCATTTGATTACAGATTCCTTAAGGTGGCTTCCAGCACAATAATTGTCCTAACTCTACTTATCAGAAGTCCAGAAGGGTATGTCTCCCCCAAGGCCATGTTCTAAGTCCATTAGAAAATGGCTTGAAGCATCTGGGCTTTCAGGCTCAAGCTCTGGCCCCTCCCTCAAGCCCTAAGGATGGCCAGGCTCTCCTTCCTCCACCTTCACCAGGGACATAGCCTGGTGGGCAGGACTCCAGAGAGGACACGGCATCAGTAAGATAAAAGCCTGGCCCTCCCAAGTGGCTGGCTGTGTTCACTCTACTAATGGGTCTCCTGAGTCCAGGGTTGGCTGTGGGTATAAGCAGGAGGCTACCCTTTTCTTTTCTGCCCAGGCATCCTGGGCTTCCTCACATACCAAAGGGGCTTTCAGGGCAGAAACTTAGCTAGAAGTAGCCATGGGAGAGATGTTGGAATTTGCCTAAGCTCTGTGCAGTGATAGTAGCTTAACGTCTTAGCTGGGAATGTGAGGAGCCTAGCAACTGCCTCTTTCTCTCAGCTCTCTGCAGTGCTCTGATGGGCCTAATTGTCAAACTTGTTGTGTTCTATAGAGAATCCCCAAAGATTTATTTTCTCTCTTCTCATCACACCCTCTCTGTGCATTAATGCATTTGTTTTTAATTCTCAGTTGTTCTGGCTTCTGGGAAGAGATTTTGGAGCCTGCAAGGAGGAAGCTGTGATTTGATATCACCAAACTTGAGCTTCACCCAACCCTGATCATGCACTTGGGTGTGTGTTTTTTTTTTTTTTTTTTAATTAACAGGGAAGAGGAAGAGACAAGGAGGAGCCAGCTGAGAAAATAGAAAAATAGCCTGTGATGCATGATCGAGGCAGGGTTGTTTGATAGAAGTGTGCCTTTCTGCAAAGGCTGGGTGGCCCAGGGGCAGGAGACCAGGGCCTTGATGCCGGCTGCGAGCCCAGTTGCATTCTCCCCTGAACTTTGCTGATGAGGAGGACATCCAGGGCTCTGTCCAAGGTAATAAGATGAGACAGTGAATCTTGAGAGTCTGTTCTAACTAGCCCTGCAAAGGGACCTGACCTATTATCCTTTAGCTCTTAGTAAAGGGGCAGAAAATATACTCCCCTGTGATGGATGGGTAAACCATGCATGTTGGGGTGGGGGCTTGGCTTGAGGAGAATGCAAAGTAGAGAAGAGGAAGGCACAGTGCTACCAGGAAGAAGGCACTGATTCAGGACATGGGGTTGGAGATTTCACCTTGTGTGCACTTCTTTCCTCCATTCTGACATAGAAGTTACATGTCCGTATAATTGATGATGGGAATGTGCTCCTGTCTGATAAGTTTTGTACAGACCTTCTTGCCTAAAATGAACTATCTCTTTCATCTAGTTCCCCAGCACCCAGAAGTCTTCTGTGAATAGAGATTCATTTATTTGCACCCAAAGAAGTTCTTTTCTAGGCTTTCTCTTTGAAAATGCAACTACCTTTGAGAAGAGGGTATGGACAGGGGAATTCTCTTGTGTGCATTTGCTGACTAGGAGGCATTCCTTCCAAAAGGAAGTGCCAGGGAGCAGGAGAGCACTGGTCCCCTGGTGGGAAAGGAATCCACTAGGGAAAAGAATGTGGTGACACATGGGAGAGAGTGGACTACCAATCAGGCAGAGAGGCTGACATCCAAGCTCAACTCCTCCCTGATTGGGGTGATGGTGGGATTCAGAGCCAATGGCCAATAAAGAATTCTTGAAGGCATCTTTGATGCAAAAAAAAGGTGATTTTATTAAAGCACAGGGATGGGCGGAAAGAGCTGCACTGGGGTTATGAAGAGTGATTACATACCTTCAGGTTGGGGTGGGGTTAGGGACAGGGTAAGTATCTAAGGAATTTTTGAAGCAAGTTTTCCAGGACCTGGAGAGGCCAGCTTTTGTTAGGAAAATGTCATTTATTACTGTTCAGTAAAATCTCAGTCATGAGACTCTTCAGATGTATATAAGGGGGCCATAAGCTTGGAGTACAATTGCCAACATATATCTTGAGGGAGTTAAGATAAAATAAGTTTCCAAAGGAATTTTTATATGTTAAAGTAGACTTACAGGGGGTCAGGATAATGTTGAGCCAAGACTCTCTTTTGCCTCTAGCAAAGTGTCATCATTGAGGCAGCTGAGCTCCTAGACGAAGGTCACTCTGCCTGTTTCAAGGACTTGTCAGTGGGCTGTAGACAGTAAGGGAATTTAATTTTTCATTTGCCTGTGTTTCTCACATTACCATGGCAGTCACTTAAACCCCTTTACATCTTGGTGAGGGTGATATTAGGGCTCCAGGTAATGTTGTCTATAGGTTTCTGGATATTAGGCTTTGGGTAAGATTGCCTTTTTCTTGCAGTTTACTAAGTTATTTGTAAACTGAAGGAGACTCCTGTCCTGCATGACTGTGATCTCTATCAGTCAACCATTTGCTTTCTTTCCTTTCCCCTGTTCTTGGGCAGCCAGGAGTCTTTGAGGAATATCACATTTATCCCACCTGGGTAGGGGGTGCTGTTAGCCTATACTTCACCCTAAGCTTGCCTTATGCTCCCTCATCATCCCAGGCAGCTGAGAGTCAGCTCAAGTCTTTGAGGACAAGTACTAGGGATTCCTGCTCCTTCAGTCTGCCCCTTCTCCTTCCCTTCCTTCCTTTAGCAAATATTTAAGTGACTACTATGTGTGAGATACCATGTTAGGCTTGGGATTCTGAAATAAGACTCAGATTTTTTATTAAAGGGTCTCATAGTCTGGCAGAAGAAAGCAGATGTAAGAAAACCTTGTGCAACAAATCTTTGCAGGTGCTGTGGTCAGAGCAAGTATGAAGCAAGGGGAAGTGGGAAAATTACACATGCAGTGATTATGGAGGCTTCATGGAGAATGTGGCACTTTGGCTGGGGCTTGATTTTGGGTAGATTCACCAGGTGAATGACAGGGACTTGGAATGGAGGAAGGTGGCAAGTAGGTGATGAGAGAACATTCCAAGCAGGAGCAGAAATGCTGAGATGTCTGAGAACAGCAAGGCATTCATAATTGCTGGAGCCAAAAGGTCAGGGCCAAGGCCATGACAAGGGATGAGGCTGGGAGGGTTTCCATGGCAGGACATCCATGCCCTGTGAAGTCATTGGGGGAGATTTAAGCAGTGCCGCAACAAGATCAGAAATTTGTGTTTAATTTCTGAGATCTTGGGCAGTAGAGGATGGATTGGGGGAGAGACAGGGTAGTGCTTAGGAGACAGGTGCCTAACTAGGGATATGGTGGGCAGAGTCTTGGAGGGATATTTTCATTTTCACACAATTATGCTACCCATGGTAGGGAATCATAAATGATAATTTGCAAGTTTCTGAAAATATTCTCATTCAGTCCTATAAGTGGGAGGTTGTGCTTACTGCAGTCAGCTTGTGTTGAATGATCCAGATTTATAACAAAGGTACCTCCCTGTGACAACATACAAAGAGGCAGCCTTCATTAGAAGCAACCTGTAGCTAATCCCGCTGTCCCAGCAAGGAGGATGATATGCCCTGTCCCCATCCCAGACACTTAGCAAATGCAAGATTGTCTCTGCAGGTGGTCCCAGCTCAGTCCAGGCTTTGCCATGGATGTTAACACATGGCTAGGCACTGTGGGGACCCCTACATGAACCAGCCAGAGGGAAAACTATTGAGGGGCCTCATGTTTGTTCTCATAGACTCTTGCTGAGGGGAGATAAGAATTCACAAAAAATTAGGAAGGATACATAAACATCAAAGACATAAAAGAAAGCCAAGTTCAGGGCAGGAAGAGATTAATTCCAGAGGAGGGGGTGGCATTCGATTGTGGCTCCCATTCTGCCTGCACATTACTCACTTGGGGAGCTTTTAAAAATCTATGGGCTACTAGGCCCCACCACTAAGGAGTCTGGGGTCAGGATGGAGATTCTGTATTTAAAGAGCTTTTCAGTAAATTTGAAACCCCTGGACTGTGTGATCTGTGCTTAGCACACTGCCTGACACATAGATGTGCTCAGTAAATATGTTAAAAATGAATGCATCATTAAAGTCTATTCCAACTCTGTGATTCCAAGTATCCTCCTGGCCTGGAGAGGCAGGACCTCAGTGTTCCTGGAAGAATCCTTGAGACCAAGTCACAGGAATCAGCAACAGGAATAGTTTGGCACCTTTTAGCTCTTTTTCCTGAACGTTGGGGATATGGGTAGTGGGGTGGAGCAGCTGGTTTCAGCTTTCCCGCCTTCCTCGAATCAGCTTCTAAGCCAAACTCAACTTTTGTTTGAGAAAGATGAGCTGGATTTTGCAAAGTAGGGATGGAATTTGCCTTTTTCTTTTGCTAGAAAACAAAACAAGTGTGAGAACCTAAGAGTCTCTAGCTCAGACGACAGAGGCACAAGAGAGGTGGAAGGTAGAAGAGGTCAGGATTTGAGACTCCAGGCTTCTCATCATGCATGTGGGTGCAGTGCCTAGACCCTTTGGATCTAGCACCCAGTAACAGCAAGCATAGCTGGAGACCCCAGGGGAATCCCAAGATTCGAACGTGGGCCTAGACGTGGGGGAATCTTTACAACCTGAGTCCACTTGTGAACACAGGGGTCTCCTAGCAACTTGAGCCTACTTGTGAACACAGGGGTTTCCTCCCTTCTTTTGATCTGCACAGTGCAGCGTCCATACTCTGAGGCTCTGAGTCCAGGTGCCTTGACAAGTGTCTCCTCATGTCTAATTCTCTCTGTTTCAGGTTCTCAGAGAAAGAGTGTCCTCTGCCATCGTCACTGCCTTTCCCTGGTAGTGTTGCAATGAACCATTTAGAGTCTCTGTTGTAATATTGTTTTTAAATGGTATTTTTAAACTATAAAAGCAGTACATGTTTGTATAAGAAATTTGGAAAATAAAGGAGTTTCACAGTCCAGTTCTGGCTGCTGAGGAGGCCTCAAAAAACAGTGATGCTCATAAAAAGGAGCTGTGAAAGTGCCCAGGTGGCATCCTCAGATAACTTGCCTTTTTATCTCCCAGCTCCTTCAGAGGCTTTCTCTAGCCTCAGGCTAGTGTCCAGGTTTTGGGCAGCATAGGAATCACTGCTATGTTACATACCCCTGTGAATAAAATCTTTTTTACACTAAGAACACTAAATTTGGAGGCAGAGCTCACGACTGTTAGAGATTCCCGTTACATTACTCAGAGGTCAGTGAGGGACCACAGAACAGTGCCACAAAGCTCATGGTCTTAAAGGAAAAACTCTGCTCTGCCACTGTGAATATGGACAACCACACCCTCTTCTTCCTGCCTCCTGGGGATGCTGTGATAGAATGAAATGTTGTTATGGGCATCGTGTGTCTCTTGAGGAAGCTGCCAGAGACAAACAAGCAGCAAGTTTGTAAACTTGTGGGGCATACCAGTAGAGCTGGGCACAGATCTAGAGACCAGCAGCCCTTGTGGTAAACAAGCCCGGGGCAGCTGGAACCCTATGCTGGTAGCATCTGTCTGTGAGCTGCCTCCTCTTTTTACCCCAGAATGTCACACAAATATAATTTTTTTTATGCGTGGTATAGCATGACAAAGGTTGGGAAACAACTGTTCTATACAATGGGTCTCAGTGTTGGTTCCATGAGAGGATGAAGGGTGCACTCAAGATGCACTCCCAGGAGTCACTTGAATGAGTCTTGCAGACAGATAGGACTTTGGAGGTTACATCTTGTCCACCCACCGAGTCCATGTACATTTCTCACAGGTGCTCATGGGCTGGACTCGGCACTTCCAGTGATGGAGAGCTCATTACCTCATAAGAACTCCCATTCCATTCTTGGACAGCTCTAAGCTCTAGAAAATCCTTCTTTTTATTGAACTTGAAACTACCTCTCTATAAATTCCACATTTTGGCCTCCTTCCATCTTTCAGATCCTGTAGAACAAGTTCATACTGAGTCATAAGCAATAGCCCTTCTGATATCACCCCTGTCCTCAAGGGTTTTCTTTGTTTTATTAATATACTTATTTAAGAACAGTTTTAGACTTGTAGAAAAACTGAGCAGATACTACAGAGTTCCCATATACCACCCCATACCCCACACCCAGATTCCCCTATTATTAAAAATCTTGTATATCAAAAATCTTGTATTCGTAGAAAGAGCAGCTCAACTTTTATTAGTTACAATAGTGAACTGATAGTGATACATTTTTAACTAAACTCCACACTTCAGGCAGATTTCCTTAATTGTCACTTAATGTCCTTTGTCCACTCCAGGTTCCTATGCAGGATGTCACATTACATTTCCTTGTCATGTCCCCATAAGCTCCTCTTGGCTGTAATAGTTTCTCAGACTTTGGTTGTTTTTGATGATCTTGCCAGTTTTGAGGAATACTGACCACGTATATTGTAGGATGCCTTGCTATCTGAATTTTTCTGTTTTTTGCATGATGCAATTGGGGTTGTAGGCTTTGGGAGGAAGACCACTGAAGTAAAATGCCATTTTTATCAAATTGTATCAATGACACATACTATCTACATGCTTTACGGTTGCTGATGTTGACTAGGTTGCCTGGCTGAGGTAGTGTTTGTCTGGTTTCTCCCATAAAATTTCTATTGTTCCTTCCTTTCCATGTTATACTTTTGGGAAAACAACCACTATTCACAGCTTAAGGAGTGGGGAGTTCTGCTCCTATCCTCTGTGGTGGAGTATCTGTATAATAGATTAGGTGCTCTTCTGCATGGGAGATTTGTTTCTTTTCCCCTACCTATGTCTTTATTAAATCATTTATTTACATCTGTATGGATCCATAGATATTTACTTTAAACTTTGAATTACAATCCAACACTTTTTGAAACAACAATTTTGTCTCTAAAATTGTTCCAGCTCTGGCCATTGGGAACTCTTTCAGTTGGTTCCTGTGCCCCTTTGACACACTCTCATCAATGTGGGTTTTTTTGCTTTTTTTTTTTTTTTTTTTGAGCCCTTCCTTACTTTATGTCACGAGAAGGTGCTCCAGGCTCATCTTGTACATTTTTTCAGTCCTAGAACCAATCGTTTCTCTAAGGAACCTTGGTTCCTTTTATTGGAGAATGGTATTAAAAACCGAGTTGTGAGTGTTAGGTGCCCTTGTTTCTCCCGGGGCATTATTTCTTTAAGACTTCTCAAGCTAATAAAGCAAAGAAATGTGTGTGTGTGTGTGTGTGTGTGTGTGTGTGTATGCACACATGCACATGTATTAACCCTTGCATATATACATATCTATAAATATAACTATATGTAACCATTTGTATGTACATTGAGTTAAACATGAGTTCCTACTGATGTTTCCAACTGTAATATATTATCACATAGTGATAATGTGACATTGACCTTGATTATCTGTAAATCTCCAGTCCAACATTGGAAAACCTGGTTCCCATCATCTACAGTCCATTTATTTAGTCACCTGATTCCAGTGTATATGTATGGCAGTATCAGAATTGTTAACCTCTCAGATATTTTGTTTTGTCTTATCTTCTTTCAGATTAAACATCTTCAATTCCTTTAACCTTTTTAGATTACATATCATCTTGTTCATTCTCCGTCATTTCTAAGTCCATGGTTTTCCTGTTTCATGAAAAATAACCAAAATCATTCTCCATTTTACAAAAAAGGAGAATGATGTCTAGCACACACTTACCCTTGGCATATACAAGGCACTGGTTTAAGTGCTTTATGCATATGAACTCATTTAATCCTTATAACAACCCTATGAGATTGGTACTGTTATCACCTCCATATCACATGAAGGAAGGTTAATAACTTGCCCAAGGTTAAACAACTAATGAGTAGTGGAGCTGGGATTTAAACTAAGGTCTGATATCAGAGTTTGTGTCTGTGATCATTATTTTATGCCACATTGCTGCTAGAAGGGTCTTTCTGAAAACATACAATGCTCTGCATATGTAACTCCCAGCCTTATAAACTGTCCGTGATTCACTATTGCCCATTAGATAAAGACCAGTATCTTACCTTAGCATTCAATGCCTTCCACAATCCAGTGTACCCTCTGCTCCAGCTTAGCCAACATGAAAGTGAAAACTCTCAGAGAATTCCCAGATATTGTCTCACCTAAGGAGCACACTCTTTACCCTTCCTCCCAGTTAAATCCCAGACCAAGCAACACCCTTTCCACAAGCCTCCTCACATCCTCCTGGGCAGACTGCATTTCCAGTGATCTCTTCCTTCATTGTTGACACTCAATCTTCATGCCCTTTGTCTGGTATTTAGTTGTATTTTGTTAATATATTTTTTTCTATTCAGTCTCCCCAACTTGTTCTCAATGCCAGCTGGTCATTGTTGATGACTGTTAGAAGTTTTGCTCCCCACAAACCTATTTGATGAGAAGCTGGGACTATGAGATTTGTGATTGCAGTATTTGTTCAAATATCATCATTGTCCTTTCAATAGACAATCAAATCCTGCATTAGTATATGTTAGCCAGTCAAATTAGTTTGGTCTAAGGCTATGAGCCATACTCTATGTAGCCTCTTCTCCCTCAGAGCATGTCCTTATTCTAGGAGGTCAAGATGGACTATTCTAAATGGTTCTCATCATTATAGCTCTGTAGAGAGCTTAGCTTAGCTATGCTGGGTGATATTAAGCTAATGTACTATACCCAGTTCCTATTTCAATGTGGCCAGTATATCAAATTTTACAGAGGTGAGTCTGGACCAGCTGTTTCTAAGATTTGGGTAAGTGTCATTCAGCTTCCTAAGAAAGGGCTGGAAGAAGAGAACCCATGAGTTCTGCTTCAAAGAGCAGAACCTAGATTCAAACCGTATCCTGTTTTTGCTAAACCTTAGTCATTTCAGTGCCACCTTCATGGTTTTTGCCATATCTCCATAACACTCACTTTGTTTTTGTTTTTACCTTAAAGTTTAAAATTTTACATAGTAATGACTACAAAATCACAGGTTTAATGTGCTATGGTTTTTAAATGTATCTTTAAATAACTACATAACCATTAGATAACTGTTACCTTGTATTACATACAATTATGTCACGTACTTTCCTTGTGTGCTTGCCATCTTTTGGGTGACACAGCCCTTCTGCTTTGGTCTTTTTCCTCCTGACCCCTTTCTAGATGTGAAGTCACTTCTGATCATGTCACTGGTGTTCAGGCTGATATCCTGTATTCTAGTGGGTTCCACTAGGCACCTTCAGAACCACTGTGAGGGCAGAAAGAGTCCCTGGGCAAGACTATGGGCATTTCCTTCTCTGTAGAAAGAGCAGCTCAGCTTTTATTTCTTCTCCTGTCCAGGGTGTCTAATTAAGATTTTATCTGAAGAAAGAGTTCTATGGATTTTTTTAAAAAGGATGAAAACCATAGAACAATTCAATCCAGGGTAAGCACTGTCAGAAAGAGCACTTGTTTCTATATTCATTCATTCATTCATATATTCTTTCAGTACTTCTTGAGACTCTCTTAGCTCTTCCTAGCTTTGGGTTCAGGAGAGCTGGCTTCAAGTTTATCTTGATTGTGATAATAAAGCAAAACATATGTCTCAACAGCTTGAGGTGATAGCATACTAAGCACTATTCCAATACTGTTCTACTTGATCTAGGTTGAGAGTAAGCCTTTGGTTCAAGTCCAGAAGTCACCTCCCAAGATCAAGAACCTCAGAATGACTCGAATCTTGCCTAAGGTAGGAAGTGATACTTAGTGTCTCTTCTCTAGGGAAGGATGAGGATAGGTAGGCTAGCTTCCCAGCTACAGGATAGCTTTTCAGAGGCATTTTTGGTCACCTCAGCATAATATGATGCATATGCTCTATCCACATCACCAAAACCTCATCTCCACACAATTTTATTTATTTACTTTTAGATATAATGTATTGTCAAATTGGTTTCCATACAATGTCCAGTGCTCATAGTGCTCTCCTCAATGCCCATCACCCATTTCCCCTCTCCCCCCCCATCAACCCTCAGTTTGTTCTCAGTATTTAAGAGTCTCATATGTTTTGCCACCTCCCTCTCTGTAACTTGCAGAGTTAAGATTTTAACTTTAAAGTTAAAATTTAAAACACAATTTTAAATGTTGCTATTCACTAGATAGATAGACTGCCTTTCATAATCAATCAATCAATCAATGCATGGGGCCAGGAATCCAAGTGAGGTCAAATCAATAATGCCAAGGAGATAGGAGCTTATGTTATACCAAGAAAGATAGGTGTACATTATAAAGCAGGAAGAACTTCCCCATTTTAGGGTGGTAAGATATTGAAATTATGATAATAATGGCTAGCACTTATGGAGTACTCTACATGAGTTGCCTTATTTACCTCACAAAAGCCTTATGAGGTAGATCCCATTTTTGTCCCCATGGTAGTGATGAGATAACTAAAGCTTAGAGGAAGAGTTGTGTAACCCATTCAAGATCTACAGCTGTACGTGGTGGAGCATGGATTCAAACCCACAACCCATATACTTGACCACTCTACTTTTCTCTACAAGAGCTTTGAAAATAGATTTAGGCCTGTATTTGGTTTAGGCTCATTCTTGCTGTGGTGGGAAAGCTGGGAGAAATGACTCCCTGAAGAAAGATTTCTTGCCTGAGGCTTCTATACCTTATCCACTTCCTTCTTATATAGAATACAAACACCAGCATTACTTCACTCCCTTTTGTGGATACCAAGGGGAAGAAGAACATGGTTAACTTCCCACACATCAGCAACAAAATCTTGCTAAAGCCACCCCTTCTGTATCAGGTAAGTACAGGGCAATGGACCTGGCCCTGAGCAGGCAGGTCAAAGATGTGGCTTCAGTCTAGAACCAAGTTTACGAAGGCCTAGGATGGTGGAGAAAGCACAATGTCACCTGAAGATTTGGGTTCTAGTCCTGTTCTCACTCTTTACAATGAATGTAAACCTTATTGAATAAATCACTGAGCTTCTTTTATCAAAATGGGCTCTCTGTAGGATTGTCATGAAGATTCTTTGAGGAAAGGAAGAATGCAGTGTCTGATGTATAAATGGTAGAAGCATACAAAATAATTGTTTTTCTCCAGTGTCCCCTACTTCTTTTGTGTAAGGACCAAGTTAGATGTGAGAAAGTGCCAAGTTAAAGAGGTATTATAGATACATAAGTTCATGTGTTGTGTCCTTGGACAAGTCACTTTCTCTACTTAGAAACTGGCTTTCTCCAGAGCAGCAGTAAAAAAAAAAAAAGTTCCCATTTCTTCCTGCAGTAAGATGTCACTGGGGTAGTCAACTACATACACATGGTTATGTGCATGGGCCTCACAGAGAATCATAAGACTGATTCCTTTGAGAGAAAGATTGAGAAAACCTAATGTCTCATAATTACCATTTTCTCCCTGGAAAGGAAGGAGAAGAGTTTGGCTGGATGTGTGTGTCCTTGGTCTGATAAATGGTTTGTGACACCCAGGATAAGTCTAAGCAGTCCTTTATTTCAAGTCTCTTTGTCTGGACAGGAGAATCAGACTCACAATCAGAAGTCAGCTTCTAAATTCAAGCCTTCAGAAATGCCTTTCCATGCAAGCATTAAAACCCAAGATCCCAAACCAGAGGAGAAACCACCAAGAAAGCACAAGGTGCCTCTGACAGCAGCAGGTATGTCTCTGGAGTGGTCGCAGGATATAGTGGGGGCTGTTCTAGATGGCTAAGATGAGCTGAGCGGGGAGGGCTGAACTTCCAGGTGTTGGAGTAGTCAACTAAGGCAACAAGCCAAACAAAATGAAAGTAACAGTCAAGTTTTTCATCCCTGACTGTGATAGTATAGGCAAGAAGCTAAATAGGAGAAAGCACTGACTCCCCAGTGTTCCACTCCCCCCACGGACTGGCACCAGACCAGGTTAGATGTATCAGCATAGACAGAACTGTCTCACTGCCTAGGGAGTTGTCACTTTATGGAGGAGGGGGAGAGAGAGATGGAGAGGAAGAGCTAGGAGTGGCAAGGAGTGTACTGAGTACTGAGTTAGCATAGGGGCAAGTGTCTTGATGCCTTACCTTCTCCCGTTGATAAAGAGGGCTTGGAAGAAATACCCGAGGAAGGCCTCTGAATAAGGACTCCAGGGTCAGGAATACAGATGTGTATAAATGCATGGTCTACCAGGGACCTTAAGCCCTTTACTTCAGCTTTTCAGAGACTTCAGTAACTGGCTCTGCACCAAGGCTGGTGTGGGGGAGGGCAGCTTTCCCCATGAGCCCTGCCAGGAAGCCTTCATAATTACCTGTGGTTGGGCCAGAAAGATCCCACATCACTTTTTTGGCCATGACCCTGACTCTTCACAAGGTTTAGAGATTCATCCTCTATTAGAATTCAAAGGAAGAGAACCAATACCCACTGTGCTGACACTATCCAATGCTTGGAGCTCTTTACCTGCAGCTTTGAAATTGCTGTTCTCCTTCTTAAACAATCTCAGGAACCATCCACGAGGACATCACTTCAGTTCTGAGCTAGTTCTGCCTTTACAGAGCTGATACCTTCCTCCTAGTGCTCTTAGGACTTGGTTCTGTCTTCTGAGCTAAGGATATGCCTTATTCAGCTTTCACATGGCTGCCCTTCATACAGGTCTTGACTCTCATGTATTTTTCTCCTTCCAGCAGTTCTCTCTCCAACTTTCCAGCAGTTTGTCAAATAATAACATGGTGGCTCCCCCACCATCCCCCAATCCCCAGCACTCTCTCTCAGCACTTTCCAGTTTATCTACTTAAAGTTTGAATCCTACCCCACCTGCCCCCAGACCACACCAAACACCTGATGGGCTTTGGTCATCAGTGAAGGTTAGAGAAGAGCGAACACACACTCCTTCCTTATTGTTGGAGGCATTCATTGGCTCAGCTGCAGATTTGAGTGGGCATATCTCCTGGACCCCTTTAAAGTTGCTTTTAAACTTACCTGCCTGGTCCTTGAAGACATTATAGTTTGCAAACCCTCTTGGAATAAACCATTTGTGTAGCCACAAACCATATTAACTTGAAAACTGCTGCCGTAACTACATACTATTGTTGACACTAGGTTTACATCCGGAATTTTTACCCATGCTGCTGCAATGCACAGCTTTTTGAGGGCTAAATTCCCCCTTTCCCTTACCCTGTGTTACCTCTTGATTTGTTGAAATCAGTATGACACCTTAGCATTTCTCCTTTACGTTTCTATCCTGGGAGATTTAAGACACATGGTCCTTAGTAAGCCATCTAGTTGAGGAAAAGAGTGACTGGCTCATGAGCTGGAAGGGGTGCCATCATTGGGACTCTGGGAAAACCCCCTTGTTTCCTCAGCTTAACTGACAATCATAGTGTCTTTCGCACAGAGGCTCTAAAGTTTTTTAAGAACCAGCTGTCTTCTTATGAGCAAAGTGAAATCCTGGGCTACACGGAGCTGTGGTTCCTGGGGCTGGAAGCGGAGAAGCTCCACGTGACTCCTGAGAAGTTCAGCAAAACGAGTTTTGATGATGAACATGGCTCCTATATGAAGGTGACAGGGGAGTATATTATGGTAACTCCAGGGACCTGGGGCTTGGGGACAAGAGGTAGTCTGGAAAGGAAAGAAGTGTGGGGTATTTTATAGCAATTGGTGCCGGTACACCTTGGACTAGGCATCCTGAAGGAGGATCCTACCTAGTAGGTTCTAAACCAAAGAAATACCATGTTTAAAAATGGGAAAACATGCAATTAATATAACAACTACTCTGCTAACAGAATACTGATTTCTCCAAGAGTATTTGGGGTAACAGATTTGCACCTTGGCAGATTCCCACAGACTTTTTTTGTGCACAGCCCTGGACCCATTGGAAAAGCCAGACTCCATGAAATAAGATGCATTCTTCCTAATATTCCCAATACTCTCTTCTTTGTGTCCTCCATACAAGCCCACACATGGACTTCTTACAATTTTATTTTAACTTCCATTTTCCCACAACCAAAAAAAAAAAAAAATTCTTGCCACTGTAGTCCCTGGTCCGTAGTGCTTGACTTTCAGTTTTTCAAAAATGGGTCCTAGCAAAGATAAATCTCTCCTTCCCCTCTTCTGATTGTATCTCTGGGATTCCTCAGGACAATGACTCTTACCAGCCTTAAGGTGAAATCTGGGTGGTGGAAAGTGTCTCTTTTGCTTTGGAAAGCAGTTTCCACTTCTGAAGATGTCCAGATATGTGATACGTAGTCCACTAGGGGTTTGGGCTGCTGGAAATGTCCTCCTCTGGACATTTCCTCATTACTCGTTTACCTTTAAAGGAGACAGGATTGATCTGTGATGGCTTCATAAAAGAGACATATTTCTTTTTTTTAATGTTTTATTTATTTCTAGGAGAGAGGGAGAGAGACAGCATGAGCAGGGGAGGGTCAGAGAGAGAGGAAGTCACAGATTGAAACAGGCTCCAGGCTCTGAGCCGGCAGTCAGCACAGAGCCCGACGCGGGGCTCGAACCCACGAACCGCGAGATCATGACCTGAGCGAAAGTCAGACGCTCAACTGACTAAGCCACCTAGGCGCCCCAAATGAGACATATTTCTTAAGAGTATTTAGAGCTGTGTTTCTCAAGCTTTACTATGTACACAAGTCACCTGGGGATCTTGTTAAAAGTGTGGGTTCTTATCCAGCAGGTGTGGGATGGGACCTGAGATTCTACCTTTCTCAAAAGCTTCCAGGTGTTGCCTGTGCTGCTCATTCTTGGGCCACAAAGAAGGATGGATTTAGAGTTTCTAGCACACATCCTCTATCTAGTGCCCTGGTTCTCAACATTTTTAGGCCAAGGATCCTCTTTAGAGTCTTACAAAAGCTGTAAGTCCTCATCCCAGAAGAGGCACCCTGAACATACACAAAGTTTCAAAGTGGGGTGAGTTATTAATGGATCCTTGGTCAAGAATCTCCAATGTAAGCCTTACCTCCAATTTATCAAGATATCCTCAACTCCTCCCCTACCCACCCTCCTATGTGGGCATAAAATCTCTGGAAAATTCCCCAGAAATGCCAGCACTACCTTTAATTTAAGTCACTGAAGCTCAGTTCCTCAGTCTTAAATCTTAGGCAGCTATGTTGCTGATGCAGGAAGGGGGGATAATGTATGTTCACTCTACACTCAAAATGGCTTCATCACATTCCAGTGCACGTGCAAATAGACAATGCACTGAGCCAAATTACCAAAGAAGCAACCCACTGCATTCTCATTTCTATTCCATCAGCAAGTGTTAATTGAATACCTATTTACTGAGAACCTATCATATGCTGGGGCATCTGCTAGACTCTGGAAATATGAAGGGAACTATAAAAATGAGTACAACTTGACACTTGGCCTCAAGTGAAAAGAGTCAATGCCAAAGTTGACATGTAGACAAATAATTATGATATATCCAAACTGGTGGCTTGTATAAAATATATACAAAATACCTTTACATCAACATGTGCAGAACTTGTCCCTTGCCCTTTCCCTATATGTTCTCATGATAGACCGTGAGGAGTAGAGTAATACACTTCTACGTATTAGTAAAGTTGTACTTGTTCATAGTCATCTTGATTCCTGTTGTATGAACAAACTGCCACCACAGAATCACAAACACATCCTGAGGACTTGTACACAGACATTTGTCTTTCACCTCTCCCAAATTCATAACGTAAAATCAGAGAATCTCAGAGCCTTAGAGTTTCTTTTTTAATTAATTAGTTAATTATTTAATTTTTAATCTTACATCTAAGTTAGCATATAGTGCAACAATGATTTCAGGAGTAGATTCCCTAATGCCCTTGCCCATTTAGCCCATCCCCTCTCCCACACCCCCTCCAGCAACCCTCTGTTTGTTCTCTATATTTAAGAGTCTCTTATGTTTTGTCCCCCTCCGTTTTTATATTATTTTTGCTTTCCTTCTCTTATGTTCATCTGTTTTGTATCTTAAATTCCTCCTATGAGTGAAGTCATATGATATTTGTCTTTGTCTGACTAATTTCCTTAATATAATATCCTCTAGTTCTATCCATGTAGTTGCAAATGACAAGATTTCATTCTTTTTGATTGCCAAGTAATACTCCATTGTATAATATACCACTTCTTCTTTTTCCACTCACCATCAATGGACATTTGGGCTTTTTCCATACTTTGCTATTGTCGATAACACCAATGTAAACACTGGAGTGCATGTGCCCCTTTGAAACAGCACACCAGTATCCTTTAGATAAATACCTAGTAGTACAATTTAGGGTCATAGGGTAGTTCTATTTTTAATTTTTTGAGGAAACTCCATACTATTTTCCAGAGTGACTCTTAGAGGTTCTTATCCAGAACCTTCAGTTACAGATAAGGGCACTCAGCTCAGAATAGGTAAGTGACTTGTCTGAAGACACAGATAAAGTCTTTTTAATTGGAAGCTTCCTGTTGCTGTGAATAAATAAATACCTGTTTTCTAGTTTGCAGTCCATGAAGGGACATGGGTGATTCTGGCTCTTGGAAAATGCTTCTCCTCTTAGTTGAGAAAGGTTCAAGTTCTGTACTGCTAACTCCAAGTTAGAATTAAATCTGGATGAGTCAAGTGGAGAACCAGATGTGACCTAGAGGAGGCAGAGCAGACACCAAACCTTCTCTGATTGATGGAGACACATCAGGGGAAAGAAAGAGAACTTTCTCCACACCGAAGCTTCTGCTCAACCACATGCAAGAATCAAGAAATGTCTAAACTGGAAGGGACCTTAGAGCTACTTGTTCAATCCTCTTACTTTATAGGTTCCCATACATATGGAAATCTAGAGATGGTAGCAGGACTGGGACTAGAACCCAAGTTTTCTGAAGACCATCCAGTGTTCTTTGCATCCAGTGATGGTTAGAACCTGTGGGATTTTTCTGGCACCACATGGGTAGCCTGGGATCTGGGCAACAAGCTAACCACTGCGGCAGCAATGAGAGGAGGGTGGGAGTTGCACCAGTTCCTGACAGTTTAGAACGTTCCCTCCAGGGGTCAGCCATGAACTGACACAGGGGCCCCAGTGTGGGGGAAGTGCCAGAGTCCATGACTTTGTTCCTCACTTTGGCTTGGTTCTGCAGGTCCTGCATGACCACATTGCCTACCGCTACGAGGTTTTGGAGATGATCGGGAAAGGGTCCTTTGGACAGGTGGCCAAGTGCTTAGATCACAAAAATAATGAGTTGGTGGCCTTGAAAATCATCAGGAACAAGAAGAGGTGTGGCTTGGCAGATGGCATTGACTGTGGTGGGTGGTGGGTGGTTGCCTGCATGACTCTGGCCCCTTCATAATGTCAACCCTTCCTGACTTTGCCTTTTCCTCTGATCTTCCTCATCCTTTCCCTCTTTCTCTATCTACCTATCTGATTCCACGATGGGACAAAGAGGAGGCAAGAATGTGGAGCTTTTAGTGCTTTCTGCCCCTCTGGACAGTCTTGTTGGGGTGATGGGGAGGGTCTTGGGAAAGGGGCTTACTGCTGCAGCAAGACATGACACTGTGTCCTCTGTCCCCATTGTCCACCCTCCCCGCCACTCCCCAACCCCTTCAGATTTCACCACCAGGCACTGATGGAGCTGAAGATCCTAGAGGCTCTCAGAAGGAAGGACAAAGACAACACCTACAATGTGGTGCACATGAAAGACTTTTTCTATTTTCGCAATCATCTCTGCATCACCTTTGAACTCCTGGGGTCAGCTGCTTTTTCTCTTTAATTCGTTTTCTTTTGAAAAGTTGCTCAAGGTGACAGAAGAGAAACTTTGAGATCACAACACTAGATTTTTCTGGGTGTGAATATATAATGACTAGAGTGGATATGATGGCCACTCAGTTATCTAGAAAGCCAAGGATCAAAGAGCTGGGCCCAAAGCTGCCTATCTCACCCAATCCCTCAGTCATGCCTGTCAATTGCCAGCATACCCAGGCTGTGCTGCCCAAGCGCCGGGTGCCAAACTGGGTGACATAACCAATACAAGGCTCCTGTCCTCAAGACTGAAACTGAAATATGTTGAAAGGGACTGTCCTTTGCCATCATGTCCCTACTCACTGGCTTTATAATCCTGTGGTGCAGAGGTTAGAAACTGAGGGTTCAGGCAGCTAGCTTCTCAGAGTGGGTAGAGGACTTTGATTCTGAGCAAATAAGGATTCGAGCAGATATTTGGGGGCAGGGAGCAGAACCTGACTGAAATAGATTGACATCACCTAGCTGAATATTGGAGCTGGAAGGGTGTGCTAATTGGAAGGACATTCTAATTTGATTACTTTTCTCTCTGAGAAGACCATCTTTAGCAATTTGAACAAAACCAGAAACCCAGAGTGCATTTAGCAAAGAGGAATAATTGGGGTAGGCTCTCAGAGGCCCAGCATTATGGGATTCACTGAGCTGGTAGATTGGGGCTCCCAGGACACCATTTCTGTCAGTGAAATTCTGGGAACAGCTAAATTTGAGTCGGAAGGAAGGTTGACACCCTTCTCACCATCCCTAATGACTGCAAAATGTGCTCTGCTTTCCGGTAGGCAGAGATTAATTATCTTCCAAACATCAAAAAGGATAGGTCAGGCTGCCTTTCTAGGCCATTCCTCACAGTGCACAGTTAGATGTCATTTTACTTAAAAGCGCCCTGAGAGGTCAGGAGGGGCAGATGTGCAGAGGGGGATTCCACAGACCAAAGAGGTTGGGAGTTGCCCAGGCTCACAACAGCCAGTCAGGATGAGGCTAGAGCTTCACATCTGCTCTGAACCCCTCAAGAATGAACAGTTTCCTAAATACGGCGAGTGTTAGAGAAAGCTTAGGAATGGAAGATTCGAAACCAGGAAGAAGTTGATGCAGAGTTGTTTCTGGGTCATGCCCTTTCTTTCCCACCTCTCCCCAAATCACTGAGGAAGGCAGAGTCACAAACTAGTAGCCCATGGATGTGCTTTTCTTGTTAAAATGCTTTGTATTTGTTTCCAACATTTGTAAGTCAGCAGATTTCATATAGTATAGTAGGGTTCTATACAAGAGTGCAGGCTTATGCCTGTGTAGAAAATTTAGGGTAATCTAGCAAGAGTAAATCCAGTCAGATGGGACCAAGCAGCCAGGCTCACTTTAGCTAGGGTAGGGCTTCTCCATTTTGCCTCAGCCCCCATCTGCCCACTCTCTTGTTCCCTTACTTGTCAGGAACCTGATGCCTTTAGACAGCCATATCAATTTGAGACAGGAGTGGCCACTTTGTTTGGTGTTGGACTTTCTGGATCCCTTCCAGGGGCCTGAGAAGCTATGAATATTTCAGAAGTTTGGCCAACCTTTTAACATCCACATATGTAACAAAGTGGTTAAATGACTTTGCCACATAAGAAACAAGGGGACATCAGAGAGGCCAGCAAAGTTGGGCTTCACGTTGGATCCACCATGAATCAAAGAGAAAATTGAATTTGTAGGATACGAAAGCCTTGCCTCCTAGTCTGAGGCTTACCTACTACCAGAGGGAAACCAGGTGATACGGGATGGTTTGCAGGTTCAAAGTCAGCATTATACCTTTTGCACTGATACACCACTCTCTCTTTTTCAGAATCAACTTGTATGAGTTGATGAAGAATAATAGCTTTCAAGGCTTCAGTCTGTCAATAGTTCGGCGTTTCACCCTCTCTGTTTTGAAGTGTTTGCAAATGCTTTATGTGGAGAAAATCATTCACTGTGATCTCAAGCCCGTGAGTACAAGCTCTGTCCTGTCAAGAGAGCCACTTCCCACCCTCAGAAACTGCCCTGTTCTATTCCCCAGTGGAAACTGGGAAGCCGTTATGGCCAGGGCTCCAGGGTGGAAGCCAAGAAGTTATGTCTATACGTTGTGTAAACCAAGAGTCATGCAGTATAGATTAAGAGATAGATATCAAGGTAATGCAGAGAGATGTGGCATCATTAAGACAGAAAGGAACAGGACAGTCTGAAGGCTTCCCTACGGAAGGCTTAGGGGTGTGCAAAGACATGTGTTATGCAGAGAGACGGAGCACTGCAGTACTAAATCCTGACTCTGTCTCCTCTACTCTGAGGTGGTCCTAAGGGAACAGCAAATCTCTGGCCACTTACTCTTCTCCAAAGGGCATGCCCTTCCCACAGATCCTGCTAGTATTCTGTACTTAGCTCTACTATTGCACGGGTTGCTATGTAGGAATGTTTGGTTTTTTTTTTATCTTCCACTGACTGCAAGCACCCCCAAGGTCAGGGACCATGTCTTCTCAACAATTTATTCCCAGACTCTGACATGGCACCTGGCAATCGTAATGGTAGGCAACAATTTAATGCTTATTAGAAGATTTAACGATCGCAAACTGGAGTAGTACAGGCAGCTCCGGGTGTGAGAGTGTGACGATATGGGGTCAGGAACTGGTTCCAGAAACAGCATGACCCTCACAGATATTTAAATATCCCTTAACTTTTCCTCACTCCCTTCTCCTCACCTACCCCCGAAAGAGTTAAAAATTTTTGAGTTTTTAATTTTAATTCCAGTATAGTTAACATACAGAGGTATATTAGTTTCAAATGTACAATGCATTGATTCAACAATTCTATATATTACTCAGTGCTTATCAGGATAAGTGTGCCCTTTATTTTTTTATTTAAAAATTTTTTAAATGTTCATTCTTGAGATAGAGACAGAGCATGAGTGGGGGAGGGGCAGAGCGAGAGAAGGACACAGAATCCACAGCAGGCTCCATGTTCTGAGCTGTCAGCACAGAGCCCAATGTGGGGCTTGAACCCACAAGCTGTGACATCACGACCTGAGTCGAAGTTGGACACTTAACCCACCCAGCCACCTAGGCACCCTGATAAGTGTGCTCTTTAATCCCTATCACCTATTTCACCCAGCTCCCCCCACCTCTCCTCTGGTAACCATCAGTGTGTTGTCTATAGTTAAGTGCCTGTTCCTTGGTTTCTCCTTCTTTTTTCCCCTTTGCTCATTTGTTTTGTTTTGCAAATTCCACATATGAATGAAATCATATGCTATTTGTCCTTCTCTGACTGACTCATTTCACTTAGCATTATACTCTAACTCCATCTATGTTGTTGCAAATGGCAAGATTTCATTCCTTTTTATAACTAAATAATATTCCATTGCATATATACACACCACATCTTCTCTATCCATTCATCTACCAATGGGCTGTTTCCATAATTTGCTGTAAATAATGCTGCTATAAACATAGGGGTGCATGCAACCCTTTGAATTAGTATTTTTGTATTTTGGGGGTAAATACCCAGTAGTGCGATTAGTGGATTGTAAGGTAGTTCTATCTTTAACTTTTTAGGGAAACTGTAACTCATCAGGTAAATTTGGGGTATTTTTAGAAATAAATATTGACAACATAGAGATGTTCTTTCAGGGCTTACTGGTGGGGTCTCATAGGATGGTGATACATTAATTTATTCTCCACCTTCAAGTTCCTAATCATCAGCTTTGCAGCTACAAAGGGTCACAACATCCATGGTCTTTGGGCTTAGGGGACTGACTCTCACCAAGGAAATTGACATGACATAACAGATTTACTTGAGAAATAGTAAACTAGAATATATGTGCCCAGTAGAAAAGTACACATGTAACCAGGAAAGTGATCGGTGAGTGTGGATCAAGAATCAGGGAGTTATTCTTATGGACTAAAAGGTTAGAGTCCATTGATCTGTAATGCATCCATCCCTTCTATAGAGCTACTTCTGTCAATATGGTGGGAAGGCCTGCCCCAGTTAGTTAAGGAGCCTTTCCATTGGGCTGCAGACACACTGGAAATGTCTGCTGCTTAAACACTTGCTGATTTAACTCTTCCAGTTAATATAGATATTGTTTAGAAAAGATATTATGGACTAAGTTTGTACTTTCTTAATTTGTAGTGCCAGAGGCTTTAGACCAAGCCTGTTTGCCATATCTATAAAGTAAGCAAGCAATTAATCTGATATTCATAATAGTCAATTCATCTGATACTGAGATCCGTGAAAGCATGACTGGAACTTTAATCTTCTAGCCTTTAGGTAGTACACCATCATGCTCTGAGAGTCCAGGAGCTCTGCTTGCTTAACCATGTCTCTTCTGGGACACTGGTTTCACATTTCCCCCAAAGTCAGCAAAAGAATCACAACTTGAATTACATCATTGGCCTTTTTTCGTCTATTACTGACATATCAGTATGTTGGTGGAGCACTTAATGGAAACATTAAATTCAGTCAGTGATATTTCTAAGGCCTTATGCAAGCAAGGGATAGAGCCAGGTACCAAGGAGATAAAAATAAACCATGATGTTCAGGAGTTACACATTCCATATGCAGAAAGACACACAATCTATGCAAAAGAAATACTTCAGTGCAGCAAATACTGAATCCAAACAGGAGGAGCAGACCACAAATTGAACGGGAAGTCAGAGGAGTGGGAAGAACATGGTGTTTGGAGAAGATGTGGGAGGAGGCCCACTGGGAGGTGGCCACACTTTGAACTGGGTCCCAGAAGATGGCAGGCATTCAGGTAAATAGAGTGTGTAGAGCAATGTTTTTAAAACCTAACAGAAGTCTTTCTTCTCTCTAGGAGAATATAGTGTTATACCAAAAGGGCCAAGTCTCCGTTAAAGTTATTGATTTTGGATCAAGCTGTTATGAACACCAGAAAGGTAAGCCCATTCTGGCCCCTTTGTCTGAATTTTCCTATTGTGAGTTATTTCCCTTACTGAAACAATACTTCCTGTGCAAGGTCACCTAGGTTCTAGTCTGGGCTGTCACAACAACTGCAAGAATGATTTTGAACAAGGTGCTTCACTTCTCTGAGCCTAAGTTTCCTCATCTACAAAATGAAAAGATAGGACTCAAATACCTCTGAGAGGTTCTTTGCAACTCTCAGATTCTGTCAATATGGAATTACCCTAGTGCTTTGGGTCCCCCAAACTAACCAGATGTGCATCTGAATCACTTGAGGCCTCTGAAAAATGACAGCTCCTAGGGCCTCACGCCAGATGCACCAAACCTAAATTTCTGGAGGAGTACCCAGGGGGTCTCCACTTTAGAGTACGTAGCCATTCTGGGGTTTGGGATTCACTGCGCTAGGCACTCTAGACTATATTTTTTCCAGGTTAGAATCCAGAAAGCATCCCTTTGAGCACATTTGTACAGCCTTCACTGAACTTGATTTAAGTGTCTCTTCTTTTGACTTTTATCAAATTTGATGACAAGAACATGTGCCATTTAACAAACACGTAGACTGTTCTGGGCACGGGAACAACAAAACAAACCTAAACATGTTCTGTGCTCTGCTTGCTTACAGTTCAGTGGAAGAAACAAAGATACAGGTAATATGACAGGTGTACTGATTACAAATACGTACAGACTGGGTTAAGTGTCCACCAAAGAGGGGCTCTGGGACCAGCTTTCATGGTGGCAGGGGTATCAGAGGACATCTCCTGAGGCTGAAAAAAAAAAAAAAAGACTGCAAGATGGCTGCTTCCAAATATTCTGTAGCACTACTTTTGAAGACACATGTTCATTACCTTTTATGTATGGAAACCCTAAGAAATCCCAGCGAGAAAACAATATGTCTCCCGCAAAGCACTCATTTGCTTACTCTTCTCAGCCTCAAAAGCATGTGACCTCTTGTCTTGACTGCCAGGATGCTCCAGAATTTGTAATGATCCTATCCTTTCTTTTAGGATAGTCATTTCCCCTTTGCATATTTTATGACTTCTCTTTATTTTAGCCATGAGACAGTATAGAGTATGGATACTAGACTCAAATGACCTGAGTTCAAATCCCAGCTCTGCCACTTACAGCTGACTGACCTTGATTATTTCTTGAATCTCTGTATGCCTCAGTTTTCTCATTTTAAGATGGGGACAATAATAGTACCTGCTTTATAGGGTTGTTTCAATCACTGAAAGGGTTCTCTGTACAAAGCACTTGGAATAGTGCCTGCCACATGTTAAGGGCTGTATAATTGTACATTAAATCCACTAAAAAAAAACAACTATGACATGTGATTGGAAAGTACATCAAATCCATTTTGGAAGCAGGTAGGGTTTAAAAGTCATTTTTATTATATTTTTATTTTGTTTATGTACTTATTTTTTGGTGGCTGGTTAATTATTTTTGAGAGAGACAGAGAGAGAGAGCACAAGGAGGGGCACAGAGAAAGGGAGACAGAATCCTAAGCAGGCTTCGCACTGTCAGCACAGAGCCTGACATGCAGCTTGAACCCACAAACTATGAGATCATGAACTGAGCTGAAACCAAGAGTTGGATGCTTAACTGACTGAGCCACCCAGGCACCCCATCTTTATTGTATTTTAAATCAGAAAATTATTACATTTTTACTATACCAATGCAAACAACAGAGAGGTGACTACAGAATCCTGTCCCTCCCCTATGACAGCATGTGGAAATAACTATAATGTCCTGTTTCTCCTAGTACTGTAAAATCTAGGCTCCCCACAGTACTGTCTTCTTCTGCCGGCTTCATTTGCTCAGATATGGCTGGGCTCTTCCTTCTATACTTTATACAATGTACATAATATTGTACCTATTTTATTTCTTTTTCCATTTTAATATGTCTCTTCCCTTGCCAAATCACGATACTTTCAGAAAGTTTCTACCCCAAATTAACCTGATAGTTGAAAATTTAGCTTTATATTAATCTTTTTAAATAAGATTATTTATTTATTTTGAGAGAGAAAGAGAGAGAGCACGCAAGAGAGGGGCAGAAAGAGGGGGAGAGAGAGACTCCCAAGTAGGCTCAACGCTGTCAGCACAGAGCCCAACATCTGGCTCAGTCTCACAAGCCATGAGAACATGACCTGAGCCAAAATCAAGAGTCAAACACATAATTAACTTAGCCACCCAGGTATCCCTAGCTTTATATTAATCTTGTTTTTTTTTTTGTTTGTTTGTTTTTATAAAGCTTGGCTGACTTAAATGTCCTTCCCTAGAACAATGCCTGCTTTAGAGTTCTTGACCAATAAAGTGAGAATAATAATACCACCATGGTAATCAGGTTGCTGTGAAGATTTGATCAAATTAGATATGCATTGTGACTCAGAAATGGTGGTTGGCTGTACTTCTTTTTTTTTTTTTTATGTTTTATTTATTTCTGAGAGAGAGAGAGAGAGACAGCATGAACAAGGGAGGGTCAGAGAGAGAGAAAGAGAGACACAGAATCTGAAACAGGCTCTAGTCTCTGAGCTTTCAGCACAGAGCCCGACATGCAACTCGAACCCATGAACTGTGAAATCATGACCTGAGCTGAAGTTGGATGCTTAACTGACTGAGCCACCCAGGTGCCCCTGGTTGGCTGTACTTCTATCTCCCTGCCAAGCTGAGAGAGTGAAAAGCGGTAGGGAGTGTTAGTTATCCTGGACCCTCACATGAGGTGTCCTGGAGAAGTGTGTTTTGGAGAGGAGGATTTGACATGATGGTTCTCTTTCTTTCCTCACAGTATATTCTTATATCCAAAGCCGGTTCTACAGATCCCCAGAAGTGATTCTAGGCCATCCCTACAACATGGCCATTGATATGTGGAGCCTGGGCTGCATCATGGCTGAGTTGTACACGGGCTACCCTCTGTTTCCTGGGGAGAATGAAGTGGAGCAGCTAGCCTGTATCATGGAGGTGAGAAGGAGGACTGAGGTCCCACAGGGTGGTTAGCTTATACTCTCAAACATGGGGCTGCATCAGACTCGGTGTAGGACAGTGGCCTGCATACTTCCTATTGCTGTTGGATGTTCCCTATAATATTTCTGGAATTACATGCCCTTCTGTACACTTTTGAGTTGGCATCTAACATTTTTATTAGAAATTTAAATATTGCAAAGGATGAAATTTTCCAGCATGTCATGAATAGTGACATTTTTATTTATTTATTTATTTATTTATTTATTTATTTATTTATTCATTCATTCATTTACTCATCTGTCATTTTAAAATTTTTAATTCCAGTATAATTAACATACAGTGTTATATTAGTGTCAGGTGTACAGTGTAGTGATTCAACAATTTTGTTAGTCAGGGCTCATCATGTTAGGAGTACTCTTAATTCCCTTAACCTATTTCATCCATCCCCCTACCTACCTCCCCTCTGGTAGCCATCAGTTTGTTCTCTGTAGTTAAGAGTCTGTGGGGTTTGTTTTTTTTTTTTTGTCTCTGATTTCTTTTTCATTTGTTTTGATTTTTAAATTCCAAGTATAAGTGAAATCATATGGTATTTGTCTTTCTCTGATTTATTTTACTTAGCGCTATACTCTCTAGCTCCATCTATGTTGTTGCAAATGGCAAGATTTCATTCCTTTTTATGGCTGAATAACATTCTATTACATATATATACCACCTCTTCTTTATCCATTCATTTATCAGTGGACGCTTGGGCTGTTTCCGTAATTTGGCTATTGTAAATAATGCTGCACTAAACAAAGGGGTGCATGTATCCCTTTGAATTAGTATTTTTGTATTCTTTGGGTAAATAACCAGTAGTGGAAATACTGGATCATGTGGTAATTCTATTGTGAATTTGTGGGGAATCTTCAAACTGTTTTCCACAGTGGCTGCACCTTCTTACATTCCCACCAATAGTGCATGGGAGTTCCTTTTCCTCTACATCCTGGTTCACACTTATTGTTTATTGAGTTTTTTATTTTAGCCATTCTAACAGGTGTGTCTTCTAATTCACCTTTTCTCCTCTCTGCCTCTGCAATCTGTGATTGGTTGCCTCAATTTTATTATGCATCTCATTTATAGCATTTTTTAATTCATCACAACTATTTTTAAGCTCCATAGTCTGTAGCAATAGTTTCTCTGATGTCTTCCATGCCTTTTTCAAGCCCAGCGATTAATTTTTGACTATTGTTCTAAATTCTTGTTCAGTTATGTTGCTTATATCTGTTTTGAGCAGTTCTCTGTCATTTCTTCATGGAATTTCTTTAGAGGAGAGTTCTTCCATTTCGTCATTTTGGCTAGCTTTCTGTCTCTTGTTAGTTTTAAAAGCTTGTTAGGCACTCTGCACTTGCGAGTACTGCTATATTAAAGAAGGCTCATTGACTGTCCAGGGCTTGTCCGTTCAGGAAGTGTTCTTTGAATGATCTCTTGGTCTCTCTTGTTGAGACTTTGTTTATTTTATTTCCCTACTCATAGTGGTATTTGGGACTCTCCACCTTGTGTACTTTGGCGTGTTTCTTGAGGTAGCCCTGGAAAAGAAAACAGATGAACAAGCACACAGAGAACAAAGGCACACAAATGCACAGACAAATCCAACAAACATGTAAACTGAAAGGGAAAAAGAAAAAGAAAAAAAAGAAGGGGAAAAAAGAGGAAGGAGGAAAAGCAAATAATAAAAATAAAAAAGAAGAAAAGAAAAAAGAAAAAAACCCAAAAGACAAAGGATGGTCTAAAAGCATAAAACCAGAATTCCCAGCTACAAATAAAGAGCAGGGTGTATGCAGTGCTGATGGAAGAACATATACAAAGAAATAAATGACAGGGTGGGGAGGAAGCGATATTGGAAGAGAAATGACCAGGCAAAGAGACTAAGAGGCTTAATTCAGAGAGAGAAAGAGGAGAATATGGTGGGAGGTGAGGAGAAAGAAGCGAAGATAATGTTCCTCAGAGAAACTATATAGTCTTATTACTCANAGCTACAAATAAAGAGCAGGGTGTATGCAGTGCTGATGGAAGAACATATACAAAGAAATAAATGACAGGGTGGGGAGGAAGCNATCCCTGAGGTCCTGCCTTGGTGGTTGTAGGGAGAAAAATGGCAGCTCCCCAGTCCTTTCTCGAACTAAGCATTGCAACTCACTCTTTTGGGTTCCATCTCCCTGTGCCTCTGGTGTAGCCGAGGTGGGCCATGCTCTATGTCCCAAGCCACGCCTCGTTTCCAGATCTTAGTCTGCACACCCCATTGACATCACCCAAAATATAAACCTGGGGATCCAGCCGAGCCAGAAGAGCGGCGGAGCAGGCGCACTGCTTCCCCTCCGGTCGAGCTGGCGAGCAGAGGAGCGGTTTCTCCTGGTGTCACCTGGGAGCAGTATGTCTCGCTCAAAGTCAGCTGTACAGCTAGAACTGGAAACTGTGTTCTCCAGGGACAGGGACAGTTCCTTGAGCAGTTTCAGCCACTCTTTCTTTTCCCCTTGACTCACTGGGCTCCCCGCAAAGGGGCTCCCTCCCCTCCCTCCGTGTCTCTGTAGCCAGCCTGTTTTTATCTTCCCCAGTTTGCATTCACACCGTAAGGTTTTCTCAGTGAACGCTGTCTCCTTTTCCTCCCAAACTCCTGGATTCTGTAAGGGTTCCTGTGGCTTCAGGTCTTCTCCGTTGGAGAGATGGGGTGAGTGAAATGTACGGAGCTCCCTACTTCTCTGCCATCTTGCCTCCTCCCCCTGAAAAAAGATATTTTGACTGTGAACAAAGATCTATCTAATTTCCCTGTTTGTTTTTTCTGTCTCTGTTTATTCTCTCTCTCTCTCTGTCCCCATATGTGTATGTGTGTATGTGTGTGTGTGTATGTACATACATGTTATTCTATTTAATTATCCGTCTGTCCATCCATCCATCCCCAAATTCTATTTTCTAGATTGTTTCAAAGTTAAAGGTGGTCAGAGGGATATACACACACCCTTGAGAATTATTAAACATAGTTTCATTTCATGGTTGAAACTAATAAGTATTAAAATAATTTAGGTAATTGGGGCACCTGGATGGCTCAGTCAGTTAAGTGTTTGACTCTTGATTTTCAGCTCGGGTCATGATCTTACAGTTGAGTTCAAGCTCCACATTGGGCTCTGTGCTGACATTGTGGAGCCTGCTTGGGATTATCTCTCTCTCCCTCTTTCTCTGCCCCTCCCCTGGTCATGCTCCTCCCCCCTCCCTCAAAATAAATAAACATTAAAAAATAAAAAAATAATTGAGGTAATAATAACTATAAATGATATCTATGGTGGAATGAACACTGACCTGGAAATCGGTAAATCTGGAGTCTAGTCCTGGCTCTTTCTCCCACTTCTGGACCTCTGTAAAATGAGATGATCAGAGTACTTGGCTTCTGTGATTGACGATGGATGATTAAATGAATCATCCCTGAACCAATCCACTTCCAATACCAAGAAGAATTAGGAAAGTATGAGATCTGGGTTGAGGTTCCCACTGTCCAGACTGATTCGGCTTCCTCCTAACCTGTCAGTGAGGCTGAGGAGGAGGAGGAGAAGGACAGGGCTGTGCATGAATAAGACTGGGAACCCAGCTGCAAGGATAGGTAGGTGACCCAGGGCTGAGGGTGACACTTGTAATTCCTCTATCTTTGTGCATCCTTATAGGCTTCAGTGGGCAAAGGTGAACAAGTAGGTTTATACTTTTCTTTTCAAGAAGATATTTTGTCAAATAGTAGGCTGATGCCCATCTGGTGATTTCCACCTCATTTTTCCTTCCTCCCTTCCCAGTGTTATGAGTTGGGATATGTCATTCCTTAATTCAAAGGTGGTCAGCATGTATACTGGTTTATTTATTCTGACAATGAGATCCGTCTTCCATCTAGAGTGGCCTACCTCTAGTTGGTGCTAATACTTATTTAGAATAACATGGCTAATATTGATCCTCAGGATACTGAAACAGCCCTAAATTAGGAGTCAGAAGACCCGTGCTCGCGGCCTCTTTGCCACTGGCTTGAGGTTATCACTTAATATCCTCGGGTCCTTATCTATAGAAGCAAAGTTTGGCCAAAATCCCACCAGCTCTAATGTGTGACCCCACAAGAGTGAACCCACTGTATTGTACTTGTTGAAGGTGCTGGGCTTGCCGCCAACCCACTTCATTCAGACGGCCTCCAGGAGACAGACATTTTTTGGTAAGTCCTCAGGTCTAAATCTCTTCCTCCCATTGTGATGATGAGCTTTTACAGACCTTGAAGATATCTTCCATACTCTAAACCCCATTTAATGCTTTCCCTATGGCTCCATCCCAAAGGGCAAGTTGTGACTGGGAGTTTCTGTTAGAAAAGTAAAAAGATGCTGAGAAGTGGTACCAGAAAGCATGATGGAGGTGGGATGGGGAATTCACATTGCAAAGGAGGTCTTGGCATAAAAATAACCAGTTTCCTATTAAGAAAATCTAGCAACAGATCTCAAAACTTTGAAATATTGTAATTATGTCCTCTCCTATAAAATTTTCTTATTCTTGCAAACAGCTTGCCCTTTCACACTATGTACTGCACAGGGAAATCAAAGAGCAGAAGCTTCTTTTCAAGAAGAGTGGGAAATTTCTTTGCTACATTATATAATTAATGGAGAATTATTCTTTCCTGCTGAAATTCTCTTAAATCCCCAGATCTTTACTATGCCAGGATCATTGAAACTTGGCTGTCAAATGGGTAAATAAAGGTTGTCACAACAGTTTGGCTGTGGGTATGTTGTAGCTTGCTAGTTACGTAGAGGACATCTGCCTAATTGCTGGAATTAAGCCTCATCCGTGGTCCCATGCTGTTTCCATGTTCTGGGATTTCTGACCCTAAGCCTTTCTACTTGACTGGTGCTGTACAAGGTGGACAGGTGGGTCAACAAGGTCCAACTGAGGCAGGGCTTCCAGGGTACTATGCACCAAAAAGATGAAGTCAGTCCCATGGCTAATATCCTTTTAAAGTACCACAAGAACCTAAGGGATTTTTATGTTTAAAAAAAAAAAAAAAAGCCATAGTTAAATGGAAGTTCAGCCATGTGGAGCAAAGCCAGATGTGAGGGAAAAGGGACTCCACAATTAGGGGCTCTGTGCCATCTGGAATGACATTTCTGACCAGCCATTCTCATCAGGTTAATTTACAGGCTTATATTGGCTGTGGAATCTCCATCACTCCTAGTGCTCTCACTTCTTGTTTCCACCCCAGAATGCCCCCAAAAATGAGGGGAGAGAAAATCCCTTACTTTCTTTCCATAACTTGCCCCATCAATAAAAAAGTTAAAAATACCCTAAATGAGGGATCCTTCTGGACTGAAAGGTTTTAGTCATGTTGGTGGTTAGTCAGTATACACTGGTTCAATTATACGGGGGAGTTAAAATGTAGTCTCCTTCTGCATCATTTGGTAAAAAGCCACTGCCACAGCTACAGGCTCCCTGGCCCCCTTCCCAGGACTCATTGGATTCTATGATCCAGAAACTAAAGGTTTAAGGTCTGGCAAGTAGAGGGTCCTTCATGATGCTGTTTCAGTGACAAAGATGTCATCCTTTGTGATTGGTCAGTTCCATGCCATTCCAATGGTTAAATCTTTGAGATGTCGCCTTGTAGTCACAGCCAGAACTTTGAAGACCTTCTCTTTGAGCACAGTCAGTGTCCTGATTGCCTTAGAATAGTGCTCATGCACTAAAACTTTTTCTAGAGAGGTTTGATGGCTAGGTAGGAAGATCTGGCTGACTTGTTTGTATAATTTATACATAGAGCAATGGAACTGGTCTTGTACCCCAAATATATTTTTCCCATCCACTATGTTTAATTTAGCCTTTTGGATTTCAAAGGATTTAGGGAAAGAAAAGTAGGGATACTGATATTCCCTCTTGCTAGACAAGGCATTGTAGGAAGGGTTACATCTTAAGCCCATAACACTGAACTCAGGATTGTATATTGTCGGGGGTACTAAAAGGAAAGTAATATAGGGCATAGTTAGAGGGTGTGGCTTGTAGAGTACTGGTTTTTTACCATCAGCATGAGGCTTTAAAATAATGACGTGTTTTTGGTAGCAACATCCATATGTCTTCACTTCCTGCATAAGAAAGGACTTTATTGGGACCTACATCCTCTTCAGTGTTTCCCAAACTTTATCTGATTATAAGAATCAGTTGGGGTAGGATGCCTGGGTGGCTCAGTCAGTTGAGCATCTAACTCTTGATTTCTGCTCAGGTCATGATCTCATGGTTCATGAGATTGAGCCCCACCTGAGGCACTTTGCTGGCAGCATGGGGTCTGCTTGGGATTCTCTCTTCCCTCTCTCTCTACGCCCAATAGCTCCCCAAAACAAACATAAAAAAAAAAGAAAGAAAGAAAAGAACCAGTTAAGAACTTGGCAAAATGCTAATTCCCATTGTCTTTCTGTATAACCTATGATATAGCAGATTTGAGGTAGAACTCAAGAGTCTGTTTTTAATAATAGTTCTTTGTGATTCTTATAATAAGGTAAATTTGAGAAACATTATGTTCACCTCAATTCTTGACTCTCTGTTTCCCAGATTTGGGCTGCCAACAGATCCTGAAACCCGAGCCACTTGTAGTTTATATGCTTGATTAGCAACAAAGTGATGTTGCCTCAAGAGTAGTAAGATACTTACATGCTCCAGGCAGCAAGAAGGAGATGGAGATAATAATTAAATATTGGGGAGTGTCCAAGAGATGAGAGAAGCTTGTACAGAAAAACAATTACATACTGACAGCTTTATGAGCTGTTATTTATAAGCCTGTGAGCCTGATTCTTCAGTCATTTGTTAAAAGGGCAACACAGGATCAAATGGGAGTAATGATGCCATAGTCAAAAAGGAACTGGGGTTTATATGAGTTCACAAGACCTATACCCTATGCAGTATCTCCAATTTATTTTTATGTCTTTAGATACACATATACCCATGTGTGTGTATACACACATATACACACTGTGGTCTCTTCTAGGAATTCAGTATAAGCAGATGTTCTTTAATTACAAAAGTAATCGAAAGGCTTCATTATACACCTTCTAGAATGCCCATCATGTGAACCCCACGGAGTTTTTGTGAGAATTCAGTTAATATGTAAATTACATGTACCTGTTCATATCCATCCATATGTAGATTTTCAAGGTATGAGCATAAGTGGTCGTCTTTTCTGAACATGCCCACCAGAGTATAGATGTTCAGATGAGTGTTCTTACCTTCAAAGCATTGCACAGAGCATTTTAGTGAAACCTCTGGAGCTGTCTTCAGGGCTTCTTTTCAGGCATGACAAATACTTTTGGTTAGGGTTTTATTCAGTGAAAAATGACTGAAGAAAGTCATTTCCAGGCTGTGTCTTAAGCAACAAACCAAGTTTGGCCGTTTCAATTTACGGACAAAATTTTGATGTGACCATAAAAAGTAATGAGATTGATTTGCTTGTGTAGCTTGTAAATGAGTTTTGAAAGCAGATGATTCTCCTACAATAACTTCCTTGTTATACTTCAGGAGTATCCCAAATTCTCATTTTATTGGGTTAGTGGGAAAGGAGTGAGGGCATAGAAAATCCAAGAATAGACAACATCTTTTTTTGTTCAGAGCTGATATTTTTGTCACTTCAGATTTATTTTATTATTATTATTATATTATCATTATCATTATTATTTTACTTTGGTTAATATTAAACCATTGAAGCCATTTGATTTGAGGAGGAGGAGGAGGGCAGGAGGCTCAGAACATACCGGATAGTGGGGAGAATTGTTTGTAAAGGTTAACTGCATTCCCTGGATACTCTACATGTGGTTCTTTCCACCTGACTGACACTGAGGGCATGCTTGTGTGTATGGGAGGGTGTGGTATTGGCCAGAGACAGAGCTGAACCACTCTAAGCAGCCGCATGGTTGAGTGAACAGCTGTGATGTGGCCGATGAATAGTAACACCTGGAACTAAACACAGAATGTTGTATCTCTAAAGATTCCAAAGGTTTTCCTAAAAATATGACCAACAACAGGGGGAGGAAAAGATACCCGGATTCCAAGGATCTCACGATGGTGCTGAAAACCTACGACGCCAGCTTCCTGGACTTTCTCAGAAGGTGTTTGGTGTGAGTTTGTCAGGGTGTCTTTGCCTTTAGGTTTCCTCTTAGACACTGTTCTTTCCCACACATTTGCTGGTGGAAGTCTGGGACCGGGACGCAGTTATAAAAAATAATAATAATTAGTGATCATAGTGCTTGCGAATCTGTAGAATGCCTTCCCTCATCAGACTGCTCTCTTCCCTTCCTGTGTGATTAGCAGGGCAGATAATTTGCTTCACTGTGATATGTGGAGGCTGTGGCTCAAACAATGACTTGCCCTGGATTGCAGTGTGTGAGTAGTACTTGCCTTCGTGGCCTCAGACTGCCTGGAAGCAAGGTGTAGGCGAGTCGAAATAGCTTTTGCTTCATGAACTGAAGTCAATCTCCCCCATATTGTAACTGTTTACATACATACCCAGTGTACAGTCTCTGGTTCCCTCCCTATTCCCCTAGGATTTACAGCCTAAATCCTCTTTGTATTCAGTTATTAGGGAAGGGGTGATCTAGAAACCATTTATTTTGTTCAGCTTTTACAAACCGATATGCTTATTTTGACTCTTAGAAATTAGATTCTGTACTTCAGTCAAGTCACAGTAAAAAAACAACCAGTACAAAAAGCATTCCGAGCAGTGCCAAGTTTACAAGGTGTTTAGAACATGTTAGCTCTTGTCATTAATTTTTTTAATGTTTTATTTATTTCTGAGAGAGAGAGAGACAGCATGTGCAGGGGAGGGACAGAGAGAGAGGGAGATACCGAATCTGAAACAGGCCCCAGGCTCTGAGCTGTCAGCACAGAGCCCGATACAGGGCTCGAACCCACGATGCAGGGCTCGAACCCACGAACCATGACATCGTGACCTGAGCCGAAGTAGTACGCTCAATCAACTGAACCACCCAGGCGCCCCAGCTCTTGTAATTATTTTAAAAGATTTTTCAAGTGTGTTTCCACCGAATGGCAAATAGATTAGCTACATATTTGATAAGTCATTGTCTCTCTCTGGGCCTCAGTCTCCTTTTCTGTATAATAGGGGCATTCCTAAGGTGCCTTCTAGTTATATCAGTCCTACAATTGTTCAGCATTTTTAGAGATCGTAGGTTTGTGGTCTCTCATTCTTTCAGTGAGATAGAGTTGTTTTAGCAAAATACTTTTCTGGCATTTGTGCACTAGCTCAGAGGATAAGCCATCAAGTACTTCTGAAGGTTTTCCCATTTGAGGGTCATGCTACTCATCTGGAGAATGGAGATGGAGAAGGATCCTGTACTCCCTCATTATCTCCATGTCCACACCCACCGCCAGCTTCTTGCTGAGGCTATAAAATGAATGTGCTTTAACAAATGACAGAAACCCACTACTGAGATGGAGGTGAATTATCCAGAAAACCCAGCCATCCAGAACACAGCTCAGAACCAAGAAAGAAATTATTTTCTTATTTAGAGCAAAGGGCTGGTTGCTCACAACTTGTAAGGAACAGTCATGCTAATGGGACCTATTATCTGATCATTCTTTTTTTTTTTTAACTAATTAGCAAATTTTTGGAATGAGAGACTAGAGGTTTTGAGTCAAATTTAATAGAGGTAAATGTAAAGTCCTGTGGGGAGTTCTAGCTTAACAGCAATTCATTTGAAAAAGAACTGGGAGCTTGAGTTTTTTGTGAGCTTGATGAGTCTACAACATTAATGCCATCTCCCTGCAGTTAGAAGGTATTCCCAGCATGGTGGGTACCAGTAAGACGACAGCTGGAATTTCCTATGCAGGAAGGTGGCAGCCATATCATATGAGCAACACTTAGTGGCAATGTAAATGTTTTCGGATAGTTGGAGGATTGTGTCATAAAAGACAGATGAGTTGTCCCATTCTCTGTACAGTAGCCCCTTTACCCATGGTTTCACTTTCCATGGTTTCCATTACTCGCAGTCAACTGTGGTCCAGAAGCAGATGATGATCCTCCTTCTGACGTCTCGTCAGAAGGTCATTAGTAGCCTAGCACTACATCACACTGCCTGTGTCATTCACCTCACTTCATCCCATCACATAGGCATTTTATCATCTCACATCATAAGGAGGGTGAGTACAGCACTAGAAGATGTTTTTTAGAGGAAGAGGCCACATTCACATAATTTTTCTGACAGTAAATTATAATTCCATTTTATTATTAGTTATTGTTGTGAATCAATTCTTGTGCCTAATTTATAAATTAGTTTTATCATAGGTATGTGTATAGGAAAACACATAGTATATATAGATTTTTGTGCTGTCTGCAGTTTCAGGCATCCACTGGGGATGGAAGTTATTACCCCATGGAGAAGGTGGGACTATTGTAATGTTAGTGAGTAGAATTAGAACCTGGGTCTGTTTATTAGTGTGCAGGTTCCTGGGAAGTGTGAATTTAGGCTCAATAAAAATGAAGAATTTTTAAAGAATTAGTTTTATCAGTATGGGAATAGCTAATTATGTAAGTGCCTTGTCACTAAAAATACTCAAGAACAGGAAGATGATTCCGCATTGAAGGTTCTATCAGATGCCTTGTCACTGCACTGGAAGTTTGACTAGATTATACCCAAATCTCCTTATAATCTTAATATTCTAGCATTCTACAATATTCTATGTGATACATTTGAAGTCCCAAATTTTGGGAATTAAAATTGAGCATCTCTTTGTTTTGATCTTAGTTTACGGAACCCTAACTCCCAGTGGTTAAGATTTTCTATAATATTTCTTGTGAGGGAATTTCCAAGAACTCTAGAAGATTTGGGCTCTCATGTATTCCCTGGTTTGTCATGTAAATTTCCTAAAAAGATTATTTTCATAGTTGTTTCCAAGTACTTTTATATGTAATCTTTGTTCTATGATATCTTTGAGTTATAACAAAGCTTAGAATGGTTAAGAACGAACTATTTTTATTATACCTTATTTAGATTCCTTGTTGGGGTCTTTTAAAATGTTTTCAATATTAGAAAAGGAAGCAAAACAATAATCCATGCTGGGCTTTGTTGGTATATAGATGGGAACCTTCTCTTCGCATGACCCCTGACCAGGCCCTCAAGCATGCTTGGATTCATGAGCCACGGAATCTCAAATCACGTTCCAGGCCCCAGACCCTGAGAACACCCAGAACACCCAGTCTCTGTTTCCCCTCTGAGGCTTGGAAGGACAAGGTTCAAGGGCATCATCACTTGGGCAAAAAAGGTACAGTCAGTCCTCTTCCCATAGTCCTCTTCCCATAGTCCAGGGATCGGGTACCTCTGGAGGATTGCATGTCAATTTCCCTGAACTCCACCTTGGATAGTTAGTCTACTACATCACTAGGAGCCTGCCATTTCTCACTTTTGAGATATAACCTCTTTCAGGAGACTTGCCTCTGGCTGGATTTGCCCTTTTTTTGCCCCAGTATCATTAGGATTTTCCATTTTTCTCCTGTCTTCAATTCTTTTCTCTTCCTTTCCTTTTCTTTCACTGCATCCTCCTCTGGCTGGCCTGTAATTACCTTCTGAATTTTTATCAGACTGATTATGGCATTATGCAGATATCTTTTATATGCAATATATCCTCATGGTTATGTACATTGTCCCTGGGGTCAGGTTGCCTGAGATTAATTCTGGTTCTACCATTTATCAAATGTGGGCCCTTGGGCAACTGGGTTAGCCTATGTCTCAGTTTCTTCATTTAGGAGAATGAGAATAATGCCTATTCTCTATGGTTGCGAAAAGGATCAAAGAAATTAATAAATGTAAAGTGCTTAGAATAATGCCAGACACACAGAATGTGCTTCACAAATGAATTGTTTTTATATTATTACACCCAGGATTTTCCCAAATTGATTTCTGGTCTAATAGACAGAATACAATTCACATTTGAACACTGTTCCTTCTGTCTTCTCTCTTCTTTGGCAGAGGTGACCATCAAAGATGAGACCATAGACAAAATAAAAGGTGGCATCACTCAGCAGGTTCAGTATTCAGGTGACCAGCAGGCCATTCTCCAGCACGCATCTGAAGTTGTCCAGCTGCCTCAGCTAACAGAAGCTTCCAAAAAGCCGGAGGCTGTTGTTGAACCAGAGGAGTCCAAGACCTCCCCAGGGCATCAAAGTAAAAACTCTTCATCCAAGAACATGAATATTTTACCACCTATTGTATGACCTTTGCTGAAGGTGTGTCCTGTTCCTTTCCACCAGTGATTTTTATTAGAGACAGCACTTATATTGTACCATATTACAGATTGTTGTTTTTTTTAATGCATAAAGGTTTGTTTTTAAACTTTATTCATATGGCTAGTTAAGCATGATTCCTATTATGATAGATAGGAGAGAATGTCCCTGCACCTACACTCCATTCTCATGCCCTCAATCAGATAAACAATGTATGTATATGGGGGGGAGGAGTAAGTACTCAATGTTATAGCATCACTAATAGAACTCTAAATAAAAGAATTTTTTTTCCTTTCCTCCCAAGACAGCTAACCTGATAGAATTCTTATTAGTTTGAATTCAGATACTAACTAGTTTAAGCAACAAAGGACATTTATTGGCTCATGTAATTGGGGAATCAGGAGGGGTAAGTGTAATTTCAGGCATAGCAGAATCTAAAAATTCAGACAAGGTCATAGGGCTCAGACTCCCTCTCCACTATTAGTCTTGCTTCTTTTTGTGGTTTTCATTCTAAAGACAAGCTCTGCCCAGATGTTAAGGTGACCACCATTATCCAGTAAAAAGATGCATTGCTGGCATCAGAAATTATTGGATTTGAACCAAGCACTACGTCTGAGATATTGGGATCCTGTGATTGGCCAGTCTGGGTCATAAGCCTATACTGTGATGGTGGTAGTACCATGACTGATGCTTCTCTAGGACCATGGAGTAGAGGACAGAATATTCTGAAAGGAAGTTGAGTAAATAACAGGATATGTTTGCTCACCCACCATCCTCAAAAAATCCTTATCTACACAAATACATAATCTCCATATGATTGTAATTATAGAACAGATACAATTTTACAAAAAAAGTTCTTAAGATTATAAACTCATAAACAATATAGAAAGATATCTGGGTTTATAGTTTTCATTTTAATCACTGTGTCTTATTCCATGAAGGGAGATACCGTTCACTCCATAAAGGTGAAACAGAATGAGATAGCAGAGGGTCAAAAGAAAATAGGAAAGATAAATATTCCAGGAGTTGACAGAGTTGAATAGAGCCTCCAGGAGATGGCATTAATACAGAAATTAGGAACCAAAGGAGAAAGTTTCCTAAATGCCTCTTAGGTGGGTGGTAAAAATCAAAGAAGTGTCCTAACAGGTGACTTGTCCCAGGTCATATAGCCAGAAAACTCTAGAACTGGCAATAGAACTCAGGTCTTCTGGACCTTTTTTTGAAAATGTAATTTATTGTAAAAATGGCTTACATACAACACTCAGTGCTCATCCCAACAAATGCCCTCCTGGGGTCAAGACTTGGAAGCCAAGTCCTCCATATCATAATGAGAATGATTCAGGTTAAACAGAAGATATTTTGTGATTTGCATGATTATAAAGGCTAAATAGTCTTAGGGAACATTTTAAGGCCAGGGATCTGCAAGTCGTAACACAGACAGGATACATAGAAACACCTTAGCAGGGCCTCTCAGTCCAGCACTATTTTTCTTCTTGTTTTCCATCTGATTTTTAATTCCTGAAATTTCTTGATCTTATTGTCCCATTGGATCCCAAGGAAAGCAAACACCTGGAGTCCTTTAATTGTAATTTTTTTTTAATTTTGTGTCCTTGCTTGCATGGACAGGAAAATCTGCAAAATCCAATGACTAGCATAAGATGACGTGTCTTTGATGTGAGTGGTATGAAGATAACGTTAGGGCTCTGTAAGGATATGGAGAGGGGAGCTGTGGAAGTAAGAAGGGAGGGGGAGAAGGGTGGGCACCTATCACAGGTTCACCATCAGCCAGTCCAGCAGCTGCAGCCGTGTAACATTTCCCACAGCCTCGTCCAGCTGTCGCTCTTTCTCATAGCGCAGCACTGACTGGAGGACCTCACCTACACTGCGTCCTTTGTCCACAGCAGCAGCCGAAAGTTGAAGTAGCTGTGGAAAGGAAAGAAAGCGGTAGTGTAGGGGCAGAGCATCCCAGGGCAGGCCCAGCAAGGCTAGAACAAAGAGGTTGGGCAGACCTTGGAAAACTTCGGAAGAAGGGGCTCCAATGAGATGCTGAGACTCCCATAATTGGAAAGAAGAGATGTTAGCATCCACCTGTCCATCATACGGAAAATACGATTTCCCACTAAGACTAAATCTTGCTGCCTCCAGTAGGTATTTGGTCAATGGTGGTCTTATTTTCTAAGAATTTTATAAGCATCATAAAACAGTCTTCCATCATTGTCCTAAGACCAACAAGGGCAGAGGTGAAATAGCCAGAGGACAAATGGACATGTTGCTTTCCATGCCCGACAGGAGAGTAGCTCAGAGATCCATTCAGCCCCCATGAAGATGTGGCCCAGAGAGATGGAGAGACTTGTCAGTAATACAGTGCTAGAAATAAGCAGAGGCAACATGCACACCCAGGTCTATGAACCCCATGGTTAGCTCTCTTTCTAAACTCAAAATGAGAAAAATTAGCCAAAGCATAATTCTGACTGTACGAACCACAGTACATTGCCATTCATCTAAAGTAACCAGATTTTTGGGCACCTGGGTGGCTCAGTTGTTAAGTGTCTGACTCTCGGTTTTGGCTCAGGTCATGATCTCACGGCTTCTTCATGGGTCCAAGTCCCACATCAGGCTCTGTGCTGGCAGTGTGGAGCTTGCTTGAGATTCTCTCTGCCCCTCCCCCACTTGCACTGTCTCTGTCTCTCTCAAAATAAATAAACTTAAAAAAATAAAGTAACCAGATTTTTATTTTGTGTATTCTGCATCTGACTCTGAGAAAGAGTTAAAAGGAAAAACAAAACAAAACAAAATGGGCCAAATATCAGGAGCTTTTCCAAAGGGGAAAATTTCCATGAGAGAAACTAAAATAACATATGGATATTCTTAAAACAAATGAAAGGACCAAAGGTCCCTTTAGAACTAAAAAACATAGGGGTGCCTGGGTGGCTCAGTAGGTTAAGTGTCTGACTTCGGCTCAGGTCATGATCTCACGGTTTGTGGGTTCAAGCCCCACGTCAGGCTCTGTGCTGACAGCTAGCTCAGAGCCTGGAGCCTGCTTTGGATTCTGTGTCTCCCTCTCTCTCTGACTCTCCCTGGCTCAAGCTGCTCCTCTCTCTCATTAAACATTTTAAAAATTTTTTAAAAAGAGAAAAAAAAGAACTAAAAAACATAAAATCCAAAGGAAAACTTGTCAGATGGGCTAAATTGAATAAAGATGAGAGCGAAAAGTCAGTAAACTTAAAGATGGATTCATAGAAATAAACCACATTGAACAACATAAGAGATGGATTAAACTTTCTTCAATAAAACCTCTTTGAAAAAATAAAAAGAGCTCAGCGGCCTGTGAAATGATGTCAAAGGTCTTACATTTATGTTATTAGAATTCCAAGAGAGGAGAAAAGAGTGTTGCAGAAAAAATGCTGAAAGAAATAATGGATGAAAGTTTCCTCAACTTGCCAAGAGCTATATCTGACAAATTCAAAAAGCTCAGTGAGCCTAAAATAAGAGAAACCCAATGAAATTCACTTTAGAATAAAAGAAAAATAAAAATCTGAAAGCAGTCAGAGAAACTGCTGCATTATTTTTAAGAGAATAATTCAAATGACAGCATATTTTGGTCAAAAACCAAAAAGGTCAGAAGGAAATGGCACAACAGTTTTAAGCACTAAAAAGAACTGCTAAATTAGAATCCTGTATCAAAAATTATACTTCAGGAATAAGGCCAAAAAAGGTTTATTTATTTGAGAGAGAGAGAAACCCAAGCAGGCTCCACCCTGTCAGTACAGAGCCTCATGTGGGGCTGGATCCCACGAATTGTGAGATCATGACCTGAGCTAAAAACAAGAGTTGGATGTTTCACCAACTGAGCCACCCCGGTGCCCTCCAAAAATATATTTCAGATTAAATAAAACTAAAAGAGGGGCGTCTGTGTGGCTCAATTTGTTAAGCATCCTACTTTGGCACAGCTCATGATCTTTAGGTTCGTGGGTTTGACCCCCATGTCAGGCTCTGCGCTGACAGCTCACAGCCTGGAGCCTGCTTTGGTTCTGTGTCTCCCTCTCTCTCTGCCCCTCCCCCACTCACACTCTTGTCTCTTTTGCTCAAAAATAAATAAAACATTTAAAAAAATTTTTTAAGAAAACAAAAAGAAGTCATTGCCAGAAAATGTGTTCTAATTCTTTAGGTGGAAGGAAAATTATGTCAGAAGGAAACTGGGAACATCAGGAAATGAATGACAAACAACAGAAACAATAAAAATCTCAATAATAAATTTTCTCAGTTCTTTAAAGTACTGGCATACCTTGAAGATACTGTGGGTTCAGTTTGAGACCACCATAATAAAGTGATATCACAATAAAGTGAGTCAAATTTTTTTGGTTTCCCAATGTATATAATAGTATGTTTATACTCTTAAGTGTGCAATAGCGTATGTCCAGAAAACAATACAAATGTCAACCATTATCTGAGTTTTCAGTGAGTTTTTTATCATGATTACAGATCACCATAACAAATATAATAATGAAAAAGTTTGAAATATTGTGAGAATTACCCAAATGAGACATAGACACGCAGCGTGAGCAAATACTGTTGGGAAAATGGCCCCAACAGACTTGTGTAAAGTAGTAAGATTTCTACACCACAGTTTAAGTGGCAACTATTGATTCTACATAGATTCTAAAAAGTATGTATACTGTAATCCTTAGGGAAACTACTTAAAAAGCAACACAGAGGTATAGTCAAAAACACAATAAATTAAAACAATACTAAAAAAGATAATCCAAAGGCAGCAACAAATGGAGAAAAAAAGAGATAAATTAGAACATTAGACCCAAATCTAAAGATATCAATAATTAGGCTAAATGTAAATGATGTAAACACACCAATTGTCAGAATGGATTAAAAAAAACATGAGCAGACTGTATGTTACCTACAAAAAAACTCTCTTCAAATGATATAGGTAAGTTAAAAGTAAAAATATGGGAAAAAATGTATCATTGAAACATCAATTGAAAAAAAGCTAGAACCTCAACATTTATGGTCAAGTAATTGTTTATAAAGGATAAAGATAATTCAAAAGGGCCAGCAAATGGAAAAGAAAGAGGCCAAATTTCTTTTCAACAAATGATGCTGAGACAACTCATATCCACATGCAACAAGTGAATTTCGACAACTACCTCACACATGAACTCAACATGGATCACAGACCTAAAAATAAGCTCTGAAATCATCAAAGAAAACGAAGGAGAAAATCTTCATGACTTGGGTGAGGTGGGGGTTTCTCAATCTGGTCCTATTTACCTGATTGGCCAGGTAATTCTGTTGTGGGCTGTCCTGTGCATTCTAGGATGTTTAGCAGCATCCCTGGCCTCTTCCACTAGACCCAAGTAGCAACTCCCTCTCAGCTGATAACACAACAAAATATATCTCTAGACATTGCCAAATGTCCCCTGGAGGCAAAACTGCCTCCACTTGAGAACCAATGGGTTAGGCAAGGATTTATTAGATATAAACATCAAAAAGCACAAGCAATAAAGGCAAAAAATGATAAATTAGATTTTATCATTGAAAACTTTTGCTCTTCAAAAGACTCCACTGAGTAAGAAGACAAAGGTAGACTGAGAGAAAATATGTGCAGATCATATATATCTGATAAAGGACTTGTATCCGGAATATATAAGGAATATCCTATAACTTGATTAAGGAGAAAACAACCCAGACAAAATACGGGCAAAAGAGGGGCACCTTGGTGGTTCAATTGGCTAAGTGTCCAACTTCAGCTCAGGTCATGATCTCACGGTTCATGAGTTCAAGCCCTGCATCAGGCTCTGCTCGGAGCCTGCTTAGGGTTCTCTGTCTCCCCCTCTCTCTCTGCCCCTCTCCTCCTTGTGCTCTCTCTCTCTCAAAAATAAACAAACATTAACAAAAATATAGGAGCAAAAGATTAGCACTGACAACTCACCAAAGAATATACATGAATGACTAATGAGCACATAAAATGATGTTTAACATTCTTAGTCATTTCAATGTATGTCTGTCAAGTTAAACTACTTTAACAGAAAAAAGAATAATGTTGACTAAAATATGGAGAAAATGAAACCCACATACATGACTGGTGGGAATGTAAAATGGTACAGCTATCTTGGAAAGCAGTTTGGCAGTTTCTTAAGAATTAGGCTAACCATAAGATGTAGCAATCCCTGTCCTTCTTACCCAAGAGAAATGAGAGTGTTTGTCCACACAAAGACTTGTGAGTATTCATAATAGTGTTATTCATAATAGCAAAAAAGTGAAAACAATCCAAATGCCCAGTAGCTAATGCATGGATAAGCAAAATGCATGATATATATCCATTTCAGGAAATTTAACAATAAAAAGAAATGAACTACTGATATATACTACAACATGGATAATATTAGCATCAAAAATATTATGCTTAGTGTAAAGATGTGTAGATGTAAAAGATTGCAAATGTTATGGCTCCATTATATAAAATGAAAGAAAGGTAAATCTATGATGATGGAAAACAGATAAATGGTTACATGTAGCTGGGGGACAGAAACAAATGTACTCTAGAAAGTTCTGAGAGAAATAAGTCTTTAGTCCCTAGATTTATCAGATATTAAAACACATTACCGAATAGCAGTGATTAAAACAGTATGCTAGTAAAATACTAGGAATGGACAAACAATTCAATGGAACAGAACAGAAATTAATTAATCTTTGACAAAGCAGGAAAGAGTATCCAATGGAAAAAAGACAGCCTCTTTAACAGATGGTACGGGGAGAACTGGACAGCAACATGTAAAAGAATGAAACTAGATCACTTTCTCACACCATACACAAAAATAAACTCAAAATGGATAAAGGACCTGAATGTGAGACAGGAAACCACCACCAAAACCTTAGAGGAGAAAATAGGCAACAACCTCTTTGGTCTCAGCCACAAGTGATTTCTTGCTCGACATGTCTCTGAAGGCAAAGGAAATAAAAGCAAAAATGAACTATTGGGACCTAAACAAGATAAAAAGCTTTTCTTTTCTTTTCTTTTTTTTTTTTTTTTTTTGCACTGCAAAGGAAACGATCAACAAAACTAAAAGGCAACTGACAGAATGGGAGAAGATGTTTGCAAATGAATATCAGATAAAGGGTTAGTATCCAAAATCTATAAAGAACTTACCAACCTCAATACTCAAAAAACAAATATCCTGGTGAAGAAATGGGCAGAAGACATGAATAGACACTTTTCCAAAGAAGACATTCTGATGGCTAACAGACACATGAAAAGATGCTCAACATCACTCATCATCAGGGAAATACAAATCAAAACCACATTGAGATACCACCTCACACCAGTCAGAGTGGTTAAAATTAACAACTCAGGAAACAACAGATAATTGGCAAGGATTGGAGAAATGGGAACCCACTTGCACTGCTGGTAGGAATGGAAACTGGTGCAGTCGCTCTGGAAAAGACTGTGGAGGTTCCTCAGAAAATTAAAAATAGAACTACCCTACAACCCAGCTATAGTACTACTAGGAATTTATTCAAAGGATACAGGAGTGCTGATTCATTGGGGCACATGTACTCCAATATACATAGCAGTGATTTCAACAATAGCCAGATTGTTGGGAAAAGCCCAAATGTCCACCAACTGATGAATGGATAATGAAAATGTGGTAAATAAATAAATAAACATATACATATATGGAGAAAAGTGTATATATATATATATATGCTTATATATCTGTTATTTATTTATTTATTTATATAAATAAACACACATATATATAAAATGACATCCTGACATTTGCAATAACATGGATGTAACTGGAGGGTATTATGCTAAGTGAAATATGTCAGTCAGAGAAAGACAGATATCATACATTTTTACTCATATGTGGAACTTGAGAAACTTAACAGAAGACAATGGGAAAAAGTAGATTCAAACAGAGAGGGGTAAGCCCATAAGAGACTCTTAAATACAGAGAACAATCTGGGGTTGATTTTGGGGTGGGGGAGAGGGGGAAATGGGTGATGGGCATTGAGGAGGGCACTTGTTGGTACGAGGACTGGGTGTTGTCTGTAAGAGATGAGTCATGGGATTCTTCCCCCAAAATCAAGAGAACACTTTACATTGAATGTTGGCTAAATTGACAGTAATTTATATTAAAAAAGAACAAATCAGGCTACTTAGAAAATCACCAAGATCTAGGAAAAAAACAAAAGCTAGGGTACACCTGAATAAGAACTTTCATCTCCTACACAAGGTCATTCCTTCAAGACTGGGAAAGATTGCTGTTTCACCTAATACATAGAAACAAACAGAGAGTTAAACAAGAGGAGTTTAACAGAGAGTTAAACAGAGAGTTAAACAAGAGGAAGTGTTTGTTATGTTCCAAACAAAAGAATAAGACAAACCGCAACAACAACAAAAAAAGATCTTAATGAAATGGAGATAAGTAATCTACCTGATAAAGAGTTCAAAATAGTGGTCATAAAGATGCTCACCAAACTCAGGGGAAGATGGGTAAACATGGTGAGAACTTCAATAATGAGATGGAAAAGGTAAGAAAGTACCAGACGGAAGTCTCATATCTAAAGAATGCAATAGTTAAACTGAAAAATGCACTAAAGGGTTTCAATAGAAGACTAGATGAAGTAGAAGAACAGATCAGTGACCCAGAAGATAGCAGTGGAAGTGACCCAGTTAGAGCAGCAAAAAGAAAAAATAATTTCTTTTTGTAGGACAACATTAAGCAGAGTAATATCTGCATTATAGGAGCCCAGAAGAGAGAGAAAACAGTAGAAAATTTATTTGAAGAAATAATGGCTAAAAATTTTCCTAACCTGGGGAAACAGACATTCAACTTCAGGAAGTAATGAAAGTTCCACATAAAATAAACCCAAAGAGATTATTTAATTTATAATTATGATGTCAAGTGTTAAAGATAAGAAGAGAATATTAAAAGCAGCAAGAGAAATACAACTTGTCATATAGAAGGGAGCCCCCATAAGACTGTCAGTAGATTTTTCAGCAAAAATTTTGTAGGCCAGAAAGGAGTGGTATGATATATTCAAAGGGCTAGGGGACAAAAATCTTCCAATGGAGAAGACTCTACTGGCAAGGTTATCAATCAAAATTGAAGTAGAGATAAAGAATTTCCCAGAAAAGCAAAAACTAAAGAAGTCCATTACTACTAAACTACCTTATAAGAAATGTTAAAGGAACTTCTTTAAGCTAAAAATAAAAAGCACTAACTAGTAACAAGAAAACACATGAAAGTAAAATCTCTTTGGTAAATGCAAATGTTAGTAAAAGTAGTGAATTAGCCACTTATAAAGCTAATATAAAGGCTAAAAGACATAAGTAGCAAAATTCAGTGTAACAGTTAAGGGATATACAAAATAAAAATATGTAAAATAGGACATTACAAAAACAAAACATAGTGGGGAAGGGGGGGATGGGCCTGGAGGAGGACACTTGTGGGGATGAGCACTGAGTGTTATGTGGAAACTAATTTGACAATAAACTATTTGTAAAAAAAAATTAAAAAAAAATTTAAAAATGTATAAAAAATAAAAAACAAAACAAAACAAAACAAAACATGGGGGTGTATGTAAAAATGTAGAATTTTTTAAATGTGCTCAAATTTAAAATGCTATCGACTTAAAATAGACTGTTGTATATATATGTTATATGTAAACCTCATGGTAACTATAAAGCAACAATCTATAGTAGATACACATAAAATAATGAGAAAGAAATCTAAACATAACATTAAAGAAAATCACCAAACCACAAAAGAAGAAAGGAACAGAGAGGAACAACAGAAACAGAAAATAATCAACAAAATGGATAAACACACACACACACACACACACACACACACACAAGACCCATCTGTTTGTTGCCTGCAAGAGATTTGTTTACTTCAGATCTAAGGACACACACACAGGGCTCAAATAAAATAAAAAATGAAAGAGGAGAAGTTACAACTGATACCACAGAAATACAAAGGGTTATAATAGAGTACTATGAAAAATTACATACCACAAATTGGACAACCTAGAAAAAAAGGATAAATTCCTAGAAATATAATCTTTCAAGACTGGATCATGAAGAAAATCTGAATAGATCAATTTCTAGCAAGGAGATTAAATCAGTAATCTGAGTCAACAAACAAAAGTCCAAGACCAGATGGCTTCAACTGGTGAATTCTACCAGACATTCAAAAAGATTTTATACCTATCTTTCTCAAACTCTTCCAAAAAACTGAAGAGGAGAGAACATTCCCAAACTCATTGTACAAGGCCAGCATTACCCTGATACCAAAACCAAATAAGGACACCAGAGAAAAAAATCACAGTCCAATATCCCTATGACAAAGATACAAAATCCTCTACAAAATATTAGCAAACCAAATTCAACAGTACAATAGAAGAATCATACACCATGCTCAAGTGGGATTTATTCCAAGGATGCAAGGATGGCTCAACATTTGCAAATGAATCAATATGATATACCACATTAACAAAATGATTAAAATATATGATCATCTCAATAAATGCAGAAAGAAGCACATGACGAAATTTAATATCCACTTATGATAAAAAAGAAAAACCATTCCACGAAGTGGGAATAGAAGGAACCTACCTCTATACAATGAAGGCTTTGTAGGGCAAAGCCACAGCTAATATCATACTCAATGGTGAACAGTTGAAAGCTTTTATTCTGAGATCAGGAAGAATACAAGAATGCCTACTCTAGCCACTAGCCATAGAAATTAGGCAAGGAAAAGATATGAAGGGCATCCAAATCATAAAGGAAGAAGAAAAATTGTCTCTAATTACGGATGACATGATAATATATTGAAAACCCTAAAGACTCCACCAAAAACCTGTCAGAACTAATTTATGAATTCAATAAAGTTGCAGGAAAAAAAATCAATGTACAGAAATCTGTTGTTTCTATACAATAATAACACATTATTAAAAAGAGAAATTAAAACAATCCTATTTACAATTGCATCACAAAGAATAATAGAAATAAATTTAACCAAAAAAGTGAAAGTACTGTGAAATGAACATTGTAGGACACTGATAAAAGAAACTGAAGATGACACAAATAAACATAAAGGTATCCTGTGCTCATGGATCGGAAGAGCTAACATTGTTAAAATGTCCATACTACCCAAAACAATCTACAAATTCAATACAATATGTATCAAAATTTCAGTGGCATTTTTCACAGACCTAAAACAAATAATTCTAAAATTTGTAAGGAACCAAAAAAGGCCCCACATAGCCAAAGCAGTCTTGAGAAAGAAAAAACAAATCTGGATGTACCATGCTCACTGATGCTAAACTGCTCTACAAAGCTATATTAATCAAAACAATATGGTTTTGCTATTAAAAACAGACACATATGTCATTGGAACAGAATAATGGGCCCAAAAATAAACCCAAATATATATAGTCAATTAATTTACTAAAAGGAGCCTAGAATATGCAACAGGGAAAGAAAAGTTTATTCAATAAATTGTCCTGAGGAAACTGGACAGCTACACACAAAAGTATGAAACTAGACAACTACCCTACATCATATAAGAAATTAACTCAAAATGGATTAAATACTTGAATGTGAGACCTGAAACCATAAAATTCCTGAAGAAGACAGAGGTGGTAAGCTCCATTGGTCTTAGTGATTTTTTTTTTTTGAGTCTGACTCCAAAGGCAAGGGAAATGAAAGAAAAAATAAACAGGACTAAATCAAACTGAAAAGCTTCTGCAGAGCAATAGAAACCATCAACAAAATGAAAAGGCAACCTATTCTTCAAAAAAAATAAAAAATAGAGCTACCCTATAACCCAGCAATTTCACATCTGATTATTTATCTGAAGAATACAAAAACACAAATTTGAAAAGCTATATGAACCTGCATGTTCATTGCAGCATTTTTTACAGTACCAAGACATAGAAACAACCCCGTGTCCTTCAATGGACAAATGGGTAAAGAAGGTATGGTGTGTGTGTGTGTGTGTGTGTGTGTGTGTGTGTGTGTGTGTGTGTGTGTGTGTGTGTAATAGAATAGTACTCAGCCATAAAAAGGAGGAAATCTTGCCACTTGTGACAACTTGAGGGTGAAACTTGAGTGTGTTATGCTAAGTGGAATAAGTCAGGTAGAGAAAGACAAATACTATATGATTTCCAGATTTATATCTGGAATCTAAAAAACAAAACAAATAAAACAAAACAAAAACACTCAGAGAGAGAGAATAGATTGGTAGTTACTAGAGGGAAACTGGGTTAGGGGCGGGTGAAATGGGTGAAAGAGGTGAATGTTGTGGTGATGGATGGTAACTAGACTTATGGTGATAATCACTTTATAGTATATCCAGATATTGAATTATAATGTTGTACACCTGAAACAGATATACAGGTACACTTGTTTTATTGTGCTTTGCTTTATTGCACTTTGCAGACATTGTGTTTTTTACAAAGTAAAAGTTTGTGACAACCTTGCATTAATCAAACATATTGGTGTCATTTTTCCAACACAATTTTTTCACTTTGTCTTTGTGTCATATTTTGGTAATTCTCCCAGTATTTCAAACTTTTTCATTATGATTTTTTTCTTTCATAGTTTATTGTCAATTTGGATTCCATATAACACCCAGTGCTCATCCCAACAAGGGGAAGGGGGCGGTGATGGGCATGTAGTGACTTTGACTAGTGATTATACTTGCTAAGAGCTCAAAAGATGGTTGGCATTTTTAGCAATAAAACATTTTTCATTAAAGTATGTACTTTTTAAAGAAGTAATGCTGGTGCACACTATAATGCAAACATAACTTTTTTTTTTTAATGTTTTATTTATTTCTAGGAGAGAGAGAGAGACAGCATGAGCAGGGGAGGGTCAGACAGAGAGGGAGTCACAGACTCTGAAACAGGCTCCAGGCTCTGAGCTGGCAGTCAGCACAGAGCCCGACGCGGGGCTCGAACCCACGAACCGCGAGATCATGACCTAAGCGAAAGTCGGATGCTTAACCGACTAAGCCACCCAGGCGCCCACAAACATAACTTTTATATGCAACTGGGAAACCAAAAAATATTTGACTTTTTTGCAGTCATGTGGAATGGAACCCACAATGTCTTTGAGGTCTGCCGGTAGTGTTTGTTGTATGACAATCCTAACACACACACGCACTTATCTTCAGTAAGCAGGTCCAAGGCCTATACCCAGAGGAGCAAGGAGTTAGAAGGCACAAGGCACACTTACCTTTATCAAGTAATAACAGTGAAAACTTGCTTTCCCATCTGCCTTATTCTTTAGTCTTATTTCTCAATTAAACTTAGAGTACGGGGAATAGGGATGTTATTTATTGAATCCCTTCAAATCCTCAGTACTTCCTAGACAACCAGCTGAGAGAATAATCACAGGTTTGAAAGGGCATAAGCCTAGATCATTTACCCCACTCCCAAACCCCTCAACACACTAAGATGCCTCCAAGCAGTTCTTTCTTATTCTTTGGGAAATGTACTATCTCATCCAAACTTCAGCCTGAGGCCCAGACCTTTATCTGATTCTTGCTAAACCTCTTAGAGGTTTTTTATCTGTGCATTCCCACCAATACATGTAGGAAAAATATATATACATATACATATGTATATATGATATAAATATAAAACTTATGCCACTTATATATGTGATTATATAAAATTTATCCCTCTTCTCCCCCTTTGATATGCTTATTGGGCAAAATCTAATATTACTTTATCTGTTATTTCTGCCAAGAGGCATCTTCAAATTCTTGCTGTCCCCATTCTACTCTTCTTGAGGCTGTCTTCCCATTCAGAAAGTAAACAGAACTTAAAACCCTAATTAACACTTAATAAATCTCCAAATTCCTCTGACTCTACTTCCTTACCTTCTCCTGGATTCCTTCATCATCACCAGCAAAGTACAAAATAGGGACATTGAGTTCAGAGGCAGCTACCCACTGAAGTACGGCTTGGAGTTGCTTGTTCTGAACTGTATCAGTTAGGCTATGATTGCTGACAATCACTTTGGGTGCTGCACACCCTTCAGGGGGCTGTCCTGATATACCTCTCAATTCATTATGGATAGCTTGATAGGCATTCTGCAGGAGAGTCTCTGCTGTCCCTGTGCCTTTGACTGGTAAACACTCATATAAATTATCTGGGAAGGCTGAAGTTGGCCTGCTTGCATCCCCAGACTTATCGTCTCCCAGCTCTTCCAAGGGAGAGTCACAGGACTTGGCAATAATGAGACATAACTTCATCACTGAATCTATCAAATATTCTAACATCTGCCCATTCATGTGGCCATCTAGCTGGTTAACAACCATCTTGGTCAGCCCAGCAAAGGTACCACCAGCCTCATCGCCTTCACTTAATTTGACAGGAGAAGGGGTCACAGGTCTTTCACACTGGTGGCTATATTCTTCTTTAATTGGCTGTTCTGGCACCTTGGGTTCAGAGCTACGGTCACTCTTGAAAATGGTCGCACCAAGTAAATTCCGGATAAAGTTAAAGAAAACACTCTTTAGATCCTTCTTTTCGGCTTCCTCTTGGTCACCTCCCATAGCAGGAGACTTAGGGGCGGACTCGTCAGAAGCTTCAGCAGACTTGTTGGCAGGCAAGTTGGTGCTGCCAGCGGCTTCAAGGAAGCTCTGTGCATCCATGCTTCCTCCCTGTGCCAGGTGGTATTGAATTAGAAGTAAGGCTGATACGATAAGGTCCTTGGCCCAGGAGTCTGAATCACACATAAAATTCTCAGGTTTCTCTCGGCATTGTGTAGGGGGGCTGAAGTTGCATGTGTCCAGAGGGTATCCCAGGGGAATGTCTGGTACAGGCCTATACTGTTTATTGGGAGCTTCAAATGTTGCCCGTTGGAAACCCAGAGGTGTTCCTTCTTTTTGCTGACTTTTATGCCAAATGGTCAATCCCTCTTTGATAATGTGTTCACCCAGAGTTTCGGCACAAGTCTTCTCTGGTTTAGAGACAGGACAGTACATTTTTTCCTTCAAATTACCTTCAGATCTCATAGATGCAAAATTTACATTTTGGTTTCTAGGGTCACCTGTTCCCTTCATGGAGACAAGGGAGTAACTCTCAGACTTGTCCTTGGTTTTCCTGATAATTTCTGGAGGTTTCTTTGCAAACATCACAGTGTATAGCTTACCCAGCATGGCATCCATGATATCTGCGGCCTTCTCACTTCCGTGAGTGAATAGGCTTCTTTTCACAGCTGAGACAAAGTCTGTATCAGTCATGAGAGTCCCTGTGACATTGTGGAGGTTCTTCATGAAGGAGTCAATGAGATCTGAGACAACGTCTTTGGCATGTTTGAGTAGTACCTTCTTTAGCAGGATGGTGGCAATAGTTGTGTCCTTCACTTGGATCCTCAGTGTCTTCATGATGGAAACCATCATGTCAGATACGACACTGTTAGCATAGGTCATGATCCCTTGACTAACAGAAGCTGTAAAGTCATCAGGCCTTTCTTGCTCTCTGAACATCTTTCTCTCCCCAGGTAACCTTGCACCCTCTTTGGCATCACCTGCATTACGCGATTCAAACACCTCCTTATAGAAGAAAGACTTCTTAGAAGCAGGCTTGTCATCCGGGCCCTTGCCTTCCTTGGTGCTCTCCTTGATCTTCAGAGTAGTCTTATATTTCAAATTTGGGGGACTCCGTAATAATCCTGAGGCTCTGTCACCAGAGCCAGGAGCCTTATCTGAGGTAACATTCTTGGAACATGCAGAGACTGTCTCATTCACCAGCTCTGATGCCACTTTACTCAAGCTTTTGTTGGGTGTGGGCTCATCTCCTATGTACAATGACTGGTGGACACATTTGTTTTCAGAGCCATCTATCTTCTCATTGATCTCCTTGCGGGCCATGGCTATGACTAGATTTGTGAGGCGATTAGCATAGAAGGAAACTTCATCTACTGAACTCCCATTACCAAGTTTGACACTGGGGCCCTGGACGGGGTTCTCTCTGTGCATCACCTCAAAATGCAATCTTCCTGGACTGCCCTTGGTGGTGGAATTGTAATAGTCCACAGAGAAACCCTTGCGGGTGTCTCCTCCTAAGTTGCTCATTTCCCCGCCGAGTGAAGATTCTCCAGGCTTGAATCTAACATCTTGGAACCCTGCTGTACTTTTTTCCAGATCTCTGCGGAGCCAGCTGAGCACTCTGATAGGATCAGTTGAGGCTTCCTTAAAAACAGACAAGGATTCATCCGACTATAACAGAGTAAATATATAGGACATTCAGGACAATCTCAAAGATTAGTTACAAAAATGGTCACGTCTCTCAAGCCTTAACTGCTGCACCGTCACAATAAAAATAACCAACATTTATAGAGTACTTAGTATGTATCAGGCACTGTTCCAAGTATTTGAGACTATTATCTCATTTAACATTATTTTGCAGTAAACTTAAATGTTAGTTCTCTTATTATCTGCATTTTACAGAGGGGGGAATTGAAGAACTGAGAAATTAAGTTAGTTACTTATCTGAGGTTTATACAGCTAATCACTGATGGAGCAGGAATTCCAATCTAGGCAGTCTGACTCTTGAGCCCCTGTGTTAGGCACTACATATTGCTCTTAACAACATATATCCTTAAGATCTGAAAGTCATCAGCTACACAGCAGAGTTAGAATTTGAACTGAATCCAGTTTTTCTTATGTTTATATTACTTGCTATTTCCTATGGTTTATCTGTTTTTATTTAGGTGTCTTACTACAACTATAGCTTTCAAAAAATTAGAGAATTCCAGGACAATTGTGCATAACTGACCACTTTGCCAGGCTATACAAGCACATTCTTGATATGTTAAGTTGCTTCCAATGAACTGTTTGATATCACTTAAGTGAAAAATCTAATTTATAATTGAGGAATATTTGTAGACAATTTATTAGTTTTGAATAAATACAGATTCTTTAATGGACAATAGCTGTGATAAGCACATGTCCATATATGTTTACATATTATAATCTACAATTTTCACTTGAACACAGGGTAAATAATATCTGAAAGTGTCCTATTTACTATCAAATGTAAAGGAGCAGTGTAATAGAGTAATGTCTGTCTAGGAATGACTACAAGTATTGCCCATCATTAAAGAATGATTTGGTTCACAGTAGTAACCACAGAATGGTAGAAATATGAGTGATTAAAATTTTTCCTTTTTTGACATACCTTTGTGTTACTTGCTTTGTTATGTTTTTAACTAACTCTATTAAACTTTCTTAAGTTGGATACTTTATTACTCAAGTTTCCAGTTTTTTATCTGTGAAATGGGAGTAATAACAGTAAATTCTTCATAGTATTGTTATGAGGATTAAATGTGATAATTTATAATCATCAAAAAAACAAAGAATGATTTGGTATTTTAATTACCAAGTGTCATATAATTACGAGATACTATTTCATAAATATTTGTGTTTGCCAGGCACTGTACTAAGTGTTTCACACACATTATTTTACTTAATCCACATATATGCTCTACATGGGGGGTATTACTATTTTAGTTTCATAGGTGACAAAACTGCAGCTTAGAGAAGTTACATAAATTGGCTAGTATCTCAGAGCTACTATAAGATGGAATTTAGTATTCAAATCCAGTTCTGACTCTAGAATTGGCTCTCCACATCTGCAGTACACAGCTGTATTTTGATGAATTGAAAAGAAGAGAAAAGCAGATGTATCAGTCTGCTATGGGGCTGGTTTAAGCAGTCCATGGGCCATAGCACTTGGTGTAAAGTCCTCTGAGATGGTTCTCCTAATTTGAATAACAGCTACTTCAGGGAAATTTTGTACTTCAGTGGAACACTATGCATAATCTTATAGCATAGTCTTCCACATCTTCTGATATTCTTGGGAGGTATTTTACAGCTCTGTAGATAACTGATAGCAATTTAATAGAATTCTTATTTATACATTTTAATTCTGAGCAGAGAAGGTTCCGCTGACTTCCTCCCCCACCATGGAAAATGTCAGGTTTGCCTACATTTGCACCTTCACTTTGATATTCCTGATATATACATGTTGTTCTTTTCTTCAATTCTCCTTTGAACCTCACCAGTTCCTTGTTAATGATTAAATTAAACCTTTAATATGAGTTTAAAATAAACTTAAGATGAAGCTTATTAATTCACCCTTCTCTGAAAATGATATTTTAACAGTTTTGCAAGTCTTTGGCAAGATGTTCAACAGATTCACCTTGAGGGAGTCTTGAGGGAAGTGTACCAGGTGCAGCTTTTCTTTGACCCCAGAGATGAATTCAAGGTGGCAATAGAACTTTGCAGACATTCTCTTTTTTCTAGTTTTAATTTTCCTATGTACTGATTTTGCTTTTGGTTTTCATTTTTGTTATTTTATGGCCAATAACCATTGATGGCAGCAATGATCAAGAATTTGGTTTTATTGCTTAACCATTTTGCAATCTCTTTAATGGAATAATTGTTTATATAGATCTATTCTATATTGGGTGAGAGACAATGTATTTTTTGTTCCTCTCAAGTTCAAACTAATTAAGAATTTTGTGCCCACTTGGAAGGAGAAGAGCTCTTTGATTTCTGGACATGTGCGTTTTGTGTTTGTGTTGACTTTTTTTTTTTTTTTTTTTTTTTCTTAAATAGTTTATTGTCAAGTTGGTTTACATAAAACACCCAGTACTCATCCAAACAAGTACCCTCCTCCATGCCCATCACTCCCCTTCCCTATCCCCCACTCCCATCAACCCTCAGTTTGTTCTCAGTATTCAAGAGTCTCTCACGGTTTGCCTCCCTCCCTCTCCCCAACTATTTTTCCCTTTCTTCTCCCCCGTGGTCAGGTGGATTAGGAGGAACTTAATGTTTGTGTTTACTTTTGATGCATGACTAAAAATTTAGAATTTTTTATTGAGATTTAATTGACATATAACATTATATTAGTTTTGGGTGCAAATTATGATATAATGATCCAATATTTGTATATATTGTAAAATGATCACTACCATAAGTCTAATTAACATCCATCACCACACATAGCTCAAAATTATTTTTCTTGTGATGAGAACTTTTAAGATCTACTTTCTTTGCAACGTTCAAATATATAATATAGTATTATCAACTATGGTCACTATGCTATACATTATCCCCAGGATTTATTTATTTTATAGCTGGAAGTTTATACCTTTTGACTCTCTTCACCCATTTTGCTCACTCTCACAACACCCACCTCTGGAAACCACTCATCTGTTCTTTGCATCTATGAGTTTTTTTGCTTTTTTTTTTTTTGAGATTCTACCTATAAGTGAGATCATATGGTATTTGTCTTTCTCTGTCTGACTTATTTCACTTAGCTTAATACCCTCTAGGTCCATCCATGTTATTGCAAATGGCAAGACTTCCTTCTTTTATGGCTGGATAATATTCTGTTGTGTATATATACCACATTTTCTTTATTCAGTCATCCATGGATGCACACTTAGGTTGCTTTCATGTGTTGGCTATTGTAAATAATGCTGCAATAAACACAGAGGTGTAGCCATCTCTTCAAAATAGTGATTTTGTTTCTTTCAGATATACAATGGAATTGCCAGATCATCTGGTAAATATTAATTTTAATAATTTCCTTATGTGGTTATAATTAGTATTAAATGAGATAACATGCACAAAAATATGTAACCTTATAGAGGTGTATGTGAATTAATATTACTCAAACATTTCAAGTTGAGATTAGATTTCAGAAGAGGTAAGAGATGATTAAGAAGTCAATAGGCTTGATGATACAGTGAAACACAGTTATTCATCTGTGGGAGTACTAGGGAATGAAACTTGACTTCCTGTATATATGGGGAAGTACTGCTCTAGATGAAAAGAGAAGTGCTGAAAGACAGTATGGCTAAGGATGTGTACTTTGATTCATTCCTATCAGACCAGGTAGGAGCTATGGGGAAACTACTTGCTGAGTTTCTGTGATGAATTTTTTAAATGTTTTTTTTCTGGGGTGCCTGGGTGGCTCAGTTGGTTAAGTGTCTGACTCTTGATTTCAGCTCAGGTCATGATCTCATAGATTGTGAGTTCAGGCCGCATGTCAGGCTCTGTGTGGACAGTGCAGAGCCTGTTTGGGATTTCCGCCCCCTTGCCCCTCACCCACTTGTGCTCTCTCTCTCTCAAAATAAATAAACTTTAAAAATTGTTTTTCTGAACCAAAGATCAGTAACAAGTGGGAAATTCTATATGGATATAATTTAGCTTTAAGAAGAGGTGTTAAGAAAGAAAGCTGCCTATAGGCATGTCCAAGAAAGAGACAGAGAAAAGGTAGTGGATTCAGAGCAAAGACAGCATTCAAGGAATAGAAAAATTGGGTTCCAATATGCAAACTATCCATTGGGAGGACCAACCTGATGGGCCTCTACTACAGAGGTGATTTAGGGATTTAGGGGAGATGATATGTAATAAAAACTACCTGCATAATTCAATATGTATATAGTGTCTGTGCACAACACCCTCTACTAGATACTGTGGGACATGTAAAGATGAAAGAAATATTATCTTGGCTTCTGGAAGCATAAAGTCCATCGTAGGGACAAAATATGAACACAAATATTACTAAATACTGTGATCAGTGCTATAAAATAATAAAAAGAGAGATGCTTAATGTTACAAAAGGGCCAGATAATTTGGGGTGGGTGACTAGAAAAAGTGGCATTTGAGATGGACTTTTAAACATTTTGGTAGTCAGATATAACAGGGTGGGTGTTCCTGGCAACAAAATGACATATGCAAGCTATAGCATTTGGGATAATGCTAGGCTTAAATCAAATAGCCCCTGAAGTGTCAGTGGTATAAGAAAATAGACGTTTATTTCTCAATCACTTTGTTTGGAGAGGACATTCAATGAGAAGTTTTCTTTGCAGTGACTCAGGGACCTAGGTTCTGCTTTTGCATGGCTTTGCTCTCCTCAAAATCTATTCTTCAGGTTCATGGGGAAATATCAAAATCACAGAGAATTGAATGGGAAAATTTGTGGTCCAGGCCTGTCAATATCAAACATCACTTCCACCAATATTCCCTTTGTCTTTGTCTTTTGAAAGTTTGATTGTAATGTGTCTCAGCGTGGGTCTCTTTTGAGTTCATCTTTCTTGGAGTTTATGGAACTTCTTGGGTGTTTATATTCATGTCTCTTAATCAGATTTGCAAAGCTTTAAGCCATTATTTCTTCAAATATTCTCTCTGTCCTTTCTCTTTCTCTTCTCCTTGGACTCCCACAATGTGCTATGTTTGTTTGCTGGTGTCCCACAGGTTCCTTTGGCTCTGTTCACTTCAATCCTTTTTCTTTCTGTTCCTTAGAGTTGATAATTTTCATTATCTTGTTTTCAAGTTTTCTGTTTCCTTCTCCTGCTTGCTCAAATCTGCCTTTGAATCCCTTTAGCGAAATTTTTGATTCAGTTATTATACTTCTGATCTCCAGAATTTATTTAGGTTATCTCTAGGTTTTCTATCTCTTTTTGATATTTGCATTTTCTTCATACATTTTTTTCTCAGCTTTCTCCACATGTTTCTTTTAGTTCTTTGAGTATCTTTAAGACAGTTGCTTTATAGTCTTTGTCTAGTGGATCTGCCATCAGTTCTTTTTCAGACAGTTTCTGTTGACCTACTTTGTTGCTTTGAGTGAGCCACACTACTCTGTTTCTTTGTATGCCTCGTGATTTTTGTTGAAAACTGGACATTTGACTCTAATGGCTGCAAGTTTAGAATTGAGGCTGTAAGCTATCAGTATTTGTCATTCAAAAGAGCATTAAGTGTAAACAATAATGCCTTCCTACTTCCACATGATGCTAAATTAGGTTATAAAGTCTCTTAAATTTAAGGATCTCTACTCTTACTCAGGTTAAGATTTTAGGAGTTTAAGTTCACATAAGTTAGGGTAATCTTTGACAAACAAATTGAATTTAATAATTTTGATTTCATAAAAACAGCTATGTCTCTTATGATTGCTCAGTATTAAGTATAACGGAAGTATGCATTTTTATTTTACTTATTTACTTATTTTATTTATTTGATATGGTCTTCATAAACTTTCACAGGTTATACAAATCCAATAAGCTATATTACTTAATGTTTAAGATCATGAAAAACATAAATTTTTTTAATCAAATTGAATGATTATTCTGACAACCTTTACTTCAACAGTTATTATATTTTATAGTATTGTTGGCTTGATTGTAAATTTCCAGCATCTTTGTGCAACTTAAAACACTGGTATTAAGTTGATTTAATTAATGGATATTAATTGGATACTTTGCTCATTTCTAAGTAAGATAGAATATTAAAACATTGATGGCTAAAAATAGTCTGTATGTTTTTGTTTCTTATTTTTTATTATGATAGAGAGGCTGTATCTTTACATCTGTTAATATATGTGTCTACTTCTGCTGCTTTGTTATGTAAGGGATGTATATGGCTGTGATAGTTGTCTTATATGTGCTCATGAGTTTGGCTAGATGGTACTTTAGCTTGTGTTTAACAGTTCACAATTATATACCTCCCCCATCCCCACATTCTGTGTGTGTGTGTGTCTGTGTGTGTGTGTGTGTGTATGTGTGTGTATGTAATAGAAAAAAAATGGAAAGTACTTGGCCTAAACATTTTCATTAGTATAACTTAACTATTTTTAGGAACAATGGTTTCAGAGAAACCCAGCGGTGTACATGCTAGTTTTTCTAGGACCTACAGGTGAAACCTGGTAGGAAGAGTTTGTTGGTTTCGACTTCCTAGTCTCAGGATATCGAATGATGGAGGCCTTTACAAGTCCAACCTCACGAAAACTTCCAGTAAAGCAAACTTAAGGCCTATCTGATTGCTATACCTATGTAAATAATAGCTCAAATGTGATGAAATTAGCCTTGTTCTATGATCAAAAGTTACCTTACTTTGAGATTTATCAAAATGTAGGCAACCTTAGGTAAAAAAATTTGTGCTCCAGTAGAAAATGATCCATTCTATATAGTCTATAGTTTACAGACTAAGCATTGTTTACAGCCCTCCACATAGTCTAATTCTGATTCTGTGGGAGCTATTTTACAACTGTAAGCTGTAGATAGTTGACAACAATGCAGAATAATTCTACAGGTCTGTAGACACATAAATTCTGTCTAGTGAAGGTTCAGCTGACTTCCTTCTGCATTGTGGAAGAAGCCAGTTTTACCTCTATTTGCACATTCATTTTAATATTTCTGATCTATAATACATATCTTCTTTTTATTCTCCTTTGAACTGGTTGTAACACCTCACCAATTTCCTCATTAATGAGTTAAATAAAATCTTTAACATGTGTTCATTTTAATATCTGACTGGGAGTCTTGATTTTACCTTTTGAAAATTATCCCTTAATATTATCTACTTATTTAAAGATAGGCACACTATCTGTAAATAGGCATGTTCCATATTTGGGCTGTAACATATACAGGAAAGTCTTATTAGAATTCAGATGTAGGGCTTATTCTCTTACCTTTTTCTTTTCTTAGAACATTAAAAAAATTATAGCATAGCATACAACTTTATAATAGAGCATAAAGAACTGTTAGCTGACTGTATTTATAGGTTTTTTATTGCCTATTTACATTTTTACACCTAAAAAATGTGCACCCTGTGTCCATTATTCCACTCGATCCAGAAGAACTTTGCAAAAGTGGTTGATGAAGCCGTAAGGACTGACTGAAAGACTAATCACATGCTTATTTCTATAATGCAGTCTACAATCAAACATCTATATCTTCCAAACCCCATTGCCCTCTTGCAACCTTTAATTCTTTCTCTTCTTGTATAGTAGTATCATGAACAGGTAGGGACGGTGGATGCCAAATTATTTCTGAGTCTTTCTTTAAAAATTTTTTTTCTTAATGTTTATTTATATTTGAGAGAGAGAGAGAGAGAATGTGAGCAGGGGAGGGGCAGAAAGAGAGGGAGACACAGAATCTGAAGCAGGCTCCAGGCTTCAAGCTGTCAGCACAAAGCCTAATGCAGGCCTTGAACTCACAAACTGTGAGATCATGACATGAGCCAAGTTGAAAACTTAACCAACTGAGACACCCAGGTGCCCCATTTCTGAGTCTTTCTTAATCAAGGCCAGGGAAATTATTCACATCCATGAAAGAGAACATAACAAGGGTTAAGGTGTTTAATTTTTTCTCCTCAGTCATCTTCTGCTCCAGTACCTTAGTTTGAAGTTAACATATATAACTTCCATTCTATTCTTCTTCACCTCTAGCTCTGCTAAGCATACTTTATGAAATTTTCCTTGGCCATTGTCCCCCTTGATCTATCCTTTAAACCCCTAAAGCAATTACTGCCAGAAAATCCATTTGGCAAATTATCATGAACTTCTTATAATTAGGATCTATTGGTTATTAAGAATTTTCATATTATATTTATATTTCACATGTATATTTTTTATTTTCTCAAATTAATGATAAGGTCTATGAGGGCAGAAACTGTTTTTATTTATTTATTTTTGCATTGCCCAGAGTGTTCCTTCCTTAATGATAAATCATTACTGTTTTGTTAATTTGATTTAGTATTGAAACTGATCTTTTGTTTTTCTACAGGAAAGAGGAAAGGTAAATAAAAGATCTAATAGAAGAAGTTTTGACTGGCACTTACTCTATAGTAATTGGATATTTATTATCTATATGTCTTAATATTTTATGTAGATTTGTTAATATTTTTTCTCTTAGGCTATATAAGATAGACCAAATAGATTTTGAATAGATAGATGGGTCATGTAACATTACATGCAAATAGGTATTTGATAAATATTAATACTAAGGATGAGAATTACCATAGCGATTCCATTAGATTATGAAATCCTTAAAGAAAAAGAATTCTGTCTAACCTGTTTTTATATCTCTGACCCTAGGACTAAGCACAGAGTCTGTGCCAGTTATCCATGATTGACTCTCAACTCCAAGTCCACCCTTCTTTCCCTTGCTCTGTGACACTGGAATTGGACCCCTCTAAACATTTCTTCTTTGGCAACTGGCTTTGTTAGTAGAGGGCACTGGAGAGACGCTGCATTTCTGGCTCACTTGCACCCTCTGGCAAGTGTCTTCAATACCAGTAGGCTAGTGCTCTGTGGCAGCCACACACTGTCCAAAGAGATCTGAAGCTGCCTTAAAGGAGAAGGAGCTTCTGTGAGTTCTCAGTCACTTACTGTTCACTCTCTTGCAGCCCAGGGGTAGTGGCTTCTCTCTACACTTGCTACTTCTGGAACCTTACAGTCTTCTTTTACAGCTTTTAGTAGTTAACTTAATTGCCTTTCACGAAGTTGAAAAACTTTTTTTTAATGTTTATTTATTTTTTAGAGCAGGGAGGGGCAGAGAGAGAAAAACAGAGGATGCGCTGACAGCGAGATGATAAGCCAAGCTGAAATCAGATGCTCAACCAACTGAGCCACCCAGGCGCCCCTCACTAAATTTTTTAATATCAAATTATTTGATATGGTTTCCCATCTTCTTTTTTTTAATTTATTTCTAGGAGAGAGAGAGAGAGAGACAGCGTGAGCAGGAGAGGGTCAGAGAGAGAGAGGGAGTCACAGACTGAAACAGGCTCTAGGCTCTGAGCTGGCAGTCAGCACAGAGGCCGAAGCGGGGCCCGAACCCACGAACCGCGAGATCATGACCTAAGCGAAATCAGACGCTTAACCGACTAAGCCACCCAGGCGCCCCTGGTTTCCCATCTTCAAACTGAACCCTGATTTATAGTGCCTGATACTAAGCACTTAATAAATGTTTGTTGGATGCTGAAGGCAGAATGATAATGTTACTTAGACGAGAATTTATGTTTTTGAGAATTTTGAGGCATTCTACATTTCAGAAAATAGTTTGTGAACTTTGGAGACATTTCTGTTTGAAATCCAATCCCTTTTTGTTTGAAAATTAACAAAATTTTACAGCTATAATATATGTTTTGCATTAATTATACTATATTTCATTTATGAAATTACCATATTGTAGAATTTCCCCCAAAAACAATATGGATGGTAATTTTCATTCTAGAGGAATTCATATTTTTCCCCAAGATTTCACCTTCAAAAATAAGAGGTGGGCAGTGGTGGTACAGAGCATAAGGCTACTCTTAATAGTACTCCACTTATTCTTAATTTAGAATCTATAAAAAGTGGTTGGTCTTTACCATTTTCCAGTCTTGGGCTTGGTTGTCTCCAGGTGAATAAACATCAACTTTGCATACTCCATTTTGGCTTTGTAACCAGTCCACCCTATCCGACATCTGGAAGTAGAAAAAACAATTAGAAAGGGTCATAAAAGGGACAGGTTACATGAACACAAGGAGAAATAAGGCAAACGGCTGAGGTGTGGAAAATAGGAGCAATGTTCAATACAGAGACCTGTCCTAAGAGCTACTTCAACCACACCGAACTCTGGATCTCTTCATCCTCAGCTCTCAACTGCAGGAAGATTTCTTAAATATACATGTCTCTAGTACTGAGGCTGGTGCTTGGTACATGCTAGATTGCTTAGTGCAGATTTGTTCATGAATGAACCTAAGTAGCCATGTCCTGCTCTGTGTGTTCTTGCTTGATAACCCTTCCATATCCTGGATTTTCAGTAGACACTCAAAACTCAATGTGATCAAAATAGAATTAGTGTCTTCCCTACCTACTCTTGTCCCACCAACTTTTTTTTTGCCCTATCAACTTATTTTTAAAGTAATATATGCCTAATTTTCATTAATTTCTAGAGCACTAGCTTAACTTACATTAACAATAGTCTAGTAGATCCTCCTTAAAACCAATCCTTCCTCCAAATAGCCAAGGATCCTGGGGGAATTCTTAGTCTCCATATTTCAGCCAACATTCTGGATGCCAAGAGAAGAGAGATACCATGTGCACCATCCAATGGGCCTTTGCACGGATGCCCTTGCTGATACTGACTGTTCTATAGCCCTCCCAATACTTTGCTCTACTCCCTAATGCCCTATCTCAATAATGGCACTGCCATCTAGCTGGTCTTTCAAACCAGAAAACTGATAATCATTTTAGTTGTCTTCTTCCATTACAAACCTCCATCTAGCTGCTACCACTGTCTTCTTTCATTTCTTGCCATTTATCATGAAAGAATGCCTAATACTTGCTTTTGACTCACCTCAAAATAACATAATAGCCCCCATTCTTATATTCCTTTGGCCATAGTCTTTTTCACTTTCCATAGCATTGCATCTTATTTGATAGTCTTCAAAAATATGGCTAATTATCACAATATTTGTCCACTGATAATCTGTAAGTATAAAAAGCTTCTCTTTGACTTCTTTTTCCATGCCATATTTCCATTACCAGGCTTCTATACTGAAATTCCCTTCTTTACAAACCTTGCTTACAAACTTCATTTACATCTATACTTCTCAATAAGGTAGAATAAGATGGCCAATATTTCCTCTCTACATGCCTAAAAAATTTTATGAAGTAGATATATATATTCATATTTGATTTGCACAAAACAAATAACATATTTGAAATAGTTATAAGTTGTTTTAAACTGTTACAATAAAGTCCAAATTTTTTACAATGAAATTGCATTTTATAAAAATTTGCTTGAAATAAGTTAAGCATTATTAGCAGTTGAATAGTTGGTTAATTGGAAATATTTGTTTTAAAGGACTCTGGGCAGTGGAGGGGATTGACATCCTCCCTCAAAATTAAACCAACACAAATCAAACACAGATTACACACAAGACTGAAGCTTACTTATAAATGGATTTATTATTTTTGTCATATAGAATATTATGGATAATTATTAAAAAGAAAATAGGGGCTCCTGGGTGGGTTAGTTGGTTAAGTGTCCAACTTCTCCTCAAGTCATGATCTCATGGTTCATGAGTTCAAGCTCTGCATCAGGCTCTCTGCTGACAGCTCAGAGCTTAGAGCTTGCTTTGGATCCTCAGTCCCCCCACCCCCACCCCTCCCCAGATCATTCTCTCTCTATCTCTCTCTGAAAAAGAGAAAGAAAGAAAGAAAGAAAGAAAGAAAGAAAGAAAGAAAGAAAGAAAGAAAGAAAGAAAGAAAGAAAGAAGAAAACAGAAGACCTTTTAAGAACTACTTGTGTTTTGCTCCCACAAGGACTGGTACATATTTTCACACCCTAATCACTAACTCAGATTCCTGAGTTAGGGACACAGTTTCCCTAACTCTTCCTGACACTGTAATACAATAGATTGCTTGGGTAAGCAATGGGTTCTCCACCATGATTAGACCTTAGAATCACTCAGAGAGCTGTTTAAAGATACTGACTCTGAGATACTAACTTCTAAAGAATCCTATTTCTTTTTTTAAAACATTTTTTAAATGTTTATTTATTTCTGAGAGAGAGAGAACACAGGCAGGGGAAGGGCAGGGAGGGACATAGGATCCAAAGTGGGCCCTGCACTGACATCAGAGAACCTGATGTGGGGCTAGAACCCACAAACCATGAGATAATGATGACCTGAGCCAAAGTCAGATGTTCAACTGACTAAGCCATCCAGGCACCCCCCCCCCAAAGAATCTTATTTCAATGGTTTTGGGGTGGGCAAACGTAGGCATTGAATTTCTTAAAAGCCCCATGGATGATTCTAACGTACATCTGCATAAGGATGGGAATCCCTAGGTCTGGGTTTATCTGGAAAGATTCTGTCTGAGAAAGACTGGCCAGCTCCAGAAATATGATGGTTTATTCTTTTCTTTAAAACATTTCTACAATTTTCTAAAGTTCTTCAGTATCTCATTTTAATAGATTTCTTTTAACTCTAACAAGGGAGTTTTTAAAGTCTATGAAGTTTAAGCCTAGTATTGTCTCTCAGCAGCTATTGTATGCTAATATTCTTATGCTCAAGTGATTACCACAAATAAAGGAATGGATGTTACTATTACTTGGACAAAGAATGAGAAGACTTGGAAACAGGTTGCTCTGGATTGTTGACAGAGCAAGTGAGAGTCAAAAGCTTACCTCTCAATCTCCAGTTGATACTTCATCTTAATGAATTGTTTCTAATAGAAAATGACAAAATCAACAGGATCTCCTAACTTATTTAAGCTATATATCACAATTAAAAAGCAAGAATAAAAATTAAGTGCAAAGTAAGGAAATTATGGCATCACTTACTCTTACTGAGGACAGGTTCTGAGATATGAGGAAAGCTCTTGATTAATTTGTTGTTGTCTTCACTATCCCTAAACTTACCCACCCCTCCTGCCATGAAATATAAGGGATCTGCAAAGGAAAGACACGAATAAAAATGACTAATTTTACATATTAAGACAATTGCTCTTATACCAAGCAATGATTTTGACTTACACATTATTTTCCACTTGTCGTACACAAGTCATGAGCACAAAATGACATTGAAATTTAAAGTCCTGATCTTATTATGGGTACATTTTAATGGTTCCCAAATGACCAAAAAAAAAAAAAAAAAAAAAGTTCCATCTTCTGGTCAACAGTTTCTGAAATGACTATTATTATTCTCCACTTTCAAATCAGTGATTTATAGGCTTATGTAACAATGACAAAATTAAAAGTTTTTAGGTTAATCTCAAACTTGCTTAATTGGGAAGTCAGAAAATAAATAGCTAGAATGAACAATAAGTGCCCTGAATGAATTCATAACACTTTGTAAATATTCTTTTGAGGACCTTAGAGAAATATACATCTTCATGTTGTAAAGGGAATTTATAGTTAGTTAGATCTAGCTCCAGATCAATGATCTTCCTTACACTACCTCTTCTAAAACATTACTGCATTGTTCTCTCATATTGGAATATCTACCCAGCCTCCTAGTGATATCTCTCTAAATCCCACCCTTGCTTGATAGTTCAGGACAAAGCTTATCCCATCTATGAAATATTTCCTATTAATACCTAATCCAATGTGATTGGTCCTCCATCAAAGTTTCTGTCATATTTTGCTTCAACTTTTATATCCCATCTAGTCCTTCAATTACTCACATATATTTCATCTCCTTTATTAGATGACTTTCTGAGGGAAGATGCATTTTCTTACTCATCTTGGTATCCCTCATAACTAGTGTCTTAAAGTTGGTGCTTACATATAGGAGGATTAGGAGGAACTTAACAGAGGACCCTTGGGGGAGAAGAAGAGGGGAAATGGGGAGAGGGAGGGAGGCAAACCATGAGAGACTCTTGAATGTTGAGAACAAAGTGAGGACTGATGGATATGGGGGAGAGAGGAAGGGGGGTGATGGGCATGGAGGAGGGCACTTGTGGGGATGAGCACTGGGTGTTGTATGGAAACCAACATGACAATAAACTATTAAAAAAATAAAGTTGCTGCTTAATAATTGTCTGCTAAAAGAATGAATATATGAATAGTACCCATTCCTAATTCTAGATAGTGTGTGGAATATATATGTTTATAGTTTATTAACAGACCTTCCTATCCCAATAATATAAATAAATCAGAACTTCAAAAGTGCTCTTGTACTTCTTTCAGAAAGATAAAGAACATATTTTAGTCACATATATCCAGCAAACACTTCCACTTAGATGTACTAGCATTTTTTATTCTATTTTCTATGTCTTCTGTATGCTTATCTACATCCATGGACCTTTAGACTCCAAATTCCCTAAATTGTCCTGGATAATCTGTATACATTTCCCATAAGGAGCTGGAAAAGAGAGAAGGAAAATATACAGTTTAATAGAGCCAATGAATGGTTTTATAAATTTCTTATGTTTAAAGCTGGTGAGCAATACTCCGGAGTTAGGGTAGAATTTAAAAGAGAAAAATGATGCTTTTGTATTAGCTATTAAATTTGATGAGGAAAGAAAGCTAACTGTATACAATGTATAGATAAATGGACCCTAGAAACCATTCTAACAACCTCATTTTACAGATTAGGAAACTGAGGGTCAGAAAGGGAGTGTTAAAAACAATGGATATACGGGCGCCTGGGTGGTTCAGTCGGTTATGCATCCAACTTCGGTTCAGGCAATGATCTCATGTTTTGTGAGTTTGAGCCCCATGTTGGGCTCTGGGCTTGACAGCTCAGAGCCTGGAGCCTGCTTCAGATTCTGTATCTCCCTTTCTCTCTGCCCTCCTCTGCTCATGCTCTGTCTGTCTCTCAAAAATAAATGTTAAAAAAATGGATATATTCTTTTAAATAATCCAACTCTACAGGTTAACATCCTGCAAGCTGTGAAACATTTCTATGGCCAATAGTGGAATCCTGCAGCCAATAGAAGGGATATTCCTTAAAAGTGCCAATGTGATTACTACCTCAATAATAATTGAGAGGGAGTGCAAATCATGAATACCAGCCAGAAAGGACATAACACAAAGGTTTGGTTATGGTTGCTGTACTCCAGACCATAAGTCCATCTCAAGACTTCTATATCCATCATAAGCAAGAGGTTCCTGTTTACTCAAGGTTCTTAAAGTCACAGAAAAGCCCAAACTACAGACAGCATATATGAAGCTTTTGCAGCGTTGATACATATCATATCAGGCTTTAAAGTTTATTCAACCAAGTTTCATAACTAGTTTTATAAAGGAAGAATATATTCAATTGTATCTATTCTCTTTCTCACTCCCTTCCTCTAAGTGTCTGGCACATTGTACACGCTCAATAAATTTGGTTATTGTTGACATAAGTTACAATTGATTTTCTTTAAGGATTAGAAGTGTGTGTGTGTGTGTGTGTGTGTGTGTGTGTGTGTGTGTCTTTTCCCTTGGTGATACCACTCACTGTTAAATTTCTCTGTGAATTTTCTCCATTTTCACTTTCCCTTAGTTCTTCCTCTAGTGCACCATAAAGTACAGACACTTCCTCCACATGGCTACATATTTCCTGTCTTTTCCAAGTTCTCTGCTGTCTAGCCAAGGCTTCAGAAATAATAGTAGAGAGGATGAAAGTAGGTGAGATTCGGGACTCAAAGCTACACCAGTTTGATTTTGCTATTAGTGCACTGGGGAGAAAAAGCTTTTGAAATAGCTAGGCAATGAAAAGGAAAGGCAGCAAGTAATCAAGCTTCCAGTCTCACTGTCAAACCGGGAGGCAGAGAGTAAGAGTCCCTCGTGATCCCAAAAGGATGGCCAAGGAGATCTGGTCAAATCTGCAACAAAACTAAAAATTTCAGCAGCAAAGATGGTAGCTTTAGCTGTAATGCTACTGAGTGAGAGGCTCATTTATTTCCAGAAAACTGATGAAAAAATTAAAATAGACTGTGCAAAGAAGAAGGCTGGGTTGAATACTAAAAGTTAACCATCAGTTGCCACTGAATTCTCCTTTTTAACCACAGAGGCTCAGAAAATGGGCTGTTTTATCAGTCCAGTGAAATTTCTTACCTCTGTAGCACTGGAATAGTGAACCACAGAAGACTCCAGACTATATTTTTAAAGTCAGTGAAGATGCTGGGATGTTCTTGCTCAGCTCAAGATCTTGTTTCCTCCCCCAGCCTTCCATGTACCTCCCCTTTGTTGCGACTGAAGAGTGACATCAGAATCACAACTGGTGACATCACTGTCTCTATAGCAACAGTAGTGAGGCTACCGGAAACTGAGTTATCAAAGGACAAGAGGGATAGGTGAAGATATACTCCAAGGCTCTGATGCTTAGTTTGGAAGGACTGGGCTTGCTTTCTCCCAATTAATTTTCTCCTTTAAGTATCTATTTTAGGCAGGAAATATGGGAGGGGGAAATTTTACCAATGGATTGCATTTAAAAAAAAAAAAAACAGTGTTACATACAAAGAAATTCAGATGGTTATAGAGAAGAAGAAATAAAAACTGAGCATTCATTAAGTTTTTTATGCAAAGCCCATGGAATCATTTCATTTTGTGAACCTAGCCTTGACTGAGTTACAAGCATCTTACATTTTGTAAAAATAATAATAAATTTACAGATATTTTGCCCAAACTGACCATTTCTGGGTTATAATTTTGTCTTTGATGGCCAGATAGAGTAGCACTAATCCATTCTCTACAATGCCTTGACTTGAGAAATGTGCTAGGATAAATCAGACCAAGAGGCATGCGATTGGCATTTTCTATCCTTGAGGAGGACTTTATTCTTAGCACATTCCCTTTAGAAATGTTATCTTAGGTACTCATAATGATTAAGGTACTCTTAATTATTAATACATAGTTTCTACGAAGCAAAAAGAATCTTGATCAAGGTCACAAGATAAAGATTGTTAACAAATTCAAAAGTGACTGACTGGTTTGTTACGGGCTTCCTTCAACAAGGTTATTTATCTACTGATGATCTTTTATACTATCTCAGTTTCATCTTTAAAATAAAGAAATCAGGTTTACTCATCTCTTAGATCCCTTCCAGCTCTAACAATATAGGATTTTGATACTTCAGTGATGTTTAAATAGAACTTCAAATACATGCATATAATATTTTCCAATTGACAAAGCACCTGATCTGCTTATGTCATCTGATCCTCACTATAGCCTTTTGAGGTAATAGAGCAGGTATTACTTTCCCTGTTTGACAGATGTAGAAACTTGCCCAGATTACAACTATTAACTGGTAGAGCTAGGACTGGGATCTAACATTCTGAGTTTTAGGTCACTGCTCTTTCAACAATATGCCACCTTGAAACTAGTATTGAGAACAGTGTTTGACTTGGAAATGTAAAATAGCATACTTGGCACGTTACACAGGCATTAGGAAGTTGGTGATGATAATGAGGTATGTCAACTTTTCAGAACCAGTTAAGTATTTTATATTCATATTGACCCTAGTATCAAATATCAGAAAGCTTTAAGCACTGGGTGAAACCTGGATGAGGCCAAGGAAGATAAGACTGTGTAGCATTACTAAACTTCTCTGATGGATTTTCTTCAAAAGTTTCTTTTCTTTTCCAATTCAATTTGGTAGATGATACTTCAACAAATAGTGGGGTGGGATGGAATGGGGAACAACTAATCTTACAAGCCTAATAACCTCTGCTCATTATGGGACTTTGATTCATCCAAACAACTCACACTACTTTCTTCCTAAAACAACAACAAAACACTGAAAGAATTATCAATCTACAAACATTCCCCAAACTAGTTTGTTTTCTGATAAGCCCAAGGCAGATGTCTCAGGGCAGATTGCTGTCCCTTACTCAGAAATCTAGAGTGAACAAAATAGACTATTTAAAAAAGCCAAGTATTTAATCTTTCCAGAATCTCCTCAGGGTCTAGATACCTCTTTCTAGAACAGTGCAGAGTCTCAAAGCGGTACACAGTTGAGAAAAAAATTAAGAACCACTGTTCTAGAGTCATCTCGAGTTTCTTTCTAGAAAAATGTGCAGGGGCATACATAGCCACTAGATTTTATTTAATATTTCAAGAGGTTCACAGACTTCCTTAAGTCCACTCATGAATCACACACCAGGATAAGGATACCTGCATTTGTATGTCAGGTGGGGACAAGTGCTTTCATATATAAAAATAACAACAAAGAGACTGACGGAATGATGACCACCTTGGACGTCTGAGAAGTTTTCTTCGAGCAGAAACTTGAGCTGGTGGAGACATCTGAGTGAGCATGCCAGGCAAAGGGTACAAGAGCTAAGGCTCCGGGATGCGAATATACTTGGCGAGTTCGACGAGCACATCCTCATTTCTATTTCTCTTCTTCCCTTTCCCTGCGTCCCTGCTTCATTCTTTCCTGACTTCTCCTCTGGACCTCGGTTCTCTCCTTAGAGAACTTCCCGAAAGCAGGGGCCACGCCTCCACTTTCCCCTAGTCTCACCAGAACTCTTCTATCTGACATTTTCAGGAAATAATGAGCTGAACTGAGTCAGGAAAGCTGGTCTCCTGTAGCTCGGGTTCAGCCACTCTGTATGCGTCTGAATTTCACATTCCTTGGCAATGAAATTGTCTTTACGGTCCACTCCAGATTTGAGATGCTGACCCCAAGATTCTTCCCTAGTTCCCTTTTTTGCCTTCTTTTTCACGTTTCCTCTCTCGCTCCCTGCTCTCTTTCCCAGTTACCTCCTCCTCAACGCCCTACCACAATCTCTGACCCGCCCCTTTTCTTCCCGTTGGCGCCTGCGCAGACAGGCATGGACGATCATTTTTGGCCCAGCTCAGTAGCCGTAGCCGGAACGCCGGCTGCGGGGTATTGTGGGAGAAGATGGCGGCCGCCGTCTTCCCCAGGGTTGTCCGGGCATTACCAATGTCACGTAAGTGTCACCCAGAGCAGGGGCTCCCGATCGGGATTCCGAGACGAGGATCGGATGGGTTGGGAGTGGTGCCGTACCGCAGCGTTCATGCCGACTTCCGGGGCACCTTGGTTTTTCTAGGTCCAGAGCTCCCCGTAGTTTCCCGGCTCACATAGTAAATTGTACACTTGGAAAAGGGTCTGTGCTGAGCGAACGTGAACAAAGGGAAGGGAAAAGGAGAACATGGGGGGACTTGTAAAGGATAGAAAGTATCACTTCTGAAAGAGTTGGAAGGGCTTGAGGTTATGAGAAGTAAGTGTGTGTGGCCGGCAGCGGGCCATTGGGGTGGGGAGNGGGGGGGGGGAAGGATAGTGAAAGAAGGTTCTTAGTGGATTGACTGTATGACCTTGTACAAACCCTTAATCTCTCTCAATTTCAGATTCTTCGTGTTACAGTGGCAGTGATAATACCGCACGGTCAGGGAGTTTCTGAAACTCTTATAAAAAGCATTTTCTAAGTCAGAGGCATTTCTGCAGATGTAGAGTGTGTTAGGTCAAGGCACTGGGGTGGGGAGGGGCGAGGGATGTTGGAGACAGAACAGTCAGGGGCTTGGTGAAAAGAGAAGGGAAGAAGAGTAAATAAAGGATATCTAGTGTTTGAGCGTTGTTCATTTTTCCTTCTGTTCTGATTGGATCTGCTGTCATGGTCCTCAGTTTCAGAATACAGTATACATTTGCTCTTACAGTCATAAAACGAGGCAAGAAAAGCAAGGAAATTGGGAATACAGTTACAGTTCGTTATCATTCTTCCCCCTCCACCCTTTCACAAATTTGCCCCAATCAGCCTCCAGAACTTGTATTTTTCCATGGTGTATTCTAGTCCTTAGCAAATATTGTTTGTTCTCAAATTAGCTGCATGTCAGAAGCATTTTAATGCTTTTAGAAAAAAACAGAAATGGGGAATTATTGCAGAGCTATTGAATCAGAATTTTTTTAAAATTTTTTTAATGTTTTATTTATATATAGGAGAGAGAGAGAGACAGCGTGAGCAGAGGAGGGTCAGAGAGAGAGGGAGTCACAGACTGAAACAGGCTCCAGGCTCTGAGCTGGCAGTCAGCACAGAGCCCGACGCGGGGCTCGAACCCACGAACCGCGAGATCATGACCTAAGCGAAAGTCGGACGCTTAACCGACTAAGCCACCCAGGCGCCCCTGAATCAGAATTTTTGAGATTGGCTCCTTGCACCTTAAATTTTAAAAAGCTGCACATGTCGTTTGATGTTTAGGCTGAAGAGCAAGTTAGAAGTATTTGGAGGACTCTTTTAGTTTTCTGTCTTGGGTAGAGCTTTTCCATACTACTAGGAAGATGATTGGATCACATCATTTATAGTGGATGGTTTTGTAGCCATGACTTCTTTGCATGACATTTGTTGGTTCTTGTCAGAATATTACACTGGTGTGACATAATGTAGATCATGAATGATAATAACTGCTATTGCTTGAATATCTGCTGTCTGCTAACCACAGTCATAAATATTTTCACTTTAACTTCTTTTTAATTGAAGCCGTTGGCTTGTGCTCTTAACCACTATGCTTTATTGTCTTGGTAAAGTAAGCTTTTGCATAAACTCCGGACAGGCAAGTCTAGTGTGTAACATAATCAAAACACCATAGAACAGAACTGTGCAAAACATTATATATGGTAAAGTGTGGAGAGACTATTAAGTATCATAGGAAATCAGAAAAGGGAAATATTTGTATCATTTGAAGTAATGGGGGAAGATTGTAAGACGAGTAGAGAATTGCAGTGCTTCCACTGATTTTTTTTTTTTTTTGGGGGGGGGATTATTACAATCTGGAAAGTCAGAAGCTAGGCATTTTTTCCTGGCACTGGCAAGGTCAAGGTAGTGAGAATGGAATCACAAAGTACTTAGGAGGCTGTGAAAGGACTACCTGTCGATCTGGAGTAGTAGGAAAGAAAGTTGAATATGTTAGATGGGATCGAATAATGAAGGCCTTTGAAAGTCTAGCAGTTTAGACCAGTGGTCTCCAAAGTCGGTTTTGTAAGAGCAATCAGTGGCATACAAAAAAGTGGTCCACAGGGCACCTGGGTGGCTCAGTTGCCTAAACATCTGACTCCTAATTTTGGCCCAGGTCACATTTCATTGTTTGTGGGATTGGGCCCTGTGGTCAGGCTCTATGATGGTGCGGAGCTTGCATGGGATTCCCTCTTTCCTCTCTCTGCCCCTCCCCAGCTCGCGTGTGTGTTCTTTCTCTCCTTCTCTCTCTCAAAGTAAATAAACATTAAAAAAAAAACAAACAAAAATATGGTATCAGAACTTAAAATACATATTTAGTAATAATAGAAACAATAGCTAACACTTCTGTAGTTCAAACTATATACCAGCTACTATTCCAAGTGCTTTAATAATGTACACAACATATTGGTACTACATAGAATGTATATGTAATTTATAAGTAAATACTTAAGACTAATGCAGTGTGCAAGCAAATGTGGGAAAGATTGGTTTAATATTACAGTAATTTAAATATTACAGTAAGAAACCAATATAGGCTTTTGAGGAAAGGAATATAATGAATAAAGAATATTACTCTCCTAATGGTATTCAGAATATATGGAAGAAAATAGGCTGGGGCCAAATAACTTATATTTACTTATGAGCACCTATTAGTGCAAGGTACTGTGACAGGTACTTGCCCATATATTAATTTTTGTGTCAACTCTCTAAAATATAAGCTCCCCGAGGCCAGGCACTTTGTCTTTTTTACTGTGCTAGTCTCAGTTGAGAATAGTGCTTGGTCCATAATTGTTGGAAAAACCTCATAAATAATAACATGAGATTATTGTAATATCACCTGAGGGATTTCGAAGTAATAACAAATGAATGCATATGTTGCTCATGGAGTACTTAATGTGTGCTAGGTAATGTGCGAAGTACTTTAAATACTTTACATATGTTTACTTCAAACCTCCTAGCAACCATTTGAGGCATTAATTCCTTGACTTCAGCCATTCTTCACCTTTTATTAACTGTCCTTCATCCAGTGTCCTTATTTCCTTCCTTACTCATAATGATTTTAATCAATCCCTTTCATACATTCTCAACTCCCCAGTGCATCTGCCTGTAGCATTAAAAAAAACCAACACTAACTAAACCAAGCTAACCACACATTTCTTGCTTAACCCTGAGCAGTAGGGAACTCAGCTAGGGAAAATTCCAAACTGACTGGCCTTACTTTAAATTCATGAATACAAATATCAAATCAATTTTCAGTGCTATGTTCTTTCAGAGAAATTTGCTTTCCCTTCTCCATAATGATCATTTACGATTGCCATTCTCCTAAAACTTGTGACATGTGCTTCTCTCTCATTCTCAACTTTACTTAGAAATCAGCAGGATCAGGGGCACCTGGGTGGCTCAGTCAGTTGAGCATCTGACTATCTTGACTCAGGTCATGATCCCAGGGTTGAGGATCGAGCCCCATGTAAGGGCTCACACTAAATGTGGAGCCTGCATGGGATTCTCTCTTTCTTTCCCTCTGCAGCTTTCCCCTATTCTCTATCTCTCAAGTTAAAAAAAAAAAAAGGAATCAGATGAGAACAATCTACCCTCCCCCCCAAAAAAATCTAATAGCTGAACTGTGATAATTTGCAACTTTCCTTCCTGTTAAAGTGGATGAGCTCCTTTCATTTTGATCTCAGGCCAGTTCCTTTGCTTTACATCCCATCCTATCCTCAATTACCTGTGTATTTCCTCCCCCAAATAATTTTTTCCCCCTCTACTGGGTCATTCCCATCAGCGTATAAATATGCTATAATAACTCATATTTTAAAAAAATCCTTCCTTGTCCTCATGTTCCTCTAGTCCTTTCCCCCCGTGTCTCCTCAGAAGAATCATCAATACTCTTCCCACTCCCTTGCCTTTCATTCTCTCTTGCCTGCTCCAGTCAGACTGTCATTCCCACTGCAATAAAATTGCTCTTATTAAGGTCATTCAGAACCAGCATCTTCTAGATCTGTGGTCCCCTGTCCCCATCCTACTTCACCTTACAGCATTTGATAGTTAAACCTCTATCAATCACTGTCTTCATTTGGCTTCTGAATAGCATCTCCCCCCCGCCGGACTGTTTTTCAATCTCCTTTGCTGGCTTTTCAGGCAAGTCAGTTAATGTCTCTGAGCCTGAGTTTGCTCATCTGTAAAGTGACAGTAAAAATTGTATTAAATAAGACAATACCTCCTAAGCACTTAGAACAATGTTCAGTATCTGGTAACAGCTTTGTAAGTTTAGCTGTTATTATGACAGTTATTATGTTGTCTGATCCACAGTGTTTGTTTTTAGTCTTTGTGGTTTCAGTCATTATTCAGTAAGCTAGGCCTTTTGTGTAATTTCATGCTTTGGATAGGGAAAAACCATGGTTTCTGGGCAGAGTGCCACTGAGGGTCTTGTGCAGAAAACAGACAGACTTACTTAGCTATTTACTTTCCTTCCATTCTTTCTTTCCTTTCTTCTTTTTTCCTTCCTTTTTTTCCTTCCTTCCTTCCTTCCTTCCTTCTCCATGCCCAACACAGAGCCCAACATGGGGCTTGAATTCACTCCCCCCCCAAAAAAAACAACAACAACAGAGTTTCTAAAGCAATTCCTATTTGTTTCTTTTAGCTTTCCCCAAGTTTATAAAGCACCAATGCTCATGGTAAGCAGTTTGTTGACTGGAGCAGATGTTTATCAGCACTTTAGACCTTTCATTTGTTTTTTTCTTACTCCCTGAATATTAGGTAACTTGCTCTATCTCTGCCCTAATGAGTTTCAAGGCACTTGACAATTGAAGCATACCCAAAGGAGTTTTACACTTCTGCTGAATGAGGAATAGTTAACAGAACCTGGAATGTATAACCTGGAGAAGACTTAGTAGAGATATAATTGCTACACTTAAGTGTAGAAGAGAGATTAGATTTATCCTTTGTCATTCCAGAGGAACATAGGGATCAACACACTACTGGGAAGCAGTCATTGATCTCCCATGTGGTGGAACTTTCTCACTGTTAGATGGAATGAGTACGGTCTGCCATGGAAAGTGGTGTTTCCCAGCCTGGCAGATGTTAAGGCTAAGGCTACGTGGTCTCCTTGCACATATAGATAGGGTGGAGAAGATGTAAGCACTGGTGCAGGAACTTTGAGGATTCCTTCTACTATCAAGAACCCGGGTGTATGAAAAAGAAATAGTGAGATGTTTGACAAATCACTATTAGCCTTTCCAAAGTTCAGAAATCTTTTCTCAAACACTCCTTTGGTCATTACTTTTGATGATTTTCAGTAGTTTTATGTTAAGTCTGAACTGTGCGTTTTCGGTTTTTTTTTTTTAATGTTCTGTATGAACAGTCCTCTACCTCCACCATATATCATTAACTTTATTTTTCATTCATCATCAGTTTCAGAGTCTGTTCCAGATAAATCTTCTGTTACCTGCACTGGGCTTATTCATTTCCGTCTCTGCATTGTTACATGTGTTATGCATTTTGACTGCTCTTGAAAACCTTTCTCAAAATAGTTTATCCCTCAATAGGAAAACCCCACACAATTAAAAAATGGGCAAAGAAAATACATGAAAGGCCAACAGGTATATGAAAAGATGCTCAACATTACTAGTTATCAGGGAAATGCAAATTAAAACTGCAGTAAGATATGACCTCACACCTGTTATAATCACCATCATCAAAAAGATAAGAGATAACAAGTGTTAGCGAGGATATAGTGAAAAGTGAGCCCTTGTGCACTGTTGTTGGGATTGTAAAGTGGTACAGCCACCATGGAAAGCAGCATGGAGGTTCCTCAAAAAATTAAAAATATGACTGCTATATAATCCAGCAATTCCACTTCTGCTAATACATCCGAAGGAAATGAAAACACTAAGTCAGAAAGATATCTGCTCTCATTTTTATTGCAGCATTATTTACAGTAGCCAAGACAGGAGAAGAAACTGAGTGTCCATCAGGGGAAGAACAGATAAAGAAGTTGTAGTAGATATATACACTGGAATATTATTCAGCCATAAAACATGAGGAAATCCTATTATTTGCTACAACATGGATGGACCTTAAAGGCGTTATACTAAAGTTAAATAAGAGAAAGACAAATACTGTGTGATCTCACTTATATGTAGAATTAAAAAAAAAAAAAAAATCGTAGAAAAAGAGCTCAGACTTGCAGTGACCAGTAGTGAAGGGTTGTAGGAGGGAGGATTGGAGGAAGGTGGTCAAAAGTACAACCTACCACTAAAACATAAAAAGTACTCAGGATGTAATGTACAACATGGTGACTAGCTAATGCTGCTGTAGGATACATAGAAAAGTTAAGGGAGTTCATGCTAAGAGTTCTCAATGCAAGGAGAAAATTGGCTTTTTCTTCTTTTATTTTTATTAGACCTCTACAAGATGGTGAACACTAGTTGAACCTCGTGTAATCATTTCCTAGTATCTATAAATCAAACCATCATGCCATATGCCTTAAACTTACACAGGGCTGTATGTCAGTTCTTTCTCAGTAAAACTGGAAAAAAAAAGCCCCCCAAACCTACTTTATCCAGGAACCCTAATTCATAATTATCTGATGTATTGCTCCCTTGCTTTGCATTCTCTCAATGCCTTTTACTGTAGAGGTTTCTACTCTTAATTTGTAACTGTTTAATTTTTAAAATTGACTTAAATATTATATCCCAGTATGTTGTATATTGTATCCCATAGGGCAGGAAGTTTATAGTTGACCTTTGAACAATGCAATAGTTAGGGGCACTGACCCCCTCCCTCCCCTTGCAGTAAAAAATTTATGTGTAACTTTTGACTTCCCCCACCCCAAACTTAATTATTAATAGCCTACTGTTGACCAGGAGCCTCACTGGTAACGTAAAGAATTGATTGCCATATTTTGTATGTTTTTCGTTCATGTTATTATGTATTGTGTTTTTACAAAGAAGTAAACGAGAAAAGAAAATGTTATTAAAGAAAATCATAAGGAAGGGAAAATACATTTATAGTACTGTTCTGGATTTATCAAAAAAGTCTGAGTATGGTGGATCCATGCAGTTGAAACCTATGTTGTTCAAGGATCAACTGTACTTTCTAATTGTTATATATTTCTTTATGATGTATGGATTCTTTGTTGCCGTCGTTTGTGTTAGTTGTTGGTGGTGTGTTAGTGCTGTTGGCACTTACATTATAACTTCTAATTTAAAAGTTCATTTTGAACTTAAGTATACAGAAGTACTGATAGCAAAATAATGTTACAAGTTTCTAGGAAAAGAAGTTACTAATACTCCCTCTTATATTAACATTTGCCCCTTTTTTATGCTCTGGGGTTTTCTTTAAGGTTCTTCTATTACGGCGAGAGCCGTAGCTGTGTTTCATGGCCCTCCTCGTCGCCAGCTTCATCATTCACTCAGACCTCATGGAAAAGGTGGGCGTTCCTCAGTCAGTGGGATTGTGGCCACTGTGTTTGGAGCAACAGGATTCCTGGGCCGATATGTTGTCAACCAACTTGGTAAGTAAAGTTCCTTGAGTTCAGTATGCTCAGTGCCATTCCTGAGGGCTGCCTGATGAGAAGCCATGCCCCATGTTTCTTTTCAATTTAATAGTGTTACAAATTACTCCTGTCTGGGATTTAATGTAATTTTGATCTGATCTATGTTAGGAAGCATTATCATTCTTCCTCTCTAGAATGTTGAAACAGGAATAGGACTCTCTGAGAAGTTATGGCATCTCTAGCAGGGCAAAATAAGCTTTTTGTTAAACATGGTTTCTATTTACTTGTCATACTGGAATTTAAATATTTACCAACTCACTGTTGCATAAAGTATCCGTATTATGTTAATGTTGGTCCTTGTTTCAATACATTCTTTTTTAGGACGTATGGGGTCACAGGTGATCGTACCCTATCGGTGTGAAGCATATGACACCATGCACCTTCGTCCCATGGGTGACCTGGGCCAGATTATCTTTCTGGTAAGAGTCTGTGTGACTAGTTACTGATCACTGGAGTTGACTGATGTAAAGTGCTGGGGTCATTTTTAGGAGAGAGAGTCAGTATAATAAAGCAGAGTTTCATTCCCAGAGTTAACCAAGGCACCGGCCATTCACCTCGTTCTTGTAAACTCTTGTCCAGCAGTTGACAAACGTAATTTTCTGTAAAAAGCCAGATAGTAAATATTTTAGCCTTTGTAGGTCCTAGGGTCTTTGCCGTGATTACTCAGCTCTGCCCTTCTAGCCTGAAAGTGTCCATAGATAAAATATAAATCAATGGGAGTGCCTGTTTTTTAATGAAACTTTATTTACAAAGTTAAAATATAGGCTAGATTTGCCAATATTCACAAGCTAAGTATAATACTACATTGGAAATTGCTTGTTTCTAAAGTGTTTTTCTTTTCTAAAATCTTAATCTTCTTGGTTTTACAGTTATAGGAGCTTAGCTTTTCTCCTCTTTGTGACTTAAGATTATTGGTCTCCTTTTTAATCCTCAAAATTAAAGTATCTCACAAATAATAGGTGAACACTTTGACTGGCTTGCAGGTGCATAGTCATGGGAATTGAACCATATGATGAAAATTCTGTTTTTACCACAGGTATTTAAGCTCTGAGCATGTCTTGATGAACAAGACCACAGTGAGCTCTCAGTCTTAAAAGAGAGTATGGAGACTAAACGTATAACTTTGAATATAATAATGTTTACAAAAGGAAAGTACAGGAAAGGTAAAACGGGGAGACTGGACTGTTGTTTATTTTTGAGATGGATGGACCATGCTGGGTGTGGAGCGCTGATTTCCCTGCTTTAGTCTCCACTGGAAACTGTTGTCTGAATGGACACTTGGTTTGCTAACCTGACTGTGCTCCCTGGGTCCCATCCCTGGGAATTTGGTTTCCTTTTAATTCTTTCTCTCCAGGCTCTCTTGGGCCATTCATGCAGTTAGGCACCAATCTCTTCCACTCTGAGTCTTCTTGGATTCTTTTTCTTACCCCCCTGGCCATCTTTTCTAAAAAAGTTTCAGCTTTATATGTGTAGAAATGCTGTTTTTGTTGGGTATGTCATGCACTGTGCTGCAGATTTTATGTCTCTTATGTAATCTTCATAGCAAACCCATGAGTTAGGTTGTATTTTCAAATTTTACATGGAAGTTGGAGAGATAATTTGTACAGAGTTCATAAAAAGGCAGATGGAGTTTGCATTCCTGTCTGACTCCACAGCTATTACTCTACACTTCCCCTGTCCACCTCTCCCACCTCCACCCCAGCTTCCTCACTTATAACTAGTTCCTCCTGCCGAGAGCTTCATCTTTCGCTCTGGACCCAGATTTCTGTAGCCATGTCTCTCTTTTCTGAATTGCACAGGTATGTTAGTGCGCCTCCTCGCACTCCCTCCCTGTCACTCCTCCCCACTCACTCTTACGTACACCTTAGCATCGACCCTAAGAACTTCTTACTACTTAGTATCTCCCATTGAAACGTTTAAAAAATCCGATTTCATTTTAACATGGAAAATAACCTTTGCCAAGGGTTATTTCATCCCCGGTCTCTATTTTGGACCAGAATCGTCAGTCTGACCGTAGGCCTTAATCACTCAGAACTTTTAGTTCTACGTGGAAATCTGCCATGGGCTCAGCCTGCACTTTGAGGCAGGTCACACCTCCCTGAGTGTGCTTGTCATGTCTTTGAAGTAGAAGTGACTAGATCTGGGATTGTGAAGAGGAAAGAGTTAAAAAGAAATAAGAAAATAGTCACAAATGCTCCCAATTTAGTGTTAGCCTTTAAGAGGCAGCCCTCCTGTCTTTAGTCTATAGCAGGTTGCTGCCAAAAGGGAAAGTCCATTTTCCTCCAAATAATCCTTGGTCTTTGGCTAGGTTTCAGGAAGGGAGATTTGGTAACTAGAATCCCTTACAGACTTGCCAAGAACAGTTGAATGGCCAAAAATGGATATGCCCACTAGAAATGAATATTGTCTTTTCTAGTTCTGTCATTTCATTACCTGAATGAAATAGATATACTTTGATCTATTTTTGTCTCCAGGAGAGCTGGAGAATCAGCAGGGAGTTTCAGACCTCATGACTGTTTCTGTTGTAATAAATGGAGCCTATATGAAATGGTACTAAATTATGACTATAACAGATGGCCCATTAACTTGCCAGGGGGGACCCCTTATGTTTTCATCTGACTGGCTGCTATTTTTCTAGGAATGGAACGGGAGAGACAAAGATTCTATCCGAAGAGCAGTGAAGCACAGCAATGTGGTCATTAATCTTGTTGGGCGAGAATGGGAAACCAAGTAAGTTTTTGGCTTTTTCTTTTCTTTTCTTTTCTTTTCTTTTCTTTTCTTTTCTTTTCTTTTCTTTTCTTTTCTTCTCTTTTCTCTTCTCTTCTCTTCTCTTCTCTGGCTTTCTCCTCTCTTTTCTTTCTTTTCTTTCTTTTTTAATTCAAATTCAAGTTAGTTAACATATAGCGTAGTATTGGTTTCAGGAGCAGAATTTAGTGATTTATCACTTACATACAGCACCCAGTGCTCATCCCCACAAGTGCCCTTCTTAATGCCCATCACCCCATCCCCCACCACCACCTCCCTTCCAGCAGCACTCTGTTTGTTCTCTGTATTTAAGAGTCTCTTACGGTTTACCTCCCTCTCTGTTTTTATCTTATTTTATTTTTTCTTCTCTTCCCCTATGTTCTTTGTTTTATCTCTTAAATTCCACATATGAGTGAAATCATATGATATTTATCTTTCTTTGACTGACTTATTTCATTTAGCATAATACACTCTGGTGCCATCCACATTGTTGCAAATGGCAAGATTTCATTCTTTCTGATTGCCAAGTAAAATATTCCATTGTATGTATGTGTGTGTGTGTGTGTGTGTGTGTGTGTGTGTGTGTGTATACATATATATCCATTCATCAGTTGATGAACGTTTGAGCTCTTTCCATAATTTGGCTATTGATAGTGTTGCTGTAGACATTGGGGTAACGTGCCCCTTTGAATCAGCATTTGTGTCCTTTGGATAAATACTTAGTAGTGCAATTGCTGGTCATAGGATAATTCTATTTTTAGCTTTCTGAGGAACCTCCACACTGTTTTCCAGAGTGGCTGCACCAGTTTGCTTTCCTACCAGCAGTGTAAGAGGGCGCCCCTTTATCCGTGTCCTCACCAGCATCCGTTGTTTCCTGAGTTATTAATTTTAGCCATTCTGACAGGTGTGAGGTGATATTATGAGTGATGTTGAGCATCTTTTTATGTGTCTGTTAGCCGTCTGGATGTCTCCTGTTTTCTCTTTGCACATGCCGACTTCATTTTCAGTAGCTAGTCACTGGGTACTTTCTCATGTCAGGTATTGCAGTTGTCACATGTTTTATTAGTCCTTCATGAAACATTGATATCGAACACCCATTCATATACCCAATAACCCCATTTCAGGAGATTGAGCCGGTAGTCAGTCTGGTATGTGAGTAAGCAACGTGATGTGTTACTCATAAAAAGCTAACATAGATTGTGTTAGTATGGTTGGTGTCATCAACTTGATGGAATGACTGGGTGTTCATGAATGACCAAGCCTGCACTTGGATTTGTCCAGTGGGGATTGGTTAGGTAGGAGGGTTTGCCCGTCCTGCTGCTCATCAAACTGAACGTTGGCTTTTCTTGTGTAAACAGTCTTCTAGATCTGTTCACCCTTATAATCAAAGATAACATGAGTATTGGTTTGAACAGTTCTTTTTTAGCAAGTAGTGTTTTAATCTTGTAGTTCCACAACACTTTGTTCACACCATTTTCTTAATATTTCTTAAAATTTGATAATCTATGTCTGCCTTAGCACATATTTTTAAGTTCTTTGATGACTTGGAGGGTCTTATTCAACTTTATATCGCCTGTAGTGACTCATAACAGTGCCTTGTACAGAGTAAGCATTAATGTTATTATGTAATGTTAACGTTATATTATTAAATTGGTGACTGATTTTTTAGTTTCTTTTTTTTTCCCCTGAGGGAAACAAAGGCCCAGGGATGAGAAGTGGTTCCTTTTTACTCCAACACTTGCCCCTTTCCCACCCAACCGCTGCAGCCAGATATTCTTAAAGGGTCTCAGCCTTGGGATTCCTTGAGGACAGAGAATAGTATGTGTGCTGACTTATCACTTATAGTTAGGTTTAAATTATGTACAGTAATGACAGTGAGCAGTAAAGTTAAAAAATGCATACATATATATAAAATATACATATATATTTATATATAAACTTGATTTTTGAGAAATCATTGCTGTTTAAATTTTAACTATTATGAGGATGCCTGGGTGGCTCAATTGATTGAATGTCTGACACCTGGTTTCAGCTCAGGGCATGATCCTAGGGTCACAGGATCTAGCCCAGTGTTGAGGGCCATGCTAGGTATGGAGCCTGCTTGAGATTCTCTTCTCTTTCTCTCTCTCAAATTAAAAATAAATAAGTAATAAAAGTTTAACTATTGTGAATTCCAGCAGTAGTATGAAAACCAACTTACTACAGAAAGTTTTGAAATCCTGGGTCAAGTGTTCTTAACTGATCTTCCTTTTCTTTTTTCTTTCAGAAACTTTGATTTTGAGGATGTTTTTGTGAAGATTCCTCAAACAATTGCTCAAGTGTCCAAGGAAGCTGGAGTTGAAAAATTCATTCATGTTTCACATCTGAATGCTGATATTAAAAGCTCTTCTAGATATCTGAGAAGCAAGGTAAGTGACAAGTTGGCCTGGGAAGTGGCTCACAGGGCCAGAGTTTCTTGGGCCTTTTGAAACATGACTTAAGTGAGAAGCGTTTCTCACTGACATTTCCAGAATAAGAGGAATTTCTGATTCTCCATATCTAGGATTAGATTGATGTGTGTGATGTGTGTGTTGTGTTCTGATATTTTGGTTAATTGCCCTCTGTTTGCCGGGAACTATGGTAAGGGGCTTCAGAGAAGGATAGAACATTATTACCTATTCTCAGAGTTCTTTGAAAATGGCTCCAGCTTTTTGACCCGCTGTATTCTTTTATTGAACAAATTATTTATTAAGTACCTACTGCATGCTGCATATTGTATTAGGCAATGAGGATACACTAGTGAATAAAACAGACATGGTCTTAGCCCATATCTCGTTTCTAGTCCACTGAGTAAAATAACTCCAGTTGTGCCTGGTGTTGCAAAGTAGAGAATTGTGCCATAGGAGCATATAATATGAGAGAGAGAGCATCTGTCAGTCGGGTGCATTTAATTGCTCGCGTCAGAAAATCCAATGTTAAAGGCCCCATGTATCTGAAAAATCCAGTAATAGGAATGCTTAGCCACATCAGTGCCCACGTACATCATGGTTTCAGCTTTGTTTCTCTGTGATTCTTTCAGCTCTTTCTTTTTGTGTAAGCTCTGTTTCTCATAGTTGCAGAACTGGCTAGCAGTACATCCGAGCCTCACCATTTTCATACTGTGTGGATGAAGGAGAATGAGCCTGTGCACTCTGTGCCTGCCTCCACCCTGGCATTCACACAATCCTCTGGATCTGTGGTTATTTGGAAGGGCAGGGGCTGGGGGCTGGAGTCAGTGCTGGGAGGGGGGAAGACTCCGAGATGTCCAGTCCTCTAGCTTACACCTCTGGGCGGACAGTGGTGCTGTTGAGTAAGATGAGAGACCCTTGAGAAGGACAAGGCTTTTGGACAGTGGTTCTTAGCCGTAGCTGCTCATTAGAATCACCGAGGAACTTTGAAAAATCCTGATGCCCAGGCTTCACCCTGACCAATGAAAATAGAATCTCTGGGGATAGAACTTAAGCATTGGTATTTTTTAAGTCTCCCTAGATAATTCCACTGTGCAGCAAAGATTGAGATATAATATTTACAGAGAAGGAAGGGGATGATCTAGTTTTAGACGCAGGTCGCATTTCAAGTGTGTGTCAGTCATCCAAGTCACAGTGGTGAATGGGGTTTATGATCCTAGAGCTCAGAAGTGAGGTCTGGTTTGGAGATATGAAACCAGGTAATTGAAAGCAATGTTTGGGAATAAGATTGCCTAGTGAGGAAGTGTAGATTGAGAGAACTTTGGACGGGGCCCAGAGGAGTACCAGTGATCATTATGCTCTGGTAGACAAGGAGACACCTGTAAAAACCAAAACAAGTAAAAAGACAGAAGAGGTGGATGTGGTGAGGTAGGGAGACCAGGAGACTATAAGGTCATGGAAGCCAAGGGAAGTCAGTGTTGCAAGGAGAGAGTAGTTGCTTATGATGCCATTGAGAAGCTGTGGGAGGTGAGAACTGGAAAGTCACCTTGGATCTGTGGACATGGAGGCCATCTGTGATCTGATCAAGGATGGTTTAGGTGCAGATGTGGGGGCAGCATGCAGAGCACAGGTGAGCAGAGAGTGAGCAGGAGCTGAGGCAGTGTGGACTGTAAGGGCAGGCAGCATTTATAAGTGGTTTAGGAAGAGGATGGGGGGACGCAAGCAGCTGCAGAAGCACATGCAGCTGGGAACCTTTTTTTTTTTTAAGGTAGAAAGTCATGACATTGTTTAAGTGCTGGTAAGAAGGTTCTGGTTAAGAGACTGAAGATAAAAGAGAAGGTCAGTTGTACAGGTTCCTGAGGAAGAGTGGGTGAGCCCTGGAGCAAGGGAGGCAGGGCCATGTCCCTGCGTGGTGAGGAAGGAGGAGAGCTCTAGATTTTGTGGTGGGAACTCGAAGTGGTTTTTGTCTGCGGCCATATTTTCTCTTTGAATTAGAAGGTGAGGTCATTTACTGGAAGGAAGGAAAAAGTAAGGGAGGAATTTGAATAGAATAGAGAATGCTTGAAATTGTCATATGAGAGAATACCTAAATAGAAGAAAGCTCTGCTTGTGGGAAATGTTGAAGATGCAGTTAAAACGGGTGACATGAGTGTATAGTGGTACCAATGTATGATTTTTTAGAATTCAGGTGTAATTAACATGCATTATACTAGTTTTGGGTGTATAACATAATGATTCAACATGATTATATATTGAGAGATGGCTCCACAATAAGTCTGGTTAACATCACCACACATACTTAATAGATTTTTTTTCTCATCATGAGAACTTTCAAGATCTACTCATCGATTAGCAACTTTGAAATAGTATTTTCATTACATATAGTTGCCATGCTTTGTTACATCCCAAGACTTAATTTATTTTGTAACTTGAAGTTTGTTCTTTTGATCCCCTTCACAACCATTTCACCCATCCTCATCCGCTGCCTCTGACCATCTGTTCTCTGTATCTGTGAGTTTGATGGTTTTTTGTTTGTGTTTGTTTTTTTTATTCCATGTAGAAGTGAGAGCATATGGTAGTTGTCTGTCTCTATTTTGCTTAGCATAATGCCCTCAAGGTCCATCCATGTTGTTACAAATGGCAAGGTTTCCTTTTTTTTTTTTTTCAATTTTTTTTAATGTTTGTTTATTTTTGAGAGAGAGAGAGCATGAGCAGGGGAGGTTGCAGAGAGAGGGAGACAGAATCTGAAGCAGGCTTCAGGCTTTGAGCTGTCAGCACAGAGCCTAACACGGGACTCAAAATCACGAACCGTGAGCTCATGACCTGAGCCGAAGACAGAAGCTCAACCAACTGAGCCATCCAGGTGTCCCACAGGGTTTCCTTTTTTAATGGCTGGGTAAAGTGTGTGTGTGTGTGTATCACATCTTCTTTATCTATTCATCCCCTGATGGACACTTGGGTTGCTTCCATGTCTTGGCTGTTGTAAATAATGCTGCAGTGAATATGGGGGTGCAGNCAGAGAGAGGGAGACAGAATCTGAAGCAGGCTTCAGGCTTTGAGCTGTCAGCACAGAGCCTAACACGGGACTCAAAATCACGAACCGTGAGCTCATGACCTGAGCCGAAGACAGAAGCTCAACCAACTGAGCCATCCAGGTGTCCCACAGGGTTTCCTTTTTTAATGGCTGGGGAAAGGGTGTGTGTGTGTGTGTCACATCTTCTTTATCTATTCATCCCCTGATGGACACTTGGGTTGCTTCCATGTCTTGGCTGTTGTAAATAATGCTGCAGTGAATATGGGGGTGCAGATATCTTTTCAACTTAGTGTTTTCAGTTCTGCTAGACATATTAGCAGAAGTGGCATCACTGGATCATATGTTAGTTGTATTTCTAATTTTTTGAAGAACCACTGTGCTGTTTTCCACATTGGCTACATCAATTTACATTCCCACTAATAGTGCACAAGGGCCCCCTTTTCTCCACATCCTTGCTAACATTTGTCATTTCTTGTCTTTTTGATCATCACCATGCTGATAGGTGTGAGGCGATGTCTATTCGTGGTTTTGATTTGCATTTCCCTGATGATTAGTGATTCTGGGTACCTTTTCATACATGTTGGCCATCTGTATGTCTTCTGTGGAAAAATGTCTATTCAGATCCTCTGCCCATTTTTTAATCAAATTGGGGTGGTTTTATTTTTGCTATTGAGTTGTCCAGTTATGATTTATTTTCCTGTCTCTGAAGGCAGCAGGAGTGCATGGCTCAAAGGAGGCTAATAGGGTTTTTTCAGAATTGGGATTTTTGCCTAGTGGATGGAGTCAAGACAAAGGGACAAGGTAATTTACAATATTGGTAAGAGAGTGATTGAACAGTTGGACCATGGAATCTAATCTGACGCAAATTAGTAGGACTTGGTAAGGAGGAAAGCAGCATCGGAGGACTAGAGCACCTGAGAACTCAGGTGGTGACCAGATATCTCAGGAACAGATGAGTGAAGCACCTGGAGATATGGGAGATTGCCATCTGAGAGCAAGGATGTCTTCATTTAGTGTTTCAGAAGAAGGGCACTTGTAGTTGTTGATGATATGGTCTGTGGCCTGAACGAGTTGAGAGGGGCAGAAGTGGAGAGAAGAGGAGGTCACTGGAATTGAGAAGCTCAAGAAATGGAGAGGTTCAAGCCCACCTGGACCTATAGGTCAGTCACAGGGGTGGTGCAGTAGAGAGGAAGGCTGGCCTGGGTGCTGATACCTGCATTGAAAGAGGCCTCATCCAGGAGGAGATAGATGATAGCAGGCAAGGGTGTTGAGGTTCAGAAGGTCCCTGGCCCTCCCTGGCTCCTCTGGGTACGTATGTGTGCTGCCACTTCCATATCGTGGCCTCCCACCACTCTGTCCTTTCTCTGGCAGGCTGTTAGACTGTTGACACAAACCAGAGGGCCTGTGAGTAAAAAGAAAAATGGAGGCTAGAAAAATTCTACTCTGATTTTTCTCCTTTCTTCTTCAGCCTAAGCTTCCCTAGAATAAATATGGGAAGAAACCCAACAAGAGCCATATGAGGCAGGGCATTTTTGTGTGTTTATTTAAAAAAAAAATTCTGGGTACCTGACCTTTATGAATTATACCTTAACCTGGAGAAACTGACATTTGAAATAAAAGTAACATCCTGATCCATCCAGATGGCTGACAAACACATGAAACGATGCTCAGCATCCTTCCTCATCAGGGAAATACAAGTCAAAACCACACTGAGATACCACCTTAGGCCGGTCAGAGTGGCTAAAATGAGGAAATCAGAGGATTTTAGATGCTGGCGAGGATGTGGGGGAACGGGCACCCTCCTACACCGTTGGTGGGAATGTAAACTGATGCAGCCCCTCTGGAAAATAGTGTGGAGGTTCCTCAAAAAATTAACAATAGAACTCCCCTATGACCCAGCAGTAGCACTGCTAGGAATTTACCCAAGGGATACAGGAGTGCTGATGCCTAGGGGCACATGTACCCCAATGTTCATAGCAGCACTCTCAACAACAGCCAAAACATGGAAAGAGCCTAAGTGTCCATCAATGGACGAATGGATCAAGAAGATGTGGTTCATCTATACAATGGAATACTACATGGCAATGAGAAAGAATGAAATCTGGCCATGTGTAGCAACCTGGATAGAACTTGAGGGTGTTATGCTGAGCAAAATAAGTCAGGCAGAGAAGGACAGATTACATATGTTTGCAGTATAGGAGGATTAGGAGGAATTTGACGGAGGACCATGGGGGAGAAGAAGGGGAAAAATGGGGTAGAGGGAGGGAGGCAAAGCATGAGAGACTCTTGAATGCCGAGAGCAAACTGAGGGCTGATGGGAGTTGGGGGGGAGAGGGGAAGGGGGGAGATGGGCATGGAGGAGGGCACTTGTGGGGATGAGCACTGGGTGTTATATGGAAAACAACTTGACAATAAACTATTTAAAAAAAAAGAAAGTAATGTCCTGATAGTAGAAAGAATATGACCCGTGTTCACCCCTCCCAGAACTCTGCTTTGTTTGGTTGCTTGTTTAGGCCGTTGGAGAGAAGGAAGTGAGAGATGCCTTTCCGGAAGCCATTATCATAAAGCCATCGGACATCTTTGGAAGAGAGGATAGATTCCTCAATCATTTTGCAAGTATGTATGCTTCTATTTTGTCTTAGTCATGGACAAGAGGATACCAGTTAACCAGGTTGGGGTGAAGCACAAGCCAACAGTGTTCTCTGATTTGACAGATGCAGATGTACTTTCTCTCCCCAAAGGTCCTATTTGCCTAGCGTGATCTTTGTTACAGTCTGTGAAAAGAGCACCTTAGATTCACAGAAAGGCCGTGGGAGTTCTGTGAGTGTGCAAGTCCATGAGAGGCAGCCTCCTTGTCGATTGAAGTGGAGAGGATAGTGTCTGCCTCAGGAGTGGCGTGTTACTGGAACGTAGCCTGTGTCACAGAACCTGGCTTGTAGTACATGCTTAAGTGTTGCCCTTATTTATTTTTCCTACGAAGCCAGTTTCCTAACTACTTTCTCACATTTAGTCCACATTTAGTCAAGTTACTTAGATGTTGATCTGAAAGACAAAGAGGCGGCGTCATATTCTGTCACGTGGGTGTAATAGGTCTTCCTGTGGAATGGGATTAAGGATTTGTAAATACTAATTTGGCCATTGCTAAACTGAAAGTAGTTGGTTTGTAAACCGCTTTCATGGGCTGGGCATCGTGTTATGCTCACTCTCAGGGTTTTTGTTTATTTAATAATTAGACTTGTCTAGGCGGAAGAAATCAGTCTCCTTGACTAAGTGTTGAGATTTTGAGATTTTCCGGGTAAAATAATGATTTCTCTGCACATTTGCAGAAGTGGTGTTGAGAATACGTTTTTTTGTTTATTATTTATTTTGAGAAAGAGAGAGAGAGTGAGACTGCGTAAGAGTGGGGGAGGGGCAGAGAGACAGGGAGAGAGAGAGCATCCCAAGCAGGCTCCATGCTGTCAGCACAGAGCCCAGTGTGGAGTTCGAACTCACCAACTGTGAGATCATGACCTGAGCCAAAATCAGGCCTCAGATGCTTAACCAGTTGAGCCACCCAGGCACCCCTGGGGGAGAATACATTTTTAAAGTCTGTGATAAGGACCCAGTTTTAGTTCCTGATTCTATCAGATTACCAGGTACCTGTCAATTTATTCACTTCTGTATTAGGAGATTCTGCCTGTCTTAGGGAGTACTAGGATAGTTAGTGAGGTGCAGTTTTATCAGTAGATTTCTATTTCTCCTTGTTAGCTATTTATATTATTTCTTTCATTTTACTTTGTACTTTGTCCATGTGTGTTTGTTTTGTTTTGTTTTTTTTGAGAGGTTTTTTTTTCTTACTGATTTCTTTACTCTTTATAAATTAAGGATATGCATTTTGTATTATATTTGCTGCAGGTTTTTTTTTGTTGGCATATTAAGTTGTTTTAAAGTTAAATAAACTATTTTTTTAGAGTAGTTTTAGGTTTGCAGAAAAGTTGATTGGAAAGCACAGAGGTCCCATACCCCCTTTAATCCCTCAGTGTCTCCCCATAACAGTTTTCTCTATTATTAGCATCTGCCATTAGAGTGGTACATTTGTTACAGTTGGTGAGCCAATATTGATACATTATTATTAACTCAAGTCCATAATTTACATTAGGATTCATTCTTTATGTTGTACATTCAATGACTTTTGACAAATGTATGATATTTACCTACCATTGGTGTATCATAAAGAATAGTTTCATTGCCTTTGTTTTTTAACAGTTTATTGTCAAGTTGGTTTCCATATAACACCCAGTGCTCATCCCCACAAGTGCCCTCCTCCATGCCCATCCCCCCCCTTACCCCCCCCCCAATCTGCCCTCAATTTGTTCTCGGCATTCAAGAGTCATGGTTTGCCTCCCTCCCTCTTCCCCACTGTTTTCCCCTTCTTCTCCCCCATGGTCCTTCGTTAAGTTCCTAATCCTCCTATATGTGCAAACATATGGTATCTGTCCTTCTCTGCCTGACTTATTTTGCTCAGCATAACACCCTCAAGTTCCATCCAGGTTGCTACACATGGCCAGATTTCATTCTTCCTCATTGCCACGTAGTAGAATAGTTTCGTTGCCTTAAAAATCCCCTATGCTCAGGGTGCACCTGGGTGGCTTGGTTGGTTAAGCATCTGACTTTGGCTCCAGTCATGATCTTGTGGTTGTGAGTTCGAGCCCTGCATGGCGCTCTGTGCTGATAGCTCAGAGCCTGGAGCCTGCTTCAGATTCTGTTTGTGTCTCTGTCTCTGCCCCTCCCTGCTCACATTCTGTGTCTCTCTCTCAAAAAATAATATGAAACATTTAAAAAAGTTTCCTTCATGTCTTTTCATGGCTGATAGCTTATTTCTTTTTATGGCTGAATAATATTTGATTGTATGGATGGACCACAGTTCATTTATCTAATTTAGATATTTTTATCATGTATTTTCATGTGTGTTTTCCTCCTGATGGCTCATGTCATTTCACATTCTATATTTCCAATTTAAAAAACTGTGGTAAAATACACATATAAAATTTACCATTTGCTTTGGACTGACTTATGTTCTTGTCTTCCTTCCTCTCCCAGTGTGGTTGTATTTGGAGATAGGGCTTTTAGGAGGTAATTAATGGTAAATAAGGAAATAAGGATGGAGTCCTTGGTGGCCTTATAAGAGGAGAAGGGGAGCTCTCTCCCTGCATGTGTGCACTGAGGAAAGGCCGAGGGAGAACATAGCTGGCTGACTGCAAGCCAGGAAGAGAGCTCTCATCAGGAACCAAGTCAGCTCACACCTTGATCCTGGACTTTGCAGCCTCCAGAGCTGCAAGGAGATACATTTCTCTTGTTTAAATGAGTCACCCAGTTATGGTATTTTGTGATGGCTGCCTGAGCTGACTAAGACACCATCTTAACCATTTCTAAGTGTATAGTTAATACTGAACTGAATGCACGCTGCTGCCAGTCTGCGCAGCTCCTTTCTTCTTGCAGAACTGAAACTCTGTCCAGTAAACACCTTCGTCTTCCCTCCTGCCCCCAGCCCCTGGCAACCACCATTCTGTTTTCTGCCCCTCTGAATTTGACTCCTCTCGGTACCTCGTATATGTGGAATCATACACTATTTATCTTTTTGTGATTGGTTTCTTTTCCTTTTTTTTTTTTAATGTTTTATTTATTTCTGAGAGAGAGACACACATAGTGTGAGCAGGGGAAGGTCAGAGAGAGGGAGACACAGAATCTGAAGCAGACTCTAGGCTCTGAGCTAGCTGTCAGCACAGAGGCCAACGCAGGGCTCAAACCCACGAACCGTGAGATCATGACCTGAGCTGAAGTCGGATGCTTAACTGAATGAGCCACCCAGGCGTCCCACCCCCTTTTTAAAAATGTTTGTTTATTTATTTTTGATAGTGATGGAGAGAAAGTGGGGGAGGGACAGAGAACGAGGGAGAGACAGAATCCCAAGCAGGCTGCCTGTTGTCAGTGCAGAGCCAGATGTAGAGCCAGAGGCAGGGCTTGAACTCAGGAACCATGAGAGCATGACCTGAGCTGAAACCAAGAGTCACACCCTTAACTGACTGAACCACCCAGGTGCCCCATGGATTTCCTTCTGTTTTTAAAGCTGAACAATATTTCACTGTATACATATACCACATTTTGCTTATGCGTTCATCTGTCAGTGGACAGTTATTATGAATAATACTGCTGTTAACACAGATATACAAATATCTCTTTGAGACCCTGCTTTCAGTTCTTTGGGGATATACCCAGAAGTAGAATTGTTGGCTCATATGGTAGTTCTATTTTTAATTTTTTGAGGAGTTACCATACTGTTTTCCATAGTGGTTCTTCCAGTTTACATTTTCACCAACAGTGCAGTGTCCAGGGTGCTAATTTTTCTATATCCTCACTAACACTAACACATTATTTTCTGGGTTTTTTGTTGTTGTTGTTGTTGTTAGTAACCATTCATTAGAATGTGAGGTAATGGCTCATGCTTTTGATTTGCATTTCCATAATGATTACTGATGTTGAGGGTTTTGTTTTCTTCCGTGTGCTTATTAGCCATTTATGTATCTTATTTGGAGAAACGTCTGTTCATATCCTTTGCTTATTTTTTAATTGGGTTTTTTGTCATAGTTGAATCATAGGAGTTTTTTTTAATATATTCTGGGGTAGTAACTCCTTATCAGATATATGACTTAAAAATATTATCTCCCATTCTGCAGGGTGCCTTTTCACTCTGTCCTTCAGTGCACAGAAGCTTTTAAATTTGATGCAGTCCAGTTTATTTCTTGTTACTTTTGTTGCCTATGTTTTCGTATCGTAGTCAAGAAATCATTGCTGAATCCAGTATCCTGAAGCTTTCTTTCATATTTCCTTATAAGGCTTTTGTAGTTTTAGCTCTTATGTTTAGGTCTTTGATCCATTTTGAGTTCATTTTTATATATGATGTAAGGTAAGTGTCCAACTTAAGTCTTTTATATGTGGTTCAGTGGTTTTATTCAGTGGTTCTCCCAGAATCATTTGTTAAAAATACTGTCATTTCCCCATTGAATGGTCTTGACTCCATGTCAAAAAAAAAATTCATTTGAGCATACTTATCAAGGTTATTTCTGTCTATTCTATTCCACTAGTTTATATGTTTATCTTTATGTCACTGTTTTGATCACTGATTACCAGAACTTTGTAATAAGTTTTGAAACCAGGAGGTGTGAGACCTCCAGATTTTTTTTTTCAAGATAGTTTTGTCTGTTTGGGGTCCCTGAAGATTTCATATGAATTTTAAGGTGTGATTTTCTGTACTTTTGCAGAATACACCCACCATTGAGATGCTGATAGGGATTGCATTGGCTCTGTAGATTCTGTGGGCAGTTTGACATCTTAACAGTGCTGTCTTCCAGCATGAGATGTATTTCTATTTGTTTCTGACTTACTAAATTTCTTTCAGCAATGTCTTCTAGTTTTCAGTGTGCAAGTCTTTAGCCAACTTGATTAAGTTTATTCCTGAGTGTTTTATTCTTTTTGATGCTTTTATAAATAATGTCCACTTTAAAATTTTTTAAGGCTTGTTTTTTTACCTTTACATTCAATCCATTTTGGTTTATAGTGAGATATGAGCCTTTTCTCCTTCCCTTCCTCCCTTCCTTTTCCCCCAATTTAGTAGAGTTATTGTCTCAGCACCATATATTAAATAATCTTTCCATTTCTCACATATTTGTGCTCAATGCATTCATCATATACTAAATCCTCATTTTTGCCGGAGTCTTTTTCTTGGTTTTCTATGTTGTACTGCTGATATATTGATTCCTATGACCCTCTTTAGAATGGGGTGCAGTTAGAATCTAGTCTTGGGAGTGGCCTTGCATCAAGGGGCCAAGCCATTTGACAACTTTGCCTTGCTGTCCATGTTCTTAAAGATTTGACTTTTTTACTTTCCATGTTTGTTATCTGAAAAACAAATGGCTGGGTACCCACTAGCTTTCTCAAAGTCAGCTACATTTATTCCATTACTTTAGTTATGCAAAATGATTTTGCTAACCTGGAGTGCCTAGAGATTGGGGGGTTGTCTAGGACTTTAGGCCTTCTAAGAATACTTCTTTCTTCTGCCAGATATCCGTTGGTTTGGTGGCGTACCTCTTATTTCCTTGGGCAAGAAGACAGTGAAACAGCCAGTCTATGTAAGTACCCTGGGTGGAGGGGCTATGGCTGGATTCAGATTCAGGTGATCAGTATTCTGGTTTTAACCTGATTTCTGTAACTCCATGTTTTCTTCTTTTCAACTTGCTTTAACTGGTTGCCGCTCATTTTACCTAAGAGCTACGTGTATTCCCTGTGTGTTCACCTGTTTGTTCATTTAAGAAAAATACATTGAGTGTGCTAGGCATGCTGTACATGTTACTGGAGATATCAAAGTATGAACTAGACACACATTGCTGCCCGCATGCTGGCAGGGTAGGCTTGCAAAGCAATTGCCATGCAATGTGGTAGGTGCTGTGATAGGGAGAGGATTTATGTAATTACAGCAGAGGGACACCTAATCCAGACTTGAGGGTCAGGGACAGCCTCCCAGAGGAAATGACATCGAAGGTGAGATCTTAAAGATGTCTAGCAGCAAGTCAGATGAGAGGGGTTTGGGCAAGAGCATTGCATGCAGCAGGAACAGTGTGTACAGAGGCCCAGAGGAGAGAGCATGTTGGGTTCCATATTACGTTGAACCAGGGTTTCTCGTCTGGCACTGTTGACATTTTGGGCCAGATAATTCTTTGTCGTCAGAGGGGCTGTTGTAGAATCGTCAGCAGCATTCCTGGCCAGCAGCCACCAGATGGCAGTAGCACCACCTCCCCAGTAGTGACAACTAAAAATGCCTCCAGGCATTTGCCAAAGTCCCCTGGGAGCCAAATTCGCCCCCAGTTGAAAACCATGGGATCTGAAACCATATAAAATTATTATTTTGGAAAGGCAAAATGGTAAAATGTTGGCACTTCTGTGGGATTCAGCCTACTCATCTGTGACGGCATGGTAACAGCGTTAGGGACGAGTGGTAAGGCATGAGATTGCAGAGATGGTGGGCAAAGTCAAGTCAGAGGGCCTCAATAGCCATTTCCGTGTGAACGTGTTATGATTAGAAAAAAGATGTAGGTGAGCCTTCAGTGTGCAGATCATTTGAGCTTTTGAGGAGTGGGTTCTTTAAGGGGCTTTCTGGAAACAGACAGTGCCATTATTTTATCTTTTTTGTTTTTGGTTGTGATTGGTGTGGCCTGCATTCTTACCTCTCTCCCTTCTTTCTTCCCTCCTTCCCTCTCCCATCTCTCTGTTTCTCTCTTTCAAGGATTACTTAAACTTGTGTTACAATTTCTTATAGGTTGTAGATGTATCAAAAGGAATTGTTAATGCCATTAAGGATCCAGATGCTGGAGGGAAATCTTTTGCCTTTGTTGGGTAAGTGGCTAGAGTTTGACTGTAAAATTGTGCTACCTCTTAAAATGAACGAATTATAATGATTTACTGGAACAGTAAGATCTAAAGATGTCACTAACAGATTTATTTGTTGCATTTTTAGTGTCTTTCTTCAACTGTGTTTATTCCAGAAATTTTATTCCCTTAGCCCTGAGGTCAGTGTGTCTCAAGGAGCTGTCCAAAAGCTACCACTGTCATGATCTCCTGAATGGTTCTGTCGCATTTGAGCGAATCAGGGAATTGGATCTAATACTTATTTTTCTGTCACTAAAGTCTGAGCACCACCTTCCCTAGTATATTACAGATATAGTCCAGTGATCACCAAGGAGGGTTTTGTACAACTTCAGTGATGTTTTTAACATATGAAAGGGTGTTATTATAAATTCAGAAACACAAACAGGACACTTTTAGGGAGTAAGTACAGTTGCAAAATCAATTTTCTTTTGAGAGAGTATTGCAGTGTCCCCTAAAAGGTTGGGAATGGCCTGGTTTAGGGTATAGTTGCTTGTGCTGTACAAGACTGATCATTTATGATGTGTTCTCTTTGCTCTTAGGACAGATAGGGAACAGTTAAGCTGTGGAACTTACCTGATTTTGTTAAATTTTGTCACAGCTGGGTTTAGGACCTTTTTTCTGCCTTAACTAAGACTAAAAAATGAAGACTCAGTCCGCCAAACTGTAAAGTACCAAATCCACCTAATAATTGGCCCAGAACCCTGTCATTCATTGAAGCAAACTAATGACACCTGAATGTTCCATGAAAGGTGGGGATCTGATTCAACAATTAAGTGATAGCTTTAATTCCTAGGAAATATTTATTTCCAGAGAAAAGACACTTTTCTCTCTAAGCCAGGAGGCATAGTATACATTCCCAGGATTATGAATTCAAACATTGTTATGTTTCACTATTATTATAGATTTCACTTAGTAAAATTTTGTCAGTGCAGAAAATTGTATTGTGTTTCTGAATCTAGTGGCTGCAGGCTAGGTCTGTCTGTGAGTTCCCAGTTCAGTGCAATTAGTTACATACTCTAGGGGAATTAGTCACAAAAAATGTGTTCATCACAGAGCCCCTAAATCACTAGACTGAAGACCTCAGGCTCTAGTCAAGAGGTACTTAGACTAGGATTCTAAAGAAGAGAAAAACAGAAATGGCTTTATAGACTTTGCTTACTACTCTGTAGAAATAGCGCTGTGATGAGTTAGCCATTTGCCTCTTTACCGCTGCCCCGCCCCCTCCAGTCTCTTGGCTGGGCTGCAGTACAGTTGTACTGGTTTGGCAAACATGGCGGTGCAGGCATTTTTGTATGTGTGAAACTGTGGATATGTGTCTGGTTTCTCTTTTTGTCTTGTTAGCCCAGGGGAAAACTGCTTATTTCTCAGACACGTTGAGGCTAATGCAGAGAGACATAAGACCTTAAATTTTGCTCCTAGTTTTTTCAAAGTTATTAATTATATGATGTTGGTCCATTCTGTCATTCATTCATTAAGTACCTATATATAATACACATATATACATAAAACTGAGAGCATTAATACACAAATTCAGTGAGGTCACAGGTACAGGATCAGTATATAAAACTCAGTTTCCATATATTCGCATATGAACAATCTGAAAATAAAACTAAGAAAATAATTGTATTCACAATAGCGTCAAAAGAATAAAATAGTTAGGTATAAATTTAACAGATACAAGACCTGTATCCAGAAAGTTACAAAACATTGCTGAGGGAAATTAAAGAAGAAGAGTTAAATAAACAGGATAGAAAGACATCTCATGTACATGGACTGGAAGAGCCATTATTGTTAACATGGAAATTTTCCCCAAATTGATCTGTCTAATCAAGCCAATCTTCTCTAAATTCCAGCAGGCCTTTTTTTTTTTTTTTTTTGCAGAAATTGACAAATTCTAAATTTATATGGAAATGCAGAGATCCACAAAAGCCAAAAACATTTTGACAAAGAAGAATAACAAAGCAGTTAAGTTTCCCAATTTTAAAACTTACTCTTAAACCACAGTGTCAAGACAGTGTGATACTGGCATAAGAATAGAATATTCTATTCTAACTAAACAGAATCAGTCTAGATAGTTTAGAAATCAACCTTTGTGTTAATGGATGATTGATTTTTGACAGAGAGTTGTGACACTTCAGTGGGAAAGGATGGTCTTTTCAGCAGCTGGTCCTAGGAAATCCACATGCAAAAAGATGAACATAGGCCATTAATTTCAGACATTACATGAAAACATTAACTCACAATATATCAGAAACCGAAATGTAAGAGTTAAACCTAAAAAACTTTTGGAAGAAAAATAATCTTCTAGACCTTGGGTTAGGCACAGATTTTTTTAGATGTGATATCATAAGCATACTTTGTAAAAGGAAAAACTGATAAGTTAGACTCCACCAAAATGGGAAACTTTTATACTTCAGAAGGCACCATTAAGAAAATGATGGAAAGACAAATGGTGGGGGAGATCATTAGCTAAAAGGCAGGATGGGGTGGGTCAGAGAGGCCTGTGGAAAATTTGAGGACTGAGTTGAAGATAAGAGGTATTCCTGGGTAGAATGGAAGGCACCTCTTAGGAGAACATAGCAGGTTTGCAAAGCAGAACCGAGTCTTTCATTTGAAGTTAGTGATCAGAAACATAGGTGAAGCCAGGTAGCCTGGCTGTATTTTCTCTACAAGTCCGTCTTGCTGGGGGTTCAGGCCCAAAGAAGGCAGATACTTGCTTGAACCAGAGGAGGGACTTTGCTGCACTAGTATAGTGGAGAGGCGGCTGGGGACAAGGTTTTGCTGAGGCTATTTGCAAAGGAATGAATATAATCCTGAACCCAGAAACTTAAGCCGGGAAGGACACAGCCCTCAGTGTACCATTCTCTGTGAACAGAGGCTCTTAAATCAGTCTTTGAACACAATGTGCTTCAGAACAGCTGAGGAGCAAGTATATTACATATAATCAGTTTACCCACGATACCAGTATTGCTTGTTGTTGTAAAGATTACAAATTGTTCTTTGGCATAGCATGAATGCGGAATGGTGATCCTTACACATCCTTCTGGAACTCGAAGGAAGCTATTTGAGGGCTTGGCCTGATAGTTCCCCTAGCTGAGATTTTTGTGTTTTTTGTTTTTGTTTTTGTTTGCTAAAATGTCAGAATGTTGAGTTTCTCACTGAATTGTGTGAATTCAGCTCTCAGCTCTCACAGGCTTGTTGAGGCAAAGGGGTCTAGGAAAGTGAGTGAAGAGACACTAAAATGTATTATAAACAATAATAATTATTAAAGCTAGGTTGTACCAGTACAAAACTATTCAGATCTGTGGAGTAGAATAGAAAGTCCAGAAGCTGTCTCAAATATATGTAAGAATATAGTGTATAATAGGGTGACATTTCAGAATATGGGGAAGGGTAGATCATTCATCCAGTAAACAGTATTACAGCTTTTCCTTATATCAATACAAAAATGCATCATGCATAAAATTATGGATTAAGGAACCCCAAAAGCATTAGAAAATATAGTGAAAATTTATGCCACTGGTGACAGTGGAGGGATTTTCTAACTATGAAATCAAATCAGAATTAAATCAGAACGTTTGCTTAAGTGAAATGCTTAAAAACTATGTCATTAAAATATAAAGAATTCTTACAAATCATTCTTTATAGACAGGACTTCAGGAGGAAAGAGAGAAAAGAAAGAAGTGTAGTAACCCAAACTACAGAAAAAAATTTCATCTCTAGTGTGAAAGTAACACAGATTAAAAGGCTGAGGTACCTTTCTTACCTCGCAGATTGGCAAAGTTTTGTTTGCCTATTTTTTATGACTAACCTCATTGTTGGTAAGGGGGCTACTTGCATCTTATGTGAATTAATATGACCTTTTCAGAAGGCAGTTTGGAAGTATTCAACAAAAGCCTTAAGATTTCCAAGCATACTTTGAGTCAGTTCTACCTCTAGAATATATTATAAATATATAATTCTGGATAAATACAGATGTTTACTGCAGGAATGTTCATTAAAGCATTATCTTATATAGAGAAAATATTTTTAATAGCTTAAATATCCCCCAACCTGGGAATTTATCAAATAGTTACAACTACACGCATTACAATATATGCAATCATTAAACATGCACTAGAATATTAAGAGGCACAGAAAGGTGACCATGATTTAATGTTAAATGAAAAAGACTTTACAAAATAGGACAACCTATGCAATCTTCTGTTTATAAAAATAAAAGAATGTATGTACATAAGGGGATGAGAGGGAAGGATATATAAACGTATTCACTTTGGGATTATGGGTGATTTTTCTTTGTGCTAATCTGTATTTGCTACAGTGCCTGTGTGTTTCCTCTTCAAAGAGATGTTATTTTGTTAAATCTAAAAAGAAAGTTTATCAGGAGCAAATAGTTTACAAACTATGAATTTTCTTTTTGTAGGCCCAATCGGTACCTCCTTTTCGACCTGGTGCAGTACGTCTTTGCTATGGCTCACAGACCCTTCCTGCCGTACCCTCTGCCACATTTTGCCTATCGGTAAGTAAAATGCTTCTTCTTGTGTCTTCTAAAATAGAGCTAACTCGATACATTTGTTTGGGATGCTCTCACTTCCGACTATAGGGAGTATGTTCATTACAGTGGAGTCTCTGAATCTCTAAACAGGAGGTGCTCCTGATGTCTTGATGTTAGTCTAGCACAGAGCCAGAGGTGTGTAAGAAAGGGAGTGTGCATTGGTGTGGAGGAGAAGAACAATGTGTGTTGAGAGGTTAAACCTGTAATTCTTCAAATTCTCTCCTTGGGAACCACTTAGTTAATTTGGAGAAGTGTCTTGCTTGGTAGGTTTTGTAAGGGAGCAATGAGATTTCCTTCTGTTCCATACATACACCCAGATGTGGGAAGGGGATCCTTCTTTATTAAAACAGTCTGATCATGTAGTTGCGGGGAAGGGGAAGGAACCAGGTTGATTTGGCCTTGTTGTTGCCTTATCTTCTTTCTTTTCACCCTGCCTCTTGGTTCACTTCTTCCCCTTTGCAGGTTTAGGATCTCAGAATTATCAGGGAGACTTTCACATCCATCACATCACATCTGCCAGAGATTGACTTTAAAAAAATTTTATTTTTTATTTTATTATTTTTAGAGAGCATGTGAATGAGGGAGACGGGCAGAGGGAGAGAAAGAATCTTAAGCAGGCTTCCCACTCAATGTGGAGCCCAACACAGGTATCAATCCCATGACCTGGGATCATGACCTGAGCCCAAATCAAGAGTCAGACGCTCAACTGACTGAGCCACCCAGGCTCCCCATGTTCAAGATCGACTTATAAACCAACGTGGCAGTTCACTCCTGCATTCATCAAGGAAATATTTATCAAATGCCTCCTCTGTCTTAGGCAGTGCACTAGGGACTCAAGATATTATACTAAACTCTCAGAAAGCTTGTGATCAAACAGAGGTGTCAGAAAAGTAGAATGCAGTGTGATGATAATTTTTACTGAGAGTGTTCTGTTTTGCAAGCTGTCTACTTCACTCTCATTTGGTCCTCCGTGACTGACGTTGGTAGGGAAGAGCACTCAGTGTATGTGAAGGAGGAGGGTGGAGGACTGGGCACGAGGAATGCCTCCACTTGAAGGACCTGCAGAGGGATATTTACCAGGAGGCCCCAAATGAGTAATCAGACTTTGAAGTGAAAAAAAGAGAGCATTTGGAAGCCTAGATACCAAAAGGGAAGGGGGTGTTTTAAGGAGGAAACAACTGTTTCAGGAAGGGAACCATGGCTGTTCACATCTGTATCTCCTGGACCTAGAACAGTACTTGGCACACAGGAGGTACTCTGTCAGTATTTGTATGATGAAATGCTGCAGAAAAGTCCCATGAGGTGAAGGACTTAAAAGTGTCCCCTGGGGTTGGTAGTGAGGTCATTTGTGACCGTGGCTTCGGTGAAGGGCAGGGTGACAGCCAGATTGCCAGGTGCTGCCTCCTCAGCGATGTGTGAAATTGAGTTACCTTGAGCTGGAGTTGGCATATGTGCGTGGAGCGGCCCACTGGGGACACGGAAACAGACAACAGAGGTTGTCTGTCAGCATAGAAGCAGAGCACGGAGAGTCGAAGGTTTGTCATGGAGTTTTAGTTAAGCTGTGGTAGCCCAGTAAAGTACCCTTTTATGCCACTGGGACACGTTGTCTGGAATCTGAGGTTTTATATGTTCCTGGAGAAATTTTGGCCAATCTTCAGCTTCCTTTTTCATTTTTTTATGCTCATTGGAATGATGTTTTTGTTTTTAAAAAGCTCTGGAACCCTGTGTTCTTTGACCCACGAAAGACCCCCTGGGTCAATCAGATAAAAGCAGAGCTGGTCTGGCTGTACCAATGGGCAATACTCCGAGCGTGGAGTTCCAGCCGTTGCCCCCCAGTTCTCTGTGGGGGCCCTAAGGGATTCCTGGGGGACCTCGATGCTATCTGAAACCCACTGCCCTGAGTGTACTTAACAGGAACTCAGTGGCAGATAAGGAGAGCTCTGTTTTGGCTAAGAGTGGAGAGATGGCACTAATTGAGGCAGGCAGCTCTCTTGCCTTGGGTTTTATGTTGGCTTCCTGGTTTGAATCCTAAATCTTCTCCTTACTTTTGAATGTTTTTGGTTCCCTTGGCAGGGGGGTGGGGGCTGCTTTTAAGGATTACAGTTTATATCTAGCATACTCCTTGGCTTACCCCACATTCTTAACAGAAAACTATGTGAATGTCTGAGGTTTAAATTAGATTAGCTAAGTTAAATTAGATCTGAAGTTGGATAGACTTTGTTTGCTTTGTTGGTAGTAATGGCTTTATTTTAGCTTTCATTTGTTCAGATTTGTTGTTTCCTTCATGGAGAGCAGGGAGCCCCATGAGTTACGGCAGTCAGGCTGGGGCAGCTTGAAAGGGAAGGGAACCTCACAGGTGCCAGGATGTTAATTATTTTCTTTAAAAACCAAAAAAATAAACACAAAACACAAAAAATCAGTGAACTCCTGCCTCTACAGCAGCTTCTCTCCTTGTGCTTTTTCAAGGCTAGCTTGAGTATTGGCTATGGAGATGCTTACCACATGTGCCCTATTTATTCCTTTTTCCAGATGGGTAGCACGACTCTTTGAAATGACTCCGTTTGAGCCCTGGACAACGAGGGATAAAGTGGAGCGGGTGAGTATGAGTGTGGTGAACATCTGCCGGGTGGGCAGGTACCAGGCAGAGAGCTGCAGAGGTGGAGGAGTTAGAACTGACTTTTGTTTGCTTGCTGGCGTGGATTATCTTCGTGCTCTTGTCCATCATCCTGTCTGAGGCCAGCCCGCAGCTTGGACCCTTCCTGCACTTCAGCCTCAGCTGCTCCAGCGCCTGCGTCTTCCCCTGGCTTCTCTGGGACGGGCTCCGATTTCCTTCTCTGCTGGAGCATTCCCAACAGCGCACAAACATGCCTTCAGTGCTACATGTTTTAAAGGCAAAACCCTCCCTTCCCCCATGTCCCTTCTAGCTACCGTCTTACTTGTCTGGGCCCTTTTATTTGTAGCCCTTCAGAAGGGCTGTCTCTTCCTGCTGTTAACTTCAGCCTTCCTTTAACCTACTCCATTCAGGCTTTTATTTGTGTTTCTCCCCCCAAACTGCTCTTTGCAAGATTACCTATGATCACCTCTTCTCTCCTTGAACCCCTGGCTGCCAATCTGTTTCCTGGCCAATTCCACGTTCACCTGCTTTTCCTCCTCTCACTAGGCCATGCTTTTCAGTTTCCCTTCCTGATTCACCCTCTTCTCCCTGATCTGTACATGTTAGGGGACCCACGAGCTCTGTCCTCAGCCCTTTGTATTTTTGCCCATTCTCTGAGCGACCTTCAGCTCGTCCCATGCTCCAATAGCTGTCTGTAAGCTCGTGGCCGCATCTTTATTTCCAGCCTTGGATTGTGCCCCCACCCTACCCAGCTACAGACTCTTTCGTCTATTTGGGTATATTACAGTTTTCTGAGACTGAACGTGTCCACGAATAGAACTGCAAACCCACTTCTTCCCTGGCTTTCCTCATCTTAATTAAGAAGAGCACTCTTCTCTCCGTTACTCAAGAAACCTAGGAATTCTCCCCTGATTTATTCCTTTCTCTTTCTGGATCTAAACCAGTATTGTCCAATATAACTCTCTGCAGTGATGGAAATGGTTTAGAATCTACAGTGTTCAAAACATAGCTTCTAGCAACATGTGACTGTTGAACATTTGAAATATGGCTAATGCAGCTGCAGAAATAAGATTTGAAGTTTATTTAATTTTAATTAATTTAAGTATAAATGAAGATTACCACACTTGTCCAGTGGCTACTGTGTTGGGCAGCACAGCTGTAGACCATCAGCAAGTATTATTCAGGCAGCCATCAAAATATACGCCAAATGGCACTACGCCTGCCTCTCCCTGCTCCTGTGTTTTCGACTTTTTATGCTGAAAATGTGTGTAATAGTTGTGAACATTTTCATCTTACAGAAAGGTAAGAAAGGTCTCCACTCTGCCCACTGTAATCCAAGTGGGTTGACTATTTCTGTCTCATTCTTTTTTAGTTTTTAAATATTTTTTTAAAGTTTATTTACTTATTTTGAGAGAGAGAAATTCCCAAACAGGTTCTGAGAGAGACAGAGAGAATCCTAAGCAGGCTCCACACTGTCAGGATAGAGCTTGATGTAGGGCTTGAACTCAAAAAGCATAAGATCATGATCTGAGCTGAAACCAAGAGTTGGGTGCTTAACCGACAGAGCCACCCAGGTGCCCCTCTTTTCTCAGTCTCTTGACCGGTCTGGCTGCCCCTCGCCCCTCTACAGTGAGATGGACTCCTGAGCTCTGGCTCTTCCCGTCTTGCTGCCTCCCATGCTAGTCTTCCTCACTGTGTGTAGAAGTGCTTCTAGGGAGGACACGAAATAAAATGAAAGTACTATACTGTCTCTGCCTTTGAAGGCCCATTGACCTTTTCTCAATCAGAATAGCCAGATTATCCTCTGAATGTTAACTAAAACTTAAAATGTAGACAAGATGAGAAAACAGTCTTCAAGAAACAGTTGTGAATGGGCAGGCATTATCCTTCCCTCTGACATGCTGATCTGATCGGACTGGGGGACTGACTCTCAGAACACTTCAGCGTATCTTATGCTGATGTGCCTCTTACACTGATAATGGAGCCGGTGTTGATACAGTAGGCCGAATGGGGTTTGGATTTGGTTTGGAGGCTACCTCACAGCCCTCCAATAAAAGAATTTCAGACTTTGTGGGGTGGGTGAAGGAGTGTGCTGCTTTACATGCAGATTGATTCTCTTCATACGCTTTTAGATAGTCTGGGATCATGGAAGTCTTCAGCTCATTCTCCTTCCCTACAAACAAGATGGGTTTGGTGTTTTAGATCTATGGTGAGAATCAGTCTACCAGACTAAGTATAGAAGGAGCACAAAGTTAATGGATTATCTCTTAATGAGCAAGGAACAAACGCTAATTATCTCTTGAATTCAGGAGTGAAAAATGGAAGCAGAAAGGAGAATTGGGGAATGGGCTAGTTCTGCGTTAGCCCCTATTTTATTTTCTCCCTGAACCTCCTACTGTAAAGCTGCCCTTTCAATGGTGGCTTGCGCTTCTCTATTGCAGATTGATTTCTGTTTCAGTCTGCAGAATGGCTCATCTAGAGCCACTGTGTTGCGCTCGTGGGTTGTGCTGGGGACCTTTGAGCTGCTATTTGGTGACCTTGTCCTTTTTTTCCCCCTTATACTCTTTCTCTGTGGTCTACTTTCAGTGGGGTCCAGGAATCAAAAACAGCCACATATCCTTTGAAAACAAATCATGGTAATGGGTCTCAGGCCAGCTCGAGTGTTGAAGTGTTTGTGGGATAGCACTTCGTGTCTGGGTCAGTTTTCATTGTTCTCTGTGGTTCTGTCTATTCAAAGCTTCAGGTAACAGACCTGGTATTGCCACACCTGCCCGGCTTGGAGGACCTTGGAATTCAGGCAACACCCCTGGAACTCAAGGCCATTGAGGTGCTGCGACGCCATCGTACATTCCGCTGGCTGTTGTCTGAAATTGAAGACGTGAAGCCGGCCAAGACTGTCAACTTCTAGCGGCCTCTGAGTTGCCCTGGGGTTTTGGTGTTGGTTGGGTCACCTGGCAAGCGACGAGCCCACTTTCTTCAGAGAACCCTGTATATAGTGAATATGGTCCCTCTATTAAACCATCTGAGGTTAAATTCTGCTGTAGCTCTTTCTTTCTTGGTTTATAAAATGAGGAATTCAGTCATTTAGAATTTGAATACAATTTCTCTAAATATATGTATTTAATGACATGTATGTTATTTATTCTCTGAAATATGGAGGGATTTGAATTTCTCTTGGTCACGCTATTTCTGGCATACGAAGACAAGGACCCCTTTTAAATGTCAAGATACTGTGATATCCCCAATTCATACGTGATTATCTTTTAATATCCATTAATTGAGAAGATATATAGGGTCCCATAACTAACCTGAACTTAATCCACAAAGTTTTTTAAAAATATATATCTTAATGACATCTATATGCACTTAAAAATAGTCCATATATGTAAAAACATTGTCTGTAGATGTTCTCAAACTGGTGGTGGTAATTCCAGTCCTCTGCTTGGATCTGAACTCCCTGAGGCCTCTGTCCCGCTGCTTTTGCACATCTAGATGATTTTAGATCCATGGTTGTGGATCCATCTTTTTCCTTGCAGAGGAAGTGCCACGGCCTCTCTTCAGTAATGCCTATGCTTAAAGATTAGAACTTTTTACATAAGTTGTTAATATTGCAGCCAAGATCCAGATGAACAGTTGGTGTAGTGTGAGCAAATCCCTCCATGCAGTAGGATTAAGAACTCCTGTAATTTGTGGTGAAGCCAACACATTGCCACTTTAGGCGACCCAAGGTTGGTCACTGTGTCCCCTTGCAGTGTGGCCCCTTGATCTGTAGGAGGGGAATGTCCGTGAAAATCCTGTTCAGTTCTGGCAACACCCATCTCATCCTCACAGAGTAGGGTACATGGGAGTTGAAGGTGAGTTCTCTACCTGCCCTCTACATGCTCCAGAATCTTTTGTCCCCAAATAGAAGTCTGCTATTCAGGTGTGGTCATGGACCAGCAGCATCAGTAACACCTGGGAGCTCATTAGGAATACAGAGTACCAAGCCCTACTTTAGACCTGCTGGATCAGGAGCTGCATTTTAGAAAGGTCCCTTGGAGATTTGTACGCACACTGGTGGAAAGGCACTGCATCGGAGTGGTGCCATTCCTGTTACTCAGGTGGCTGAGCCCCACCCAGACCGAAACCGGAATCTCAAGAGAAAATGCCCAGCAATTTTGCTAAACATGCCAGTTTATTCTCCTGCATGGTAATGTGTGAGAGTCGTGTTCTAGGGAAAGAAGCCCAATTCCAAGCTTCACTCTTTGTCTTCAGCTAAGATAACTTGTTATTTTGGAGGATACCCTGTTTGGTCACAAGCCAGTCGATAGGCACACAGATGGGTAGGTGTGATCTGAAAAGAAATCATAATTCCATAATGTACAGCGTCGTTTCTTACAGAACCTGCGTGTTCCAGCAGCACTGTTTCTCGTCTCTGGAATAAGTCATGGTGCCATATACTTGCTTTCTCTAAAACCGTAATTCAGCCGGGGTAGTTTTTCTTTCCTGTCATACCCAGTGCCTCTTTTTATATTTTCTAATGCATCCTTTATTATCCTGATGTGAAAGTCATTACTACTCATGTAACATGTGATCAAAATATAATTCCCTATCTAATAACAAACAAGAAATGAAAGTAGGACACCATAAGATAACACATACCCCAATATACTTAGGTGTGCACAGCCATACCGAAGGCACTGTGAAGTCATCAGCTGCTTGCATCCACTGGGCAGCCACAATGGCATAAATATAAACTGGCCTCACGCGAGGGGCAGGAGTTGTATTGCCCACTGAGATACTGTGAGCACCGTCGCCATTCGTGATATCAGCTTCTGTATTTAGCAAACACCTTGTAAAGTTCAGAACAGAACACAATATAATGCCTTCCTAAATTTAGATGGTAATTGCATTCTTAGAAAATGCAGCGTATGTTAACCCTCAGACCTATAAAACAGAGTTAGAGATTACAAATGTGTTTTGGGAAGGCACGTGAGATGTGTTTCAACTCTTCACTTGTGTGTTCTGACTCACTGTGGCAAGCCTGCCACTCCTGATTTGTGGCCCTAAACATTCATGGTGCCCCTCAGTCAGTGTGATAACCAGACGTATCCACAGCTTTCCCCAGGTGCCTCTAGCAGGCTTTACCACTATTGCCATGATCTGTGGACATGTTTGAAAAATATGTTGTAATCTTGCCTTGGGGGTCAAGGAATGGGTTTAGGCAAGATGATGATGGTTTAATTTAAAAGTCTGAAACCCCATTTGAGCAGAAGTACAGTATTTCCGTCACTTATCTGCCAGTTGTGCAACACAAGCACCTTACATTGTCTGTTGGCTTTTCTGTCAGGTAGGCCCAGGGCACACGTGGCTCACACTTCTCACTTGACTTCTGACTTTCTTCCCCTGTAGTACACTCCTCAGAAGAGTGTACATTTGAAGTTCAGAATGCAAAAAGCGCCCATAGCACCTCGGGTGCTGACTCTAGCTAGACCAATTAAAAGAATAGACTTGTTAGTTGTGGTTCGCCACAAATTAGAACAGTAACCAAACTTCTATGGGTGATTTTACTGGGTTTCACTTCCTGGTCAGCCAACCCCTCTAATACTGTTCCTTGGTTTGGGCCACCCTCCTTTGCTTGTTCTCTTGTACTTCTTCCTTAGATAGTGCAGTTTCTCTTTAATCTTCCTTGGCTCCTAATTATCTTGTTTGCTTAGTCTGGGTTGCCTGGCATTGCTCCTCAGCTCCAAATCAAAATGCCAAAACAGCCAACTGACCACGAAGGACATGTCCGGTGGGCCTCCATAAAATAAATGACAACCAGGCAGCACTTTCCTGATCCTTCTACGTGAAGTCAAACTACCTTCTTTTTCTCCATTGCTTATCTCCTCTCGACTCTATGTTCTCTGTCCCTTAGAGAAGATAGCCTTTTTACTCTTCTTAAATTGTTCCCAAGAAGCTCCACTTGGATTCTGGTGACTTGTTCCCATGGGACAGTTTATGTCCATGTCTAGCACATGCATATTGTCTCCTCAACTGAAATAATACTGTCCAAAGTCCCACCATTAAATTAAGATTTTCACCCTTTCAACTAGTAACATAGAAAGTAAGGGAAGATGAAGTCCCTGACTCTCCCCAGCTGTGTGAACTTGAGCATTCAGCCCTTTCTAGGTTGTCACTATTCCCTCCCTCAACCATGTAAATAGGTTGTGGTGAAGATTCCTTGAGAGTGTATAGATAAATCGCATATTGCAGTCCTGGCAGAGAGCAGATGATATCAGCTGCTGTCTAACAGCCTTCTGGACCCTCTTGTGCTAGATGATGGGGATATAGGGATGCTTTCCACTCAAGGAATTCATAGTTTAGTGGCAGGAAACAGACTTAGAAGTAGTAATTATTGTACCTCAATACTGAGTTTTAGGTTTCTAGGAGGGCAGTTTATCAGTATAGAAATTTTCAAATTATATAATTTATTGAAATAACTAATTTTTAAACTTTTATATTCAACACAATTATAAATTTGCTGAATTTCACAATTGATTTTAAGAGGTTCTTACAATTTAGTTACTTAAATTTCCTTAAATAGTTAAACTAATTTAAAAAAATAATTTCAGGGGCACCTGAGTGGCTTAGTTAAGCATTCAACTCTTGATTTCGGCTTAGGTTTCATCTCACAGTTCATGGATTGAACCCCATGTCAGGCTCTGTGCTGACAGCATGGAATCTGCTTGGGATTCTCTCTCTGCCCCTCCCTACTTGCTCTGTCTCTCTCAAAATAAATAAATTCTTAAAAACTTTAAATAAAAACAATAATAAATTAATTTTGTAATTTAATAAATTATTTTTATCTGTTAAGTTTTATAACTTAAGTTTTGCAATATACAGAAACCTTTCCATGTATTTGAATAAATCTAGTAAAGCTAATTAATTATATAAATACTAATATTAAAGTCTGGTAATCATGATACTCTTTATAAACTTTTCACCTTAAAAACCAAAGTCTAAATTAATAAAATATACATTTGAAACTGGAATCATAAGACAATCAGACTCCAAAATGCTAAATCCTTTAATCTTACAAATACTTTTCATACCAAATATGCCCAGGCTATTCCCAAATTAGACATAGAATATTAATCAAGATTTGAATGACCTCATTCTGTATATTTAGTTTTAAGTCCTTTAGAGGTGGAAGACATTTACCAACTAAGAAGGCAATTATAATATCCCAAGCTTTTTGCAATTCCTTTTTCAGTGCATGGAGATTGCAGGTGATCAGGGATGGTGCCCTGGGCTCAAGATCTGGGACGCTTGTATCCAGGGTGGTTCTGTTCATGGTAAAGAGGGATAAGGTGAGTGTTCATTTCTAGGAGTTTTGTTTTTTTTGTTGTTGAGACTTCAAATCATGCTCTCACAGGGGTGCACTCAGAGCCCCTGTTCTCTGGATTCAGGCTGCATGTGACCTGATCATCGCAACTGATTTCAGCCCACAAGACTATAAACCCATCCTATATGTCATTACATTGTCATTTATAATTTACCTACACATCATTACACCTCTGTAATACAACAAATCTATATACCTTCTGATCCTACTCCAAATTCCTTTCATGTTCTTCATGGCCTTCCTGTACATCTCCCTCAGCTTTGCCTTGCTCTAAGGTCACCTCACATACTTTACCCTAATGACAAATGTAAACTCTATAATGGAAGCATATATGGAGATCTATGTGGCGAGCTCTGGGATTATGAAGAAAAGGCTATTTCTAAAAGGATTGGAAAAATTCCACAGAAAATGGATTTTAAAGCTGCTTTGATAACCAGGAGAACCATGTGAATGTGCATATGAGTTTGTTGTATGCGTGTTTGGGTGAGGAGGAAGCAGCCTCTTGGCATGAAGAGAACAGCATGAGCAAATGCACTGGGGCATAGAGAGTAGGTAGTTCTTAGTGGGAGGCAGAGTCCATGTGTGGGGAGAGGAGAGGGGCAGGGAGTATAACCTTTACCTTGAACGTTTAGCAGGTTAAGCTCTGTACAAACTTGGGTTCAAATATGAACTCTAACACTTCTCAGCTGGAGATTTGGACAAATCACCTAACCTCTCTTTCTCAGTCTCAATTTCCTTGTCCATAATGGAGATGATGATGGTAATACCTACAAATAACTATATCATAGGATGGTAAGGAGGAATTAAGTGAGATAATACATGTAAAATGTTGAACATGGCCCATAGTAAGCACTAAGTAAAAATTAGCTATGGTCATTTAAGTAGGAAATACCATGGCTGTCTTAGTCATGCATTTGTTTCCTGACTTCATAAGTAATGGCTGCCTTTCCTGAGGGAAGAAGTAATCCCTGTTTTCCAAACACTGGAAACAGGGGCTTAGAGAAGGTGAAGTGCCACATTAGTGAGTAACTGAGCTGGGTTTCTGATCTATCTGGCTACAGAACTGGAGACTTGTTCCAGGAAAGATTTAAGGATGCTCAGGAGAAATGGACGTGGGCAGATTTATGTTCTAGAAGGCTATGGAGTGAGTGGGAAATGTAGGGAATGGACGGCATATTTGAAGAAGCCTCTCTGGTGAAGGAAAGACCTGAGAGAGAATGAGCAACAGCAAGACTGAAGTTTGAAACGTATTAAATAGAGGAAATTCAAACCTTGAGGGAGATTTTATTTGAAAAGATTTTTGCAAGGAAGGGAAAGAGACTATTGTAATCAGAGAGAGACCAGAATTAAGTCTGAGCTCAATTCTGCTGAAGCAAAGTGGGGAGGGTTCTTAAGGGCTGGGGTGAGCTGGAGGAGAAGTCCTGGGGGACATTAGGCCATCTGGAATTCTGTGAGACCTGGGATGAAAAGAGGTCATAGGTCATCTGTGTTTGTCCATTGGCTTTATCCTAAGGGAAAATAAACTGTTCTTAAATTTCTGCCTCATTCTTTTTTTAAAATTTTTTAAATGTGTTATTTATTTCTGAGAGAGAGAGAGACAGCATGAGCAGGGGAGGATCAGAGAGAGAAGGAGATACAGAGTTTGAAGCAGACTCCAGGCTCGAAGCTAGCCGTCAGCACAGAGCCCAACGTGGGGTTCAAACCCATGAACCATGTGATCATGACCTGAGCCAAAGTCGGACACTTAATCAACTGAGCCACTCAGGCGCCCCAAAAATAAACTGTTCTTAACTATTTGAGAGGAGGTGGTGCTACAGATTGGAGCAAGGTGCCCAAGTTAGGCTTCTAGTCCCCTACAGAGACTGGGATGTAGGACTACTGTCTCCTTGATGATTGCATTTCAAAGGGATGGCTGTCAGGTCCTTGAGAAAGACATTCATGGGTTGTAAAACTGACAAAAGGTTTTTAAAAATATTTATATACATCTCAAAGGGAAATGAAGAAAGACTTTCCAAGATTTCTAAAGAAAATGCTGTAAGGGAGGTTAGGGGCTAGAGTCAGGATAAAGCTTGTCCAAAGTTTAGTCAGGCTGAGGGAGCAGTAAGGACCTCTTGATCAAGAGGTACACAGATGTAAGTCCTTCAAGTGCTGGGGTGATGCTGGCGGAATCTGTGGTACCTGGTCCTGAGGGAGGTGGAAGGGTTGGAACTCCAAGCCCAGATGGGAGATTAGCCTCAAACACCAGGAAAAGTACGTGCTAACCGTAATAGTGGTACAAAAGCGTACATTCAATAAAATCTAGTCCCAATGTATCCAAAGTGCAATGTCAATTTTTGTCTCTCCACTTTTTGTTAAAATCTCAACACTAGAATGTCAGCCACCTGAGACCGGGACTTTTTGTTTGTCGTATTCTCTGCTACATGCCCGACACACCTAAAACAGCGCTAGCAATCTAGATGGCACACAGTAAATACTTGCTGAATGAATGGGAGAGCCTCACCTTATCCTTAGGTGAAAACTCCATCTGACCCGAACTTGTTTCTGATCTTGTTCACATAATAACGTTTTTTTTTTAAGTTTATTTATTTATTTTGAGAGAGACAGAAAACAGCATGAGTGGGAAAGGAGTAGAAAGAGAGGGAGAGAGAGAGAGTCCCAAATAGGCTCCATGCTGCCAACACAGAGCCCGACGTTGGGCTTGAACTCAGGAAATTGCGAGATCATGATCTGAGTGGAAACCAAGAGTCAGACAACCAACTGAGCCACCCAGGCGCCCCCACATAACAACAATTTAAAGTTTGTAATAAAATCTCAGGGCTCAATTTCGCCATGAGGATGCCCAATGTCAGGTAGTAGAAGTCCTAGCTTCGTAACCTAAATCTCTTCTCTGCCCCTCTGCTGGGGTCCAGGAAGATGGTGTGGTTGGCCTTTATTCATCGTGATCCTCACTTAACCAACAGAGATTCTCTTTCCTCCAGGACTGAGCCAATGTTGAGGGAGTCTGGGCGGGGTGTGAAAGGCACAGTCTTAACGGGGAAAGGTCTTTGCTGGCAGATGGATGTCTGGGCCTTCTTGGCAGCAGATGTTTAAAGTTGAATGTTGTGGGGTGGTTTATGAAAGTGATGATGGTTTGCAGTGGTAATTGAAGCGATGAGAGAAGATACTGCAGAAGATAAAATATCACATAATTCAACCACCCATTAACACCTTAGCACAAATTGAAATAGCTACACCTCACTGATAAGTAAGGACCTGAATGGCCAAATAAGGATGAATAATTTATGGAGTTGATATGTGTGTGTGGAGAGGGGTGTCAGTACTAAGAAATGTGAATTAGGGAGTTTAAGGGAATGTAGAGATTAAAGGGTCTAATCTTCACACATTGTAACTGAAGAAACAGAATGAAAACAAGAGAAATGACAGCTCCGTAGGATCTGGGTAAGCAAACACTTCTGGGGCCAGGCAGTCCATATATATGATGACGGGAAATGGAAGTGAGGGGAAAATGTGTACTTCCATGGAAAACTGCACTGTCTGGAGTCTGAGCTGTAGAGAGCTCACCCTGCCCGGCTATCTGTTCAGATTATATGGAGGCTGTTTCACAACTCTGTAAGATGAGGTAATTGATAGCAGTGCAAAAACAGTATCTGCCCCTAGACATGAGAATTCTGTTCAGCAGAGATTTCAGTGGACTTTCTTCCCGGTTTGCTCCTCCAACGGCACCTTTATTTCAATATTCCTGATTTTGGATTCTCCTTTGGTTGTAATGCCTCACCACTTGACTCATTAATGAATTCGATACAGTCATTAACATGCATTCACTTTTAATCTGTATGAAAGTTGCAATTGTTACCTTTGCTTCAAAATTATTCTCTAACTAAAGGGACTGTACTGACTGGGGGCAGTCCCCATTTGCTTTCTCCAGATGACTATTTCCAGATGGGGATGTTGGTCGGTGTTACTAGCTCTCTGTAGTTTTTCAAGGGAAGCTGAAATTCTAATTTTTGTTCATGTGCAAAACCTCTTTATCTTTAAATATGGATGACTGAATTTTTTTTAAGTGAAAAAAAATCTCTGTGTGCCCCCAAAATCTCAGTGGCTCAACCTGGCCAGCTGGCCTCCTTGTTGGGTCAGGAAAGCAGGAGAAATCTGGATCCAAGAAGTACCATATGTTGGCCTGAAGCAGACCCAGGACTCCCCCTTCCCACCAACCTGTGAAGCTGTCTGTGTTACAGGACAGCTAGAAGCCAGGGGTCTGAGAACACTTTTCTGCCTGGCGCTGTTTTCCCTACAGCCAGGAACAGCGGGTGTTGGAGGAGGAAAGGAGAGCTGGTCATGCTTTATAATTTTGCTGGGGCCAGCACAAGCCTGAGCTGTGAGATCATCAGGTTCACAAGAAATGTCAGTAGGGAGATCCACTTTTAACAGAGTGGGCTGGGTGGGTTTTCAAAGAAGCTTTCATAACCCACCACCTTCTCCGAGTGATTTTTTTTAGTGCCAACTAAAGAAACATTCCTAGGTTCTTTAAAACTAATAACTAGATTCTTTCGAATTATGGGAAACTGGCAGGATTATAAAATGGATAAAAAGCAAAGCTTCTGCACTTTGGAGTTTCCTTAATAAGTTTCATGACCAGAGTGCATAAAACATTCATTCATTCGTCTCAAAAATTACTGACCTCCTACCAAACGTGCCTAGCACCATACTAGAATCTACTTGGCATATCACACACATGTAAGACTGTCTCCCCCTTTCCTCATTTACTCCAATAAATATCACAGGCAAGAAGACCCTGTGTTAGTCTCACAACCACTCTGAGAGGAAACTATTATCTCCTTTGCAGATAAGGAGAAACAAGGTAGATTTACCTAAAAATGTACAGCTGATAAACAAACATGATGATATAAATCATCATATAATTCTAAGTCTAGAGCTCTAAACTTAGATTTTATCATTGTTGGGGGGCTCATAATCAGACACTTTGAAATAAACACAAAAAGCAGAATGTATAAACTTCTGACCATTGATAAAAATAAAACAAACCTTTTATTATTTTGGAAAAAATTGTTTAACATTTTTATTTATTATTGAGGGACAGAGAGAAACAGAACGTGAGCATGGGCAGAGAGAGGGGGAGACACAGAATCTGAAGGAGGCTCCAGGCTCTGAGCTGTCAGCACGGAGCCCAATGCAGGGCTCGAACTCACAGACTGTGAGATCATGACCTGAGCTGAAGTCAGATGCTTAGCCACCCAGGTACCCCTAAAACAAACCTTTGAATAACCCTGATTCAAATGCCTTCATTGTCTATTGCAAAGTTTTCTATTCTTTTCAATTTGGCTGAACTCTCATGATATTTCACACATTGTGCCAGATGCTGGGGAGTCAAAGATAAGAAATTGACACTTCTCTAAAGGAGACCTTCTAGCTGGTCTTTTTGTTTTTTTGGTTTTTTCCACCCCTCCCCTTAAAATAACCACTTTTTCCCTATTTGGCCTTTTCCCTTTTCTACTCATTCCAAACTTCACTATCGTCAGAGTTTTCCCCTTAACATAGAAACATGAATTTTTATTCCCTTACTTATATTCCCAACTATGAGATCATGACCAGAGCTGAAGTCAGTCACTCAACCGACTAAGCCACCCAGGAGCCCCAGAAGATAATGCCATTCTTTTTAGGTATGTGAACTCTGATGTGTCTGTGAACAGTCAGGCAGGAGAGGGTTCAATGCTCATTACTGGCATTTTGGCTGTTGTCAGGACAAGAAGGTATAGATTTGGGAGCTATCAGTGCAGAGGGAGAGCCAAGGAGGAAGAGAAGAGCCCTTGAAACCGGACAGAATCAGGTGACATGATGAGGATGCTGGAAGCCTAATCTAGAGAGAAATTTGCAGAGCACTGGGGGCTTGGCATGGCCATCTTGACTCTTGAATCTTTTCTGCAGAAGCCACTTGGTTCCTTTGCTCTTAATGAAAATGGCAACGTTCATATTACAACCAGGTGCATAAACACCCTAGAAGCCAAGTTGAAATGTCTGTTGTCCCACTCCCAGGAAAACTGCTCCAGACGTGCAAGGAATTTACCATGATATGAATCACACACGCCCAGTTTGGAAATGAGAGTCCATCATGGTGTGACAAAAGGTGTTTTCTCATAAATGACCTCCACACTATAAGTAATTCTGCAAAGAACTTTCTTAGACACATTGCCCACATTTCTGATGGTCATGATCGAGCCTCATGATGAGCCCTCTGCTGATGACCCAGAACTTGCTCGGGATTCTCTCTCCCGCTCTCAATGTCCCTCCCTCACTTGCACTCTCTGTCTCTCTGTCTCTTTCTCTCAAAATAAATAAATAAACATTAAAAAACTAAGCTATTAAAAAAAAGATTGACAAAACAGAACAGAGAGCTCAGAAATAGATCCACATAGTCAATTGAACTTTGACAAAGAAAAAAAGATAATACAATGAAGAAATAATTTTCAACAAATGGCAGTAGATGGTTAAGTGTTCAACTCTTGGTTTCAATTCAAGTCATGATCTCATGGTTTGTGAGTTCAAGCCCTGCTTTGGGCTCTGTGCTGACAATGTGGATCCTGCTTGGGATTCTCTCTCTCCCTCTCTCTCTTTCTCTGCCCCTCTCCTGCTTGCTCTCTCTCTTTCTCAAAATAAATAAACTTCAAAAATATTTTTAAAAATGGCACTAGAAAAGCTGACCATCC